>NW_006159657.1:9230440-9258815 GCF_000334495.1 Tupaia belangeri chinensis | reverse complement strand
GGGAAAGAGCTAAGAATAATTTCGGGGGCGGGTGGTGAATCTAACTGGTATAACAAGGGCAAACTGAAGGTACAGGGCCTCCTTCCTCCTGTAGGGTAGAAAGGGCTCTCTTCTAAAAACCATGTACACAGGCCAGAGAGAGGCATGGTCCTAACCCTGACTGAGTTTGTACGTGTTGGTAAAAGGCCTTTGGGTGGAAGAGGGGTGTTGCTGCTTCTGATACTCACCGGTTTGATAAATCAGTTTTCCCGAAGATGAAACTGGAGTTCCAGTGCTATGCCATCATGGAGAGCCGGTTAAATCGCCCCGAGTTCCAGGCACTGTCCAGACTCCCAGAATCAGTGGGACACACTCACATATCCTCGCCCTCTCCAGGGAGGGTGCTGCCAGGTGCTGAGGCACTTAGGGCCACAGGGCAGCAGAGGTTCTGTATTTTCCGTGGGGGCGTCCAGGCCTCTGCCCTTTGGACTGCTAAGCCTGAAGCAGGCAGTGACCTTCACTTGGCAGAGACTGGTGACTGAAGCGTAGGAAAAATCTCAATCTCTTTCCAGCAAGTATTTGGATACCCTGGGGAGAGCAGGAACCCAGGACCAGGACATATGTGTACCAGGGAACTTGCAAAAAGTTCGTGGAGAAGAGAGCTCTGTGGCCTAGGGGTAAGAGAGCTGACCTGTGGCTCACTACAATTTGAATCCTGGCACAGGCAGGCCTTTTAAGACTCCCTCGGCCCCTGCCCCCATGGGGACATAGCTTACATTCCAGCGGGAGAGGCAAGGAACAGAGAAACACACGCACAGGACATTTCAGATGATGATCAAGTGCTGCAGGACAGGTCAACAGAGGCAGGTGGACAGGTGGTGACTACTTGAGACAGGAGCCTAGGAGGCCTCTCTGGGGAGGTGCTCTGAGCTAAGATTTGAAGGATGAGAAGGGACAGCCTGGAGAAGCCCTGGGGGAGTGCATTCCAGAGGAAACAACAGGGGCAAAGGTCAACAGCTTGCACAAAAACACTTTACTCACACGAAATAGTTTCCTTTCTAGAGGGAACCAATATCAAACCACCCTGGAAACGCAGGCTCTCAGAGCAAGTGGGGGTGGTGGTGACAGGCGGGGGCCCCTACCTCATCCTTGGCCAGGGTTTTCAGATGCTCCAGGATCTGAGCCATCACCGTCTCGCACAGCTTGTTGTTTTCAGCCAGGAACTTGGAGTCGCCCCCGTAGAGGTTGTCGTTAGAGTCCACTGATTGAACAAACGAGAGCAGTGAGACAGGCCGCATGTCAGGAAGGGTCAACAGATGGCAGGAAATCATCGCGGGGCAGATGGAAATGGCTGAATTTCCCGCAGGCCTTAGGGCCTTGGGAATCACAAGGAAAACCCCTGGCCTACAGGACAGTCTGAGCCAGAGACTGGTAGTGTGGAAGTCGTCCGGTTCTGGCACAGGCGCGGAGGGCACAATGATCCCAGAGACCATCACACCCGCTGCTGGCACTGGGTAGGCACCTGACTCGCGCTATCACAGGGTCCTCAGAACCAGCACATGAGAGATGGTGCTGACATCTCCGTTTTATGCAGAGCAGGCTCACGGGCCGTCCCAGCTAGGATCCCAAGCTCTCAACCACTGCATTCGACTGCCTGCCAGTGGCCCCCTCCTCAGAACTAGATCTGAAATTCCCTATTCCAACTCCTCTCGAAGATCGAATCCCTTTGACAACATCTCTTGCCAAACATTCTCCAGGCTCTGTGTGGTCACTTCCTATGACAGGCACTGCCTGGGAAGGCCAAGGACAGCCAAGGGCAGCCTGCACGCTCCTCCACACCTTCCTCCTTCCTCCCTATTAATAGGTCGTCACACACAGCATGCGCTGCTCCGGGTAAGGGAAGAAAAGGGCGGTGCGGGGCGCAGTCTTGCACTCTGCTTTGCTGGCTCAGTGACAGACCTCGGAGCTACCTCCCCGTTGCCGGGTCCACATCTGTGGCTTTGTGATGGCTGGGCAGCAGCTCCCTATGTGACAGACCAGGAAGTTCAGCTGGTGCCTACCAAAGAACACTTGGCTGTTTCGCTTCTCTCTTTTTTTGGAGGGTTGGGGGAAGGCTAGGGCCAACCTGCTGCCACGCTTAGAGTCCACAGTGAAACCACAGCAGAGGGCTCTGCCTGACAGAACTGCTCTTCCCAGCCGCACGCACATGAGCTACACTCCTCTTCTTGCTGGCCCCCTTAGCAACTGCTTTTCTCCAACTCCCAAACACTGCCTTGCGTGGGACCGAGAGCATCGTGGCAGCCTGCTGTGAGCATGCCAAGAAGCCCTGAACCTGAACCCATGCGCGTGTGAAGGCTGCTGGGAGCCAACGCTGTGCTAGGAGGTCAGGAGCAGGAAAGCTCAGGGTGGCTCTTGAGGCCTAGAGTAAGAGCCATAGTGCCCAGCGTGGAGACCCATGATAAGCCAGGGGCTACACCTCAGGCACAGTTGTGTGCACACCTTCAAGAGCGCACACACAACACTAATCCAGTTTTGTGGTTTAGGGATTTTTTTTTTTTTTGAGAGGTTTTTGCTATAGGGTGCGTGCACTCGAGAGACAGACAGAGAGAGAAACAGAGAGACAGGAAGCGAGAAATCACCCCCCAGGGGGGATGGCCACGCTGCAATCCCTTCTCCTCCATTCTCCTCTCAGGATCTTGGGCACGCACGCACACGCGCCCGGCGTGAGTTTAAGCCACTCGGTCCGGGACGCGAACCGTGGTCGACTACGTGGGAGTCCAGTGACATAGCCATTACGCTAACTGCTGGTCCCTTGTTTTTGTTTTTTAATTGCCAAAGGGCATGTGTGCTCATCAGAGACAGAGAAAGAGAAGAGAGGAGAGGGATAAAGCACCCAATAATGAGGCACAGTCATGATGCAGTCCCTTCTCCGTTTCTCCATCCTGTCAGGATTTGGGGCATGTACATATGGGCAGAGGGCTGGCATGTGAGCTATGGTTGCCCATGTAGGATCTGGCTCCCTTAACCTCTAGGCCACAGGGCGGCCCTCTCGCCCCATTTAAAGAGTATTCATTGGGTCGGCCAGGTGGTGTAATGGTTAAGGAGGCTAGATCCCGTATGGCTGACTGCCAGGTTGACTCCTGGTTCCAGCAGCTTGGAAAATAGACCAGGCACATGTGCATGTGTGCCCAAAATCCTGGGAGGGGAATGAAGAAGGGATTATGGGGTGGCCATCCCCTCTCGAGGATAATTTCTCACTTTCCCTCTCTTTCTAGTAAGCACACATGCTCTGTAATAAAAAATTAAAAAAGAAAAAAGAGCATTCTTAACTGTCTCTAGGGAACAAGTGGAAAGGACATGAGTAGGTGAGAAGGATATCGTAATACACACATGTTCAAAAGACAGTATTTATGGGAAGCACAGTAGGGCCTGTGGAACTGAATAAGCGAGGGACAGACGGCAGCCGGGATGCTGTGAGACACGCAGACTGTTACAATGAAAGGCCATCTCTGTGCACAAACATTCTTTTTTTGTTTTTTTTTGGTTTTTTTTTGGAGAGGTTTTTGCTATAGGGCGCGTGTGCTCGCCAGACAGACAGAGACATAGAGACAGAAAGCGAGAAATCACCCCCCAGGGGGGATGGTCACACCACAATCCCTTCTCCATTCTCCTCTCAGGATCTTGGGCATGCACGCACAC
The DNA here is from genome assembly GCF_000334495.1 of Tupaia belangeri chinensis. Lineage (NCBI taxonomy): Eukaryota > Metazoa > Chordata > Mammalia > Scandentia > Tupaiidae > Tupaia > Tupaia belangeri. The sequence goes on along the minus strand of NW_006159657.1, from coordinate 9,255,137 downwards.
GCACCTGGCATGAGTTTTAAGCCACCGGGTCCGGGATGCAAACCACGGTCGACTACGTGGGAGTCCAGCGACATAGCCATACGCTAAATGCTGTTTCCCTGTAAACAAACATTCTTGACTGCTGGCTATGAGCTTCAGGAATGAGGGACCATGTTCCACACACACACGTCATGAAGACCAAGAAACGCTAAGGGATAGTGTTCGGGCATGATGGTCTTTGAGCTTTCTGGGAAGAGACCCCTACTAAGATCACGAATAGAAAAACTGAAAAATACATCAATAATCAATGCATCAAAAATACTTGTATCCAGCTCATATTTTATTTTTTAAGGTCTTTGCCATCGGGTGCATGCACTTGCCAGGGAGAGAGACAGTGAGAGGGAAAGTAAGAAATCACCTCTGGGGGGGATAGCCATGCACCGTCCCTTCTCCATTTTCCTCTCAACGATTTTGTGCTTCTGGGCGCATTTGCCCAGCATGATTTTCAAGCCACTAAGTCTGGGACTTGAATAATGGCTGGTCACGTGGGGGTCCAGCACCTTAACTTACATGCCAACTGCTGGCCCCCTCAGGTCCATAATCTTTAAGAAAACATCAACTTCACTAGTAATCAAAGAACAAAAACTAAAACCACAAAAGAATTTGTTTTTTAAATCATTTATGTTAGCAGAAGTGAGAAAAAATGGTTAAAATATTCAGTTTTGATGGAGGTCTGGGAAACTATTGACGGGAGTGAAATAGTTTGGAAATAGGTTTGAAAAGTCTTAAAAGTGTCTGGAGCCACATCCCACCCATTGAGATGGCTATTACTCAAAACAAAACAAAATGAAACAGGCCTATCTGCAAGGAAGAAGGCAAGAGGGTGCTGCTGAGTGGTCCTGGAGCCACGTGGGAGGCCCTGAAACACTGGGCCCATATGCAGCAGTGGCCCTGGCTGGCTGGAAGGTTGGGGGTGGGAGGAGACTACAGTCTGAGGAAACTCCATTGAGAACCTGTCTACCTCCCTCTTTCTCTTGAGAGAAAGAAACACACAAAATATGGAGAATGAGAGTTGTTGAAGATGTCGAGAAATCAGAACTCTCATGCATTACTATGGACAGTGTTGTACCTGCTGTGGAAAACAGCATGGCGGCTCCTCACAAAGTCAAACACGAGTTACCATGGAAACTAGTGATGCCCTGCCTAGGTACATGCCCAAGGGAACCAAAAGCAGGGACTCACACAGACACCTGTGCACCAAGGTTCACAGCAGTCCATGTGTCCATCGACAGATTCAACAGATGAATGGAAAAGCAAATTGGATATGCACATAGTGGAGTATTATTCCTTTTAAAAAGGAGTGGATTCTGACACATGGGTGAACCCTGAAGACATTATTGTAAGTGAAATTAGCCAGACACAAAAGGATGAATACTGTGTGTGTGGTTCCGCTCACACAAGGTTCCTAGACTAAACAAATTCATAGGGATGGAAAGTAGAACAGAGGTCACCAGGGCCTGTGGGGAGGGCTGTGACAGAGGAACTGCTTACTGGGCACAGCTGCTGCTGAAAACAATGGTGATGTGTATATAGCATCGTGAATGCACTTGATGAAGCTGAAGGGTTAAATGGTACGTCATGTTATGTATATTTATTATAATTTTAAAAATTGAAATAAAAATACCAGTACCAAAAAGTCCCTATCATTGGACTCAGGAAAACCACTGCAGAAGATGTATTCCAAGAAAATACTCCAATAGGTGCTCAAAGACACAATGATGTAACATTCACCACAGTGGTGGACTCTCAGAAAGTTTCAAAATGCTTGCAATTAAGATCCAAGTTACTCCTTCGGGGATACGGTCGCAGGCCCACTGTTTACACTTTGCAACTGTTCCTCTGTCCCCAGTTTGGTAGTGAATGAGAAGCCCTGGGCCGAGGAGTCAATCTTGGCATTTCCAAGATGGCTCTGGCTCTGGCTGTTGTGGTGCAACTGCTGTCTCTGATGTCGAGGATGGTAGTTCTTGTAAGAAGCAAAAAGAGTTTGATTCAGCCATTCACCACCGGAGTTTGCGGGGCAGCAAAACTAGCTGGTAAAGGGATTTCCCACATCTACTGCTGAGGTCAGAATAGTTCCTGCCATAAACCCCCAGTCTTCCTCTGGGCTGGAGTCTGCTCTTGTCTGAACAGTCCAGCAATGGGGACCAGTAGGACCAGAGGTACGCTGAGGGCAGGCCACTGGCTCACTATGTATGTTGGCTTGTGTGTGTGCATGTGTGCACACACACACGCATATGCACACATACACACAAAGCACCTATAGAATGAGGGCTTGTTCACTGCCAGAATCTGGGCTGGGAGCTGGGGACTGGGTGGAGGACAAGGATGACGCGGCCCTGCCCTCGTGAAGCTCACAGTCTACCAGACAATACAGATGAGCAAACAGGTGACTGGCATACTGGGTGCTGAGTGCCAGGAGGGGTGGTATGTGGGTTATGGGATCCTAAAATCTAGGCCTGGAATGAAATGATGGGATCAGTGAGGTATAGGTAGAACTCACAAGAGAAAGTGGGATGGGGGGGATGGGGGGTCAGGAGGGGAGGCAGGTTCTCCATGCTAACAACTGGCCATAGACAGAGGGGGCAAAGGGCAGATGGGGAGAATGAGGAGTAATTGGGCCAGGCCTAAGTGCAGAATGGGCTGGCAAGTCCAGACGTGGCTTTCACAAGGGGGAGAAATTATGTCCCTGGCAAATGGTCACTAAAAATAGCCCATGATCCTTGTATCGTCTGACCCCAGGGTCACAAACCCAAGTGCTTCAAGGGCCTAGCAGGTGATGTGGGAGAGTGATGGGGGCTACAGTGGCTTCATAGACGCATCCAGGGTTGTACCCTTGCAACAAAGACTACGCTAGCTGCATGTTAAGTAAATAAGCATTTGGAATCCAGAAATATTCTTCACCTCCATATCAAACATGCGTACTCTCTCGCAAGCTCACGTAAAAGGGCTGGAGTTAACTGCTCCAGGTAATGTCAGAATGTTCTCTTTTTATTAGTCTGCAAAGACACAGTCAAGGCATTCTTCATAAATGTGAACATGATCTCACTGCTTTTTTCAGAAGTTCTAAGCTATGTCAACATTATCTAAAAGGCTCCTTAGCTAGTTTAAGAAAGGCAGCAAGGCGAATGGCACCCCCGGACCCTGCAGAGCCTCCCATGGCTCCCCGGGTCTGTCGTCCACTAAGCACTTGTCAGGTCGTGAGTGCATCCAAAGCAAACACAGCTGGGCTGAGAGGGGAAAGAAAGCCTCCCTCTGTTTGCACTTTTGAAAGCCAGAAGACTAGATCCCACCTAGCAAATACAAGAGGACTTGAAACAGTTCATGGGAACATAAAATTAAAGTACGAGTTTCTTTTGGTGCAAAAATGTTTGAAACCCATGCAGCTTTTTCATCATATTCACTTCCCAGGAACTTTTCTGAAGATCCTGCACAGAGCCTCACGACCTTTGCTAGTGACTGGCTCTGGCAGTTCATCCTGCAGTCTTATTCAGTGAAAAAATGAACTGAAGCTACTTGAGGAAGAGCAGAGAGAGGAGAAGGCAGGGTGAGAGCATGTGCCTCCAGCAGGTCATGCAGTTTTCGGACCTGCTTCCACGTCCTTGCCTGGGTTTCACAATTTTTTCCACTTTCAGATTTTCTCTATTTTCAATGTACACATCACAAAAAGGGAAGTAAAAACATAAACAAATACAGGAGGAGGTGTTCTGACTCTCAGCCACCAGAGAAGGGCAAACCACACTCATTGTGAATTGTGCTCAAAGAAGCAGTATAATGTATGTCCCGCAGTTCAGAGTGTGAATTCCACTCCCATTACTAAGTAGGCAGCAGCTCCTGGATAAATTCCATGGCCTTTTTCGGTCTCCCCTTGCTTATATGTAATGTGAGGACGTGAACGCCAGTCCTCACGCCAATGCTGTAAGGACTAAAGGAGGACAAGGCCGCTAGTCTGGTGCAGAACCTGGCTACAGCAGGTGCTCAGGTTGTGGTAGCCATCCCTGTCAACACCAACTAGTCTCCCCAAGTTACATCTTCACCACGCACTCCCCACTCCCACTAGAGAAGGCCTCTGAGTGCTACGACAGAAGGCAGTCCCTTAGTAGTGCAACTTCTAAGCACAGAGACAGGTTCTTAACTCTATGGTATATACTGGGTGGTCGGAAAAGTCATGACATGTTTTTCTATGCAAAAATGCATCACGACTTTCCCCAGAAACAAGAGTTCCTGCCAAAGTGCTTTTAACGACAAAGTCATAACTGAGGATGCAAAGAGCAGGGTGACACTTTGGCTCAGTAGGAAAGGTCTGGAATTGGGACTGTTGCACGTTATGCCCAGGACACGAGAAAGCTGTTCCCTACGTGCACCAGCAAGTTTAAAACGGTCGGTGGCAGGTGAGGAGCGAGGCTGTCTCCTTCCTCCAGGGTACCTGAACTGAAGGCCTGCATAGCCTCCACCTCATCTGAAGAGCGGGTTACAACCCCACACCAGGATCTGGTCTGAGACTGTGATTAGGAACAGGCCTGGGGTGAAGCTCACATATATGTGTATAATTTAGCCATTGTTGTGGGTTATTCTGTAGTGTATCAATTCAAAAGAGAGCTTCTCCAAACCTGTCTGAAGGTCAAAACAAACTCAGTTGCTTATTACAGATACAAACTTTTGAACCTCTTTGTGGGGGCTTTAATTTAGATAGGGCAGAGTGGGGATCAGGAATCTGTACTCCTAAGATTTGCCCCAGGTAAGACGTAGGTCAGGTAAATTTAGTGAAAGCCTGGACTAGAAGAAGCTCATGGTAGTGAAAACACAGGGGAAAAGAAACAAAAGAGAAAATGAGAACATTTCATTTGCCTTCTAGGACATTCAGGCAGGGCACGGTTTGGCAGGAGCGGCCTGCTACCTTTGTCGATGTGGTAGAGATAGGTCTCCTGGCTCATGGCGGACAGGAGGTGCAGCACGCAGGTGTAGATACGGATTTTATCATCACTATTGTCCTCCCAGGTATAGTCCTGGATCACATTGAGAAGCTCTCGAACGAGAAACAGGACCCCACGTTCGGGATGATCCTGGCAGAGAACAAAAACAGGATAAATAATCTGAGATAGGAAGTGGGGCAGGGAGGGGTCGGCACAGAATTCCAGGTCCCTCCCTTTAGCAGCTGTAGAGAGAAGAAAGTGCCAGTTACTTTCCAAAGGCAAGGCCCACTCATAAGCCCGGGTAAGTGATACAGGGCAAAGTGACAAAACGATAATCCCACTAATCGACACACTGCAGTGTGGGGGAACAGGCTCTGAAAGCCTCCCTTTTTTAGGTCTGCAGAGTAAGAGAACAGTTACCTGTCAGCTTAATGGCTTGTTTCCAAAATTACACTCTTGTTTTTCTGTGCAAAGCAGTAAAAAAATAAGCCCAGTTTCTCCAACTACAAAAGCAAGATTGTGGGCCTTGGAGCAGATGGGACAGCAGACGCCACCTACTCTGGGTAAACCCTCAAATGATTGCTGTCACCACCTGAGCCACTGACTTTAAATAGAGCCTTGCTCTTTTGGACATTGGAGAACAGTAAGCCAAACTGAGGACACTCCCTCGGGAGGGGACAATCCAGGAGGAAGTCGGAGACTTTGAGTCGCAGACTTTAGAGCACACAGTTTCTCAGCCATTAAACTGAATCCCAAAAGTGCTGTGAGGCAGGGAGTGGGCAGTTCCAGTTCAGTGCCAGCAGGTCTATGTGACGACGTTCCCTGTTTCGAACTCCTCATAGCTTTCCTCTACTGGAACAAATGTCCAGCCAGTCCCCACCCCACGGCCTCACTGCCCCCACTCACGCCCTGTCCCCCTCACCTGCTCCAGTCACACCTGCATATGCTTCGTGATGCCCCCCCTTGGACCTGCTGCACCGTTGGGGAGAAGGGAACTAGTGAGAAAGGTGAGACACCAGGGCTGACAACAACGGGAAGCCACTACCACTGGGCCACAAGCACAAGGGGCTGAGAGAAGCATTCTGAGACCAGCCCGACCTGCAGCTGGAGGGGTACCCCTCGCACAAGCTGGGAGCGAAGCCACTGCCCAATCATGGCCTGGTGAGCATGACAGGTAAATGCCCTAACCTGGCTCCCCAGCCTTCTGATGCACTGCTGGTGCCTCCTATTGTCTGGACGAGTTCGAAGCCAGGAAGCAGGCAGGCAGGCCCAGGTGATATGGCTCCCAAAGGCCAGACTCCCCACACAGAGCAGGCCAGAAGGGCACGGGATACCGCCGAGGGGGCCACATACAAGCCCGGGACATTCCAACTTTCCGGGCCGACTGTTCCCTCTGGCTAGACTCTGTGCCCCCAACACGTGGCCCAACTGGCTCCTTGACAGCCAGCAGATCTCATTTTACATGTAAGCTGCCCCGTAAGGCTCTCCCCGATTGCCTGTCTAGAGCCCCTTCCTCCCTGCCATGGTCCCTATTCTCCATGAATCATCCTGTCTTGTTTCCTTAAGAGCAATTCTCACCATCAGAAACAGTCTTACTGATTGCTCCAGGGAGCAGCTCAAGGACATCTTGTGGTTTATCTATTTCTCTCTCACACACACAAGCCTAGAACTTCCATGGAGAGGTGCTTCTTCTATTGTTTGCAACACGCTGCCAGGTTGGCCTGGCTGCACGACTCTGTGAATGGCACCCGGAGGACAATGTGAACGGTGCTCCTGGTGGCATATAACTCCATTCTGTCCCTGCCCTGGGTCACAGTGGGCACCAGGTAAACAAAGCTGAGCAGATTACATTTTTTCGGCACCTTCTATGTGCTAAGCACTAAGACAGCTACAGAAACAAGTAAGAGGGACCAGATGGTGCCACAGCACTAAAATGCAATGCTCTAGGGACCAGCAGTTAGCGTAATGGCTATGTCACTGGACTCCTATGTAGCTGACCACGGTTCAAGTCCTGGACCCAGTGGCTTAAACTCACACTGGGTGTGTGCGCTTGCATGCTCAAGATTCCGAGAAGAGAATGGAGGAGAAGGGATTGTGGTGTGGCCATCCCCCCTGGGGGGTGATTTCTCGCTTTCTGTGTCTCTGTCTCTCTCTGTCCCTATAGCAAAAATCCCCCCCCCCCAAAAAAAATGCAATGCTCTACAACGCAATCCCATCTGGGAAGGTTCCCGGTTCAAGTCCGGAGACCTCCCTCAATACCCTGGCCATGCACTTGCCCATGACCTGGGGCTGGCTGGGATAGATTGCAGAGTCAAGACCCAGTCAGGACACTATTTCTCTCTCTCTCCTCTCTCGGTCTCTTTCACTTAAGGAAGAAATAACTAAAATTTTAAAGATAAAATTTAAAAAAACAATAGCTAACATTTACAGTAGCTAGCAGGGCTTTTCTGTACTTCAGGAAGATAATATTATAAACTCCCATTTCACAGATGGGAAATACGCCAGAGAGTTTAAGTGGCCCTAAGTCACACTGTTGCTACATGGGGGGACCCAAGATTTGAGCCCTGGCAGGCTGGCTCCAGAGCAAGCATTCCTAACTACTGCGAACCAGGCATGTCGCTGACTGCATGGTGCTTGTGAACTGGGGGAGCGGATGTGTGGCTGACTTTTCTGGACGCCAGCACAAAGCCCAAGAAATGCCACTGACCCAGAGGGTGGGACTTAACTGCAGCCTCAGCCGCTGTATGAGCATGTGTGTATGTATGTACATAGAGCAGTAATGCTGCAATGGTGCAAGAGTGTGAAATGTTTTGTGCAAGCCGTTAACACGTACAGGAACTGCTCTCGTGTTATTGTCAAGAATGAGGGTACGTGATGCTCACAAATCTGAGAGCCGTGAACTACACGCACCAAAACTGCCTGAGCCAGTCTGCCTCCCATTTAGTCAGCCTCAGCCTGTAACTGACTACTGCCTTCTTTTGCTGACAGCTGTTTCTAACCAGGCTATTTTGCTCTGCTATGTGAATGTCCAAAAATATATTTTATTTAAGGATCTGCCTTGGGAACAGACAATAATCCGAATGTTTCAAGAGCTTAATTTCAACATGAATGCCCTAACTCTTGTGGGAGACCATGCAATGTACATTCAAAAAAATGCAACAAGAAGTCATGGAGACAAGAATTTGCAGTGAATCACTTTCGTGAGCTTTTGTTTACGACCGAAGAGGTGAGAGATTGTTTCCAGCCTTCTGTACAAGGAGAAGAAGTTCCACGTGCTATCTATGCTTCAGTGGCTGTAACATTTTTCAAAAAAAAAATTGTACTTTTTGAGAGTTCAATGCCAACAACTGAAGCAAGGCAGAGAGGTTTTGTTTTGTTTTGTTTTAAGAAGAAAATATCCTGGATTCAGATGGCACTTTGGATGGGAAAAGGTTACCCCAGACGTTCCTGGCAAGGGCCCCTCCCAGGCACTCGGGGGCTCTGAGAGGGCACCTGGCAGGAACTCAAATCCCTCTCCCACCTGGCCTGGTAGGGGCCCGACTTCCCCACCACAATGTCTGGCAGTGGTCTGTGTCTGCAGGGATCCTTCCACTGCACACCACTCCTTGGGAGAAGTAACAGGCCAGCAGCAGTTCACTTCCCGGGACAGCCATGACCAGAGGTGGCGAGGGCAGCAGCAGAGCAAAGGCAGCTTTGGATCCTGGCAAGGTTACTTACTAGCTGGTGACCTTTCTCCTCTCTGTGCCTCAGTTTCCACTTACATGAAAAAGTGTTTCTTTCTTTCTTCCATGAAGAGAGAGCAAGAGGGAGAGAGAGAGAGCAAGAGCGCAAGCAGGATCTCCACTCTGCAATCCACTCTAGCCTCAGCCCTCCCTGGATCATGAGCACACGTGTGCCCAGCATGTTCAAGGTCTCCAGACATGATCCCAGAACCCTCCCATGTGGCCCGCTTTGCAGGGCATTACTGCTGCACCACCGGCCACTTCCTCCTGTAGTTCTTCATGTCATTATATGTGATTACAGCCATGTGTGTTTTTATTTGCTTCACATGGAGTCTGTCCTCCTGGGTGGGGGGACATGTTTCTTTTGTTCATTCCTCAATTCCCAGGTCAACAAATACTTGTGGACTAGACTAAAGGACTGAATGAATCGAGCTTCACACCTGGACACCTCACTGTGTCCCACTGTGCTGCAGCTGGACCTTGTCGCCGGGATAAGGGGGAGAAGAGACATCTCCCCGCTGTGTCCTATGTGGTTAGTGCCAGGAAATTGATGGGAATAACATTTCCATTTCCTGCAAATTGTGACTGAATCAAAATCAGGCCTCAGAAAGTGTTGGGACAATTCTACATTATGTGTTCCACGTGTTACGTGAACTGTGCCAGTTCAATTCTACAGAGAACACCGTCCTGCAGTATGATAAGAAGCCAGAGCAGAAAGCTTTAAAACACCCCAGAAGTTCACTGCTATGGACGAGAGTGAGCTAGCTGTCCTGGGGAATGTTTACGTCCACATGTGTAAGTATAAATAAAGCAGGCTAGAACCTTTTTCTGGTCTATAATGGCTTTCATCTTTCCTAAGCAAATCAAATGAATCAAAGTTTTTCCAAAACCACCCTTTTATAAAGCCTGACGGAGGGTTGGATGTTGGCACAGCAGTGATGCAATACTCTGCTAGGCTGACCCACGTGGAAAGGTCAGGTTCACAACCAGGGAACCCCCTGAACGCATAAGCACCTGTGTGCCTGTGATCCCGGGCTGGCTGAGGCAGGGATGGATGGCAGCAGGAAGCACCTACTGGGATGCCATCTCTCTCTCTTGCTCACAGAAGAGAGAGATTTTTGCTATAGGGCATGTGTACTCATCAGAGAGACAGTGAGAAATCACCCCCCGCCCCCGGACACCAGTAGGTCACACCTCAATCCCTTCTCCTCTATTCTCCTCTAGGGATTTAGGCACACATGCACATGCGCCTGGTGTGAGTTTCAAGCTGTTGGGTCCAGGACTCAATATGTGGTGGACCACGTGGGCGTCCAGCACTTTAACCACTATGCCACCTGCTGGCCACAGGAGAAGTAAAAATTTTAAAAAGCCTTGTGCACTATTGGTAGGAATGCAAATGGTGCAGCTGTTATTAAAAAAGAAAAAGCCAGTATGGAGGTTCTTAGAAAAAATAAAAAATAAAACCATGATATGACCCACAACCCCAATTCTGAGGATATACCCAAAAGAACGGAAATTGGGATCTCGAGGCAGTATCTGCACTCCCTGTTCTCTGCAGCATTATGCATGATACCCCAAATCATGGAAATCTATGTCCATCGACAGACAAAAGAATAAATAAAACATGGGATATAAAAGAAATATGAAGCAGAATGGATGAACCTTGGGAACATAATGCTAACTGAAATAAGCCAGTCACAAAAAGACAAATACTACATGAACCCGTTTATAAGAAGTATCTGAAACTATCAAAATCAAAGAGTGGAATGGTGGTTGCAGGGCCTGGGGAGAGAGGGAAATGGAGAATTACTAATCAATGCACCTGAAGTTTCAAGTAAGCAAGATGAGTAAGCTCCAGAGACACCTGCCTAACGCTATACCTGCCATCAACGGAACACACGGTACACCTCAAACTCTGCTGAAAGGGGAGCTGTCATATTCATATTCGCCACAACCAAATAAAAATTAAAAGCTGTGATGACAAGTAACAGGAACCAGGGAAATGTATAATGCGGGTCTCGTCTTCATACTAAATTTCTTCACAGCAGACAAAGCTGGGGTGTGGCCCAGCTGATCACCTGGGACTCTATCCAGTGCTCAGGCCTGGCTATACAGGTCTAAAGATCCAGTAATGCTGCATGCACAATGCAGACCTGCAATGCTGCATCCTCTGAGGAAGGACACACAGCTGTTAATGTTCAGTGACCTTGAGCAAAGGCGGCAAACTGCAAAGGATCCAGGCTCTGGTGCAGCACAGCCCTGGATTCAAATCTCAGCTTTGTTACTTACTAGCTGAGTGACCTCAGTCACACTATAGGGAGCCTCGAGGTTTCCAAAGTGAAAAAGACTTTGCAGAGCTTGGGGGATGATTCCTAGGGACTGAATGTTAACCGAGGGCTTTAGCAAGGCTCAGGGCACCTAGTGAGATACAGCATAGTTGTTCCTCATCTCGTTGCTAAATCCCAGCAGAAGTATGTGTGATGACATCAGGAACAATAACTGTGAATCAGTTGAGAATGAAAGCTAGTCCCACAAATGCCTAAGTGTCCAGGCAGACAGTAGAAATGAGTTCAATAGGCCTAGAGGTGACTAGGAACTGGAGAGACATGCAAGTCACCCACCTGGGACAGATGCTTCCTGGTTGTTCAACTAGCCAGGTAGCACGGGGTAACATGTGGCAGGACCTATTTTTTCAAAGGGAGCTGCAGATCTGAATTTTTCTGTGATCTACCCATTTTTAAATGTGGGAAACTCACTCCAAGTGTCTGCCATACTTACACAGCCAACAAGCATGTCTATGGCCTGGATCCCGCCCTCTGGCCACTTGGTTGTAACCCAAGGACGGAACTGCTCGCTTACAAAGCACTTTCGTAGCTATCGCTTCATTCAGCTCCCACAGTTATCCCACTAGGAGGACTTTTGATGACCTCTTAGAAAAGCAGTAACTGAGGCTTTAAGAAGCTACAAAACTTTGTCAAGGTTTCAGAGCTATGAAGTTGTCAGGTCAGAAATAAACACAAATTTCTGATTCTAAAGATAAGGTTTTTCCAAAAGTTTCCATGGATTTTTTAGTTTTTTTAATTTTTAAGAGAGATTTTTGTTATAGGGTAGGTGCACTCACCAGAGAGACAGAAAGCGAGAAATCACCCCCCGGGGGGATGGCCACACCACAATCTCTTCTCCTCTAATCTCTGCTTGGGATTTTGGACATGCACTCACACGCGCCCAGGCATATTTTTAATATGCAGAAAACCGTACATGCAGACAGTAAACAAATCTCAACTTATCAATGAACTGCCTCATTCCAAACACTGTTTTTTTTTCCCCCCCACTTGGTTTGTTACTTGACAAATAACTAGACTATCCAAAGAGGATAGAAATTTATTAGAAAGAGGGATTTTAAAAGACTGAAATTAAGAGTAGAGTGAAGGAACTCTAGAAGTTGTCTATGCGGCTTTGCCTGGTTGATTCTGGATCATCTTCTTGGGGTGCTGCCTGCTTTGCCTGCAGGACTATGGGGGTCCCCACTCGCAGCTAGGTTATAGTCCTTGAGCTTAGCCTCCTGAACACCCATCCTGTCTGCTAAGAACTTGGGATCTGAACAGGGAGAGTAGAGAGCTGAGTTACTTTCTGTTTTCTCAGCTTTACTGAGATACACTTGTTTAAATTACACAGTTTGGTGATTGTTAGTGTGTCCAAGAAGTTGTGCAATCAACACATGATCCAGTTTAGGATCACCCTAGAGCTTAGCACCCATGGGGAACAAGTCACCATGTTCAAAGTGATATTTCCCACACTGTGGTCCTAAGACCAACTACACCAGAATCACCGAAAGAGTTTTCCAAAATGCTGATTTAAGGACCTATTTGAACCTACTGAGTGAGACTCCTTAAGAGAAGGCCCCTGGAATATGCACAGCTGTCCGGCATTGTCAGACATGTACATGCACCTGTTTTGTGGCATGGACCATGAGGCAGCCAGATGAAGTCTATGGACTCCTCAGAATACTACTGAGTCAGTGGAAAAGTCATGACATATTTTTCTATACAAAAATTCATCATGACTTCCAAAGACTCAGTTTTTTTTTTCCTTAAAAGATTTATCTATCTATTTATTTGTTATCATTATTTTTCAATTTGACCAGAGACAGAGAGAGAAAGGAAGTAAGAAAGCAAGCTGCCAAGTCCGTGACTCAAACTGTGGTCAGCCATATGGGAGTCTAGTGCCTTTAACCACTATACCATCTGCCGGCCCTGACCCAGTATTTTTAATGGAGAAAATAAAATTCTTAAGACTACCAAGAAAACCAATCACACTAAAGTCTAGTTGTTGAAATATTCTTTCAACACATTTGTGATACTGTAATTACTGCTCCTTTGTGAATGCATTAATAGACTTAGTACTAGGCCCAAGAACTACTATATTTTTAAGGAAAGAAGCACATAAATGATTTCCTGAAATATCTTTCACACCTGTAATGTGATATGAATATATTTGTTGATTTCCATAGTGACAAAGTCCCAGCTACTGCTACACCTTCTGTGACTTGTTGCTTGTAATTCGTAACTGGGTGAAAGGTACATTTGATGCAGAGGGGTCAGACAGTGGTATGGTGGTAAAATGCAATGCTTTCAGGGACTGATACACGTAAGAGGGCTCTGGGTTCATGTCGAGACCTCTCAGAATGCACTGGGTCCATGTGTGCCCATGATCTGGGGCTGGCTAAAGTTGGGGGTGCACTGCAGCACGAAGACTCTATTGGTGTGCAGTTTCTCTGTCTCCCCCCAACTCCTGCCCTATCTCACTCATGGAAGAAAGAAATAAAATAAACCTAAAAATAAATTTTACTAAGAGCTTTGTCAAAATTAAGATGTCATTTTTTTTTCTTCATACAAATTCATGGTCACTCTGCCAGATAGACCCTCAAGGAGCAGGCAGACCCTGGGTTAAAAATCCTTGTTAGGTCCAGTAATTCCGCAAGAGGCTTGAATCCCTAGATAGCATGGATAGAAAATTCACTGAGCACTTCAAATATTGAACCAGACAACTGATGCATAGATATTAGATAGAACATCCCTGCACTTCTAGGGTGAAGACACATAAGGCATATAATAAATATTCAATATAAAAATAAAAGGTATCTCCTATAGCCCTTTGGGGAACATACCGGAACTATTAATAAAGTAGAAAAGAAATTGCAGAGGAATTCCAGAAGGAATGATTCCGACGGCCGCATTTTTCCATCAATATTAATCATCTTCGGAACTTCTGGAACAAGGCTTATAGCGGCTTTGAAAAAAGCATCAGCTGCAAAACAGAAGAAAAGTCCATAGATGAGAACTCTGAAAAACACAGGGTTGGCTTTCTTGTTCACATGGCCTGGAGGCCAGTCCTGAGAGTTGCATGGCAGCAGATCACACCAAAGGTCCCGTGCAGCTGGCAGGTCCCAGCAGAGTTTCTGCAAACTGAGATGGGCTCGGTGGAACACTGGCTGAGAGGGACAGCACTGTCGCTGCTAGGAGCTATTCGGCTCAAAAACCTCAGTGAAACAGCCCCTCGATAAAGTGCAAAAAGCAGGTGGCAGGTCTTTGTAGAAAGTGTAGAAATGACAGTTGCCTGGGCTCAGAGCTCAATCTGGATTGGTCCATTAAATCCTCATGTCCGCCTTGTGAAGAAGTGCCCACCTGCTGCCATCGGGCCTGCTTCACACGTGGGAAATGAGGTGGGGAAAGAGAAGGAATCCATTCCGGAGGACCCAGCATGGGTACTGAGGCCAAGGCTCAAGCCCGGTCTGTCTGAATCTATTCTAGTGCACACCATTTTCACTAAAGAAATAACCATCAAAATGGTTAATAATAACCAATAGCCCATCTGAAGGGTTGCACATGCACACACACAGAGCTTTAGAGATCCATTGTGTAATAGTTCTACAGAATTATTTGGGAAATGAAGATTTTTTTAAAAGAGATGAAATAATCTGTAACACAAGACATCAGAGTGAAGGAAAGAAAGGAAGGGGACCCACGCAACAAGATAGAGACAGGGGAAGGAATGGGGAGAGAGGGAGGGCTTGGAGGTGGTGGTGGGGACGAAGAGTTCTTTCTAGAGCTGACAGAGTTGAGAAAAAGCTTCAAGGTCAAAGCAGGCAAAGCACCACCCTGACAAATGGAATGTCAAACTACAGGTAAGATCAAACGTCTCCGTGGTCCAAACATACTTTCACTCCAAAATGACAGCCAGTGATGCGAAGAGAACACCGTAGCTGTATGTGGCATCCCAGAGGAAAACAGGACCCCTCCTCCACACCTCGCACACAGAGGGGCAAGTGCAACAAGGCCCACGTTTAATGACAAGAGTGTGTGTCCCACTTAGGAGGGTGGCTCTCCCCCTTCTCATCCTTATTCAAAGGAAAAACAAGTGTCATGGAAAGTTGCTCCTTGCTAAGTTTCCTATAGAGTTGGATCTGCTATGGAAGATGCTCACCAGGTTGTCTGCCTCCTAAAGCCTGGACTCATACTCTTTCCACACATCCCTAAGCAAATTTATTAAGCACCAACTATGAACCGGGCACTCTGTGGGCACTGTGGATCCAGAAGGGAAAATAAGTGAGGGCCGTAGCTGATAACCTCCAGAGACCAGCGCCATCCCACTAACACCTGTTCAAAGGGGCCCTCCTGTACGCTTGAGCCTAAGTGAGATAGGAAGCGGCTACTCCTGATCTTCTCAGGGGTGGGGAGATTCAATACGGAGCTCAGGGAAAAAGCATTGTGATATGGGTAGAAGCAAGTCAGGAGTCCTTTAACAGATGAACGCATAAGCAAAATGTGGCCTACCTATCCAAGGGACTATTATTTGGCCATAAAAAGAAGTAAAATCCTGATAGAGGCTACAACATGGATGAGTCTTGAAGACCTTATGTGAAATGAACTAAGCCAGACACAAGGACAAATTCTGTATGATTCTACTCATAGGCGGTCCCTGAAATAGGCAAGCCCACTGAGATTGAAAGCAGGATGGGAAGGGTGGGAGTGGAGAGTTAGCATTTAATGGGCACAGAGTTTGATTTTGTTTGGGATGACGCATTTCTGAAAATGATAGTGGCAAGAGCTACACAACACTGGGAATGTACTTTACTGACTCATGTGCTTGAAATAGAACTGGAGACGCCGGCAGGTGGTGTGACGGTTAAGGGGCATTGGACTCCCACATGGCTGACCGTGGTTCGAGTCCTGGCCTGGTGGCTTGCTTTCTCACTTTCCCTTCTCTCTCTTTCACTCTCCCCCTCTCTGGTCAAATGAAAATAAATAAATAAATAAGTTAAAATAAAATAATTATAAAAAGAGAGAAACAGAACTGTAAATTTCCTGTTGTGTATACTTTCACAATAATCACACAAAAAAAGAGCTGCTCCCCCCCAACCCAATTATTCCTGCAGCACAGGCAGGCGCATGGCCTCTACCAGGCCTGGCTGTCTTCCTTCTTTGGGAAACGCTCACTGTTCCCAGGTCTCTGAGGCCTTTGCTCTCCTGTAAAAACAGTAAGTACATCATGAAACAAGCAAAGAGCTCTTCTCAGCAGAGGAACTGAAATTCCGCTCAGAGCAACAAGAAAGACGATTTATTTTTTCTATTTGTGTTTGTTACTAAGTGGTCCAGAGAATGTGCCTATTATTACACCTCATTAAACAGGGTGGCTTTGTCCCCAGCACATGGCTCCTCTCCACTGCCCCACCCAGGGCCCATTCTAAAGAGGAAGCTAAAATAAACAGTTATTTAAGGGTTGGGGTGTGCAGGGTTCCAGAGATTTTTATTTCTATCCACAGAAGACTTGACCCCATATAAAATAATATCTGGGTGATTTCTCAATTTTATCTTAGAAATTAGAACTCAAATCCTACTGTATGTATAAACAGGTATTTTTTCCCCTCAGAGTTTAGAATTTGGAATAATCATGTCAACACATCAAAACACTTCATTTTGTAGCTATTAAAAGCTGCTGATCAGGACCAGCAGTTGGCATAATGGCTATGTCACTGGACTCTCATATAGTCAACTGCGATTTGAGTCCCACACCCGGTGGCTTAAACTCATGCCGGGTGTGTGTGCGTGCATGCCCAAGATCCTGAGAGGAGAATGAAGAAGGGACTACAGCGTGGCCATCCGCCCTGGGGGGTGATTTCTCACTTTCTGTCTGTCTCTCTCTTTCTGGTGAGCGCACCTGCCCTATAACAAAAACAAAACAAAACAAAAACTGCCAATAATTCAAGATAAAATAGATTAGATGTGTTTTTGTTTTTGTGGTGTATGCAAGGTGTCTCAGATAGCTAAACTGTGTCACAATCCTCCTACCTGGCCTCCAGGGCAGCCAGGGATATCGAACACATTACCATGCCTGGCTACTTCATGGGAGGGCAAAGAATTGAACCCAGGCCTCTCAAGGGATCTCAGTTTGCAAGGCAGCAGCACCTGGCGTGTGCTACTGCAGCTAGACCTAGATGTGCTTGATTTATCTCAGAAAAAAAAAAAAAAGATGTACAAGAAAAACCTGATTCTCATTATTAAATACAAGAAGACTTCAAAAAGTCTGGGGAGAAAGAGAGTTAAAGTGTAAGTTTATTTTGGCACAATGGCATTTTGAAATCCATGAATAGTTCTTCATCACACACATTTTCTTTTCTTTTTTCTTTTTGAGAGGTTTTTCACTATAGGGCGCGTGCGCTCGCCAGAAAGGCAAAGGGAGACAGAAAGCGAGAAATCACCCCCCAGAAGGGATGGCCACGCCACAATCCCTTCTCCTCCATTCTCCTCTTGGGATCTTGGGCAGACACGCACACACGCCTGGTGCGGGTTTTAAGCCACCAGGTCCGGGACGTGAACCGCAGTCGACTACGTGGGAGTCCAGCGACATAGCCATTACGCTAACTGCTGGTTCCCCGCACATTTTCTATAAAGGTTCTGAAAAGTCTGCCTATTATTCATGTTGCACTGGAGGAAGAAAACAGCTGCAAGTACATGCACTACTTCTACTTATGCCTGCCTCCATCTAAGTCTTCAGAGGTTTCACAAGATATCCAGGTTTATATATATATATAAACATGGAGGTTTTGGCCTTAGGCTGCATGTGCTCACCAGAGAAAGAGAGAGAGAAAATGAGAAATAACCCCCAGGGGAATGGCCATACCACAATCGCTTCTCCTCCTGGGATTTTGGGCACACATGCACATGCGTCCGGCTTGAGTTTCAAGTCACCAGGTCTGGAACTTGAACTACAATTGGCTCTGTGGGAGTCCAGTGGACTACGACACCATCTGCTGGCCCCCTCCAGACTCCATTTTAAAGGAGAAAACAAAACAAACCACTCAGGACTGGCAGACATACACATAGTTCACTTTATTTGAGGCCCTTCTTTCTAGGGACCCTTCATTCCAAGTACAGCGGCTTCTCTTCTGAGCGCCTTCTCGTGCTGCTCTCCAGGGTCATTCACACGTTCTGCAGCACTCTGGGGACCAGGCAAAATGACAGCTCAAACGCAGCTCGGCCCTAGGACTCATAGGAAGAAGGACCACACTACCCTTTTTTTTTTTGTAAGTTTTTGCCAACTGTTCTGTAATTTTAATGAAAATTCCTAAACATATTTTTAAAATAATTATTTAATTTTATTTATTTATGAGAACTTTTTCAATGTGACCAGAGACAGGGAGAGAGAGAGAAAGTGAGAAAGCAAGCTACCAGGTCCAGGACTCAAAACCGTGGTTGGTCATGTGGAGTTCAGCACCTTAAGCACTAACCTCTAAACATATTTTGAACATACAAAGGCAATACAAGTTTCTTTTAAAGTTTTGGTCACAGAAAGGTACGTCAGAGACCAGGCAGTGGCACGGTGGTGATGCACCTGGACCCACGTGGGAAGGGACTTGGGTCTGTGTCTGGGAACCCTGAATATACCAGGCATGCACACGTGCCCACGATCAGGGCCAGCTGAGACAGGGGGTGGTTCATGGTCTCATCTTGTGGGAAAGAAATTAATTAAAAAAAAATAAAACAGTAAACAGAAAGTGAATAGTAGACAGACAGTGAAGCAGAATGCCAAGAGGTATCCATTATTCCTGACCAGGGAGGGTGAGTTGGGGAGCAGAGACAGGGCCACACATTGCTGTGGACTCTAACACAGCTGATGTCCTCAGGAAGACCCGCCAGCTCCCCGTTTGGGTACAGCATGGCACTAAGATGAGGGTGGCACACACAGTGGGGACTCACACCGATGGCGTTCTGCACCACACAGTGAATGCACCAGGAATGTTCCTCTCTGATTAGGTGCTCCTGAAGTGAGTTATACTCCAGGGTTCAAGCCCTCTAGACAGGTCCACCTACAAGGATTCTTCTCCAGGCCTTCCAAGGTCTCACACTGTGCTCTAGGGCCCTTTCCAGCGCTAGCAGATAACTCAGGGGCCAGCAGCCTCCCATAGGCAAGTCAACCTGAAGAGCCCCATGGGTATCTGTTTGGTGTGCCCAAGGCTCTGAATACTTCTCAAATACATCTGAACACGGTTCCATGTTCTAAGAGACTAAAATATCAGTCAATTGGACAGCTCTCAGAAAGCTTCAAAACGCTTGGAGTTGAGATGCAGATTACTCATTGTCTGTAAGAGCAAAAGTCTGGAAAGAGTCCAAATATTATTCAATACGGGTTCAGGAAATATTTGGGGGTGGGGAAGCTTAAGGAAATAATTTATAGCACTTCCTCAGAAAAGAAACAGAATACTGAACAATCATTGCAAAGAATAGGGTGGATCTGTATGTACTGACAAAGGCCAACGTTGGAGCCCAAGATTCGCTGAAAAGCCCAAATAAAACGCTTATAAGAATATTACAGGAGACACAATCTAGCTTCACTTCTAAGGGACTGTTGCAAGTACATATGAGAATACAGATAGATGGAGGGAGAAGCGAGGAGGGAAGGCAGGCAGACTAGAGAGCCAGAGAGAAAATAACAGTGAATATTTTCTAAAAAAATCTCCGAACTGTTAATGGCATATTACTGGAGACTTTTATTTTAAGGCTTTTTTACTTCTTAAAGTCCTACATTTTGGTATTGTTGGAATGGTTTCAAATGAGCATTCTGAATTTTTAGAATACAAATCATTAAGATTTAAAATAACATAGACTGCTTGTTTCGGATAAAGGTCAACATCCCCAATCCTCTCCATACAGAATTAAATAAATTCAGACTTAACTGTGACTTACAGGAGTAAGTTTATCCTTTGTGTTTTTGGCAGTGGGGGTATGGAATATGGTTCGGTCTCTGAATCATAAAAGACAGTCAAGAAGTGATTACTCAGCCCGCCTCGGAGATAGTGTTTTGCTTTTTTAAATAATACATTAGGCCAGTGTTAATGGAAGTCTTTACTATTTGTCAGTGTCATGAACTCCTGAGGCTAAACAAGAACTCAAAGGTAATCCACTCCAGTCCCAGACCTGTAATCCATCACACATTCTCCTAGATAACTCAGAGAGACAGTTGTCCTAGTCCAGGGAAATCTAGGAATGGAAATACAATTTCTTAAGACAAGGGTTAAAAACTCCCATCCCTTCAATATATTTTATTGGAGCAGGGTCCTGGCTACAGGAATTACTCTCTCTTAAGGTCTATAACTCCCATTGTAAAATGCCTTTACCAATCTTCAACGTTGTCTGCCTCAATCCAGATTTAGATTTGAATTGATAATGGATATAATGGTAGAAAACACACCCTCAGGACATTACTGCTCCTGCAAACTGTCTGCAGTGAAGGTGTGCTTCTACCACATAATGGGGATGCTGCCTTTGGTAAAGCCTATGGGTCCAAATGACCAACTTACTATCCATAGACAAGTCACTGATAAGAGATTGAACACCATTTATTACTAACTGTTGTCAGGACCAGAAGATGGCATAGTGGTTAAGGCGCTAGACTCCCACATAGCTGACTACAGTTCAAGTCCCAGACTGGTGACTTGAAAATCACACTGGGTGCATGTGGGTGTACACCCCAAATTCCAGGAGAATGGAGAAGAGACTGCAGCATGGCCATCACCCCTGAGGAGGAGGGTGGGGGTATTTCTCACTTTCCCTTTCACTGTCTCTCTCTGGTGAGACAGTGCCCTATGACAAATAAATTAAAAAATAAAACTTGTCATTATAGCAGTTAAGTTTGAGGATTTAAGACCCACTATTTTGGTGATATGTACACAGGCAAGATTTAAAGAAATATGAATGCTTACTCATTAGTGCTAATTACCGACTGCAATGTAACCTAACCTTGATCTTGCCAGCTGGTCTCTGCAGTTAGGTTCACTCTGAATATCAATACTTAATATGAGGTCTACTCGAGACACACAAATTACTTCCCAGTTCCAGCAGTACCATTGGGAGGCTCCTGTAGCTTGCGTTCCCTCTTTTCTACCCGAATTATCATGTGTCACCTCACTCCTATCTCTGGGATACTTTAGTGACGACAATCCCTTCTGGCCTCTCTGTAGATGCTCAATGGAGGTTGTGATGGTCTTTCTGTGCATATTAGGCAAGGATTTTTCTAAGCAGAAAGGATTAGATATTCCTCATCTTAATTCTAATTGTTTCTTAAATAAACGTATCTAGCATATCAACTACAATACTTGGTCTCTAGCAACCATACACACCTGGGATTAGAAATGAAACTTGTGGGGGCTGGGAGGTGGCATGGTGATTAACGGCACTGGATTCCCACATGGCTGACTGTGGTTCAAGTCCTGGACCTGGCAGCTTGCTTTCTCACTTTCCCTCTCTCTCACTGTCTCAATTAATTAATTAACTTTAAAAAAATGAAACGAAACTTATGGTACAGAGAAAACACATAACTCTAGGGAAGCATAGGGGCTGGAGAGGAAGCAAGAGAGCACTTGAGGTAAGAAAAGGCCACTTAGTGGCTGCATGCTCCTGGGCAAGTCATGAGCCTGTTTTCTCATTTGTAAAATGAAGACAAACCACCTACCTATTAAAACCGTGCAGCTTGAGAAACAAACACGTGGGGTGCATGTGTATGCATGCCCAAAATTCCAAAAGGAGGGAGAAATGGAGAAGGGATTGCAGTGTGACTGCTCACGGAGGCGCTTTCTCCTCTCCCTCTCTCTCTGTCTCTCTCTGATAAGCACCCGTGCTCTCTAGCACATACACAAAGTACTAAATATAAAACTAAACTGTTTTGTCAGGAGTTTAGGTATCTCAACAATTCAGCCACAACCTATCTTCCGAAATGAATCTACCCACTCCTTCCAGACTGCTGTTTCCCAGCCTCCAGGCCTATGCTCGGGCCGCAGCCTCAGGCTAGAATGCCTTCTCTGACTTCATCACAGCCAGAAATCCTCCCTTACCTTCCAGGCTCTTCAATGTCACCTATTTGATGAAGTTTTTTGTTCTCCCAAGCCAAGGGTCACCTCTCTCTGCAGTAAAATTTTTAGTGCATGTTGTGTGACATTATCACATGCTGCCTTGCATAATAAATGTGAACAGATCTGCCCTCCTCTGTTCCTACTTTCAACACAATTCTGGGAACAGTGGCTTACGAATAAAAAAAAAAAAACACCAAAAATCCAGGCAGAAAGGAGCAAATCATATTATACGGTGTGAGCAGTCTTACAGGGGATTCACCTATGCCTCCTTTCTGTGGGTTCCCTCAGTGGCTGCCCTCTTGCCTGGGCCTTTACATTCCCTGAGATAGATGAATCATGAGATGAGAATATGGGCAGCAGGTGCCATACCATCTCACTACCTGTGACCTGTCCCAGCTGAAATAGCCTACTTTGTCCACATTCACCAAAGTGGCCTTATGATTTCAGCACAGTCACACTGGACATGTTCTTCAGGGAATGGTTTGTTAACGGAACTAGTAAATCTGACCTTACCCCAAAGACGTGGTAAATGGACAGTCACCATTTTTCTCCACATGCTGCTCCTTACTCTCCAGGAAGAGGAGATACGTAGTTACCTTTTTCTTTGACATGACTGGCCCTGAGTACGTCCAGTTATCACCATGATCTGGTACACAGTACAGGGGCCTCATAATAGTAGTGCTTTGAGACTGCTCTGTGCTTCCCCAGATTCCTCAAGGATCAAAACGGCACAACAGCTTCCTTCAATGCATCTTCGAGCCTGAGGATATGTTTGAACCTCATTTGTTTTCTCTTTTTCTGTAACTATGAAAATAAATGATTTAAACCTTCCCAGAAAGTTTTGATGTCAATCTCTCCGGAACAGTAGCTGTAACTTAGTAGTTAAGTCCAATACTGTGAAAGGTTTGTTGCCAGTTTGGTTTTATCAGTACTGTTAAGGATTATCAACCATTATTATCACACGGTTTAAATGTGATAAACGCATTTAAACACCATTGAGCAGTCATGGGGTTAGCCACATGACTGGAGCCAGGGACACCAGACAGACAAGACCTCCTGGAGCTGACACTTAAGGAGAAAAGCAGACAATCACTTACGTGTTTACGTGTTAAAGAACAATGGCCTAAGTACAATGAAGGAAAAGCATAGTGTGCAAAGATGACACACCTTACAGGGTGGTTTAGATTATGGTCTGCCCCCCAAAAGTTCATGTTTTGGAATCTGGTCCCCAGTGTAATGGCACAAGGAGGTGGTGAGACCTTAACTGATGAGGCCTAGTGGACAGTGACGATCATGAAGGCGTCACCCTTGTGTATGGATACTGCTGCCTCACAAGACAATATGAGTTCTACTCTTGTGAGAAGAGGTTGGTTCCCATGAGAAAGGAATGTTATAAAGGTAGGATGGCCACCCCCGGGCTTTTCCTCTGCATGCACCCACCGTCCCCTACGCTTTTGTTGGTTGTAACACAGCACCAGAGGTTGGCCCAATCCCAGCCCCACCACGCTGGATTTTCCAGCCACCAGAATCATAAACCAAATACTTTATTCTTTATAAATTAGGCGATCTCAGGTATTTCTGTTAGCAACACAGTATCAGGCTAAGGCAGTTTTCTGAGGAGGAAGAAGAGGGTATGAGGAGACCTAGAATGGTTTTCCTGAAGATATGGCACATAAGCTAAGCTCTGAGGAATGAAGATGCAGAAAATAAGTAAAAGAAAATGAAATTTAAAAGAAAAGGAGAAAGCACTATGTAAGAAAGGAAAACCATTTTTATCAGTAATAATAACAAAAATTATTCTTTTTACCACTCTTTTGCTTTAATTGTTCTTTCTATTCTGTTTTGGTGCAACTACAGATCTTTTATTTCCTGCATGATTCAGCAATTTAATCTTGAAACATAGATCAGATTTCCTATAGATACCTCAAAAGTTTGCACGTAAGAATTAAATTGGCTTTCAAAACTCAAACCACAGCGCCATCTTTTTTTTTTGGAGAGAGACAGACACACACATTAAGTGAGAAATCACCCCCCCAGGGGGGATGGCCATGCTGCAATTCCTTCTCCTCTATTCTCCTCTTGGGATCTTGGGCATGCCCGCACACATGCCCGGCTGAGTTTAAGCCACCAGGTCCAGGACTTGAACCATGGTCAACTACATGGGAGTCCAGCAACATAGCCATTACGCCAACTGCTGGTCCCCAACAGAGCCGTTTTCTTATACAGTTAGCTCCTAAGAGCCCATGTCACACTTAAATCATGGAGAGAAGGTTAAACTAAGGTAATGCTTACTGAGCAGCTCCTCTACACGGTAGGCTAAGTACTCCATGGCCGTTACCTCGTCTAATCCTGTGCCACTGTGGTAGGCACCACTGTCATCATCTCTTCCTTAGATGGGGAAACTGAGGCATAGAAAGGCTGAACTGTCTGCCCAAGAGCATCTGGCTCATAAGAGGTAGAGTGAGAATTGGAGCCACTACATTCAAGACACTGGAACGTCACCCTTGCTTAGGACCTCATCCTGTCGTCCTGGCTGCAGGTTAAATAAACCTGGTAATTCCACACCTCCGTGCCTTGGCTCAGGCCACTACCCCACCTGGACTGCCGATCATTCCTTCCTT
>NW_006159657.1:9225965-9230176 GCF_000334495.1 Tupaia belangeri chinensis | reverse complement strand
GAATGCCGATCATTCCTTCCTTTCCCCCTTCCCACCTCTTTCTAGTAAATATCTGTTCTTTTAAGACCTACCACAACGCTGTTCCATTGTATAATACCCCCATTCTACGATTAGAAACTGTAAAGATAAAAGAAGGAAGGTAAAAGTAAAGAGTGAAAGAATCTGTTCTTGCTAAACCCGGCAATAATCATTCAGGAAGAGCCACTGACAACCAGACTCAAGATGTTATCTAGTGAAGACTCAAAGAAAAGATAAATAGGCACCTCTGGCCTCGATGAGAAGCATATGACCAGATACTGATTTGCAAGTCCTTTGTTGCCCTTAATTACTCCGAGAGTGATGGGCTAGAGTATGTGCGCCAAATCCCCACACAGTCCGGTCTATGAGCAGCACAGCACTAGGGTTTACAAAGGAACAGAACTGGGCCCCGAATGCAGTCAGTACTCCTGCGTCAGCACCAGACAGGCCAGCCTGAGGGATCAACAGGAGTTTATTACGTGTTGGTCTGGACTCAGCCCTGACAAAGAAACAGCCTGATAAAGGAGATAGTACCAAGGCTGGATTAAGAGAGGCAAGAAAGTGAACAGAGAGGAGGGGATGTTTTACAACCAGCTGAAAAGGGAGGAGGCTTAGGGAGGCCAACAAAGTGGCCCATTTCCATAAGCTTCATTTAATTTATATTTAGCCTTCCCATTCTCTGTAATTGAATGCATTATTTATTTGGGCCAGCAATTGCTGTGTGTGGCTTTCAGAAACAACAATAATAGGCTTTTAAGGTTGAATGTCACAGCATTTAGAGACTCAAGTAAAAATCATCAGATAAATTATTAAACACGAAGTAGACACCACACTCCCACTCCCCTACAGCAGCTTCAAGTGAGGGGTGAGGTGGCCCAGGAGGGTGCTGTCTTTATCCATGCCCAGTGTACAGGGCTAGTCTCACATGCTGTCCCTTGGTGAGCACCAAGGACAGGATGGCACAGGACAGGACAACAGGGAGAAAACCACTCGCAGCTCTCCTCGTAGTTTTTGGGAGAGCAAATCTTTGCTGAGGGGAGAGCCTTTAGTTAGCTTGGAAATTACTATTTTGCTTTTAAAAAAATAATAGCATGAAGCCCTATAAAGAACCCAGTCACGGATTTGCCTAAAATCTACAACATTCAAAATCTTGGTCTTGATTTTATAAAGTGTGTAGAAGAAAGATAGAGGCTTCCAGAGCGTCCACTTGCAATTCATAGCTATGGTATCCGCTCGCTGCTCACAACCCGTCCCTCGTTTTGCAGGTGAAACCAAGCTCAGATGTTCCCACCTGGGTCTAACATTCCTACCCTTTTTAAGAGGGAATCAGTTTATGAGAGGACTCAAACTTTCTAATATCTAAGTAAGTGTGCTCTAATTTTCATTTTGCACATCATCAGGTGGTGATGGCTGTTAACTTAGCTTTTTTGTTTCTTGTTAAACTATCGCTCTTTGTTTTTAAAGAATTATTTTTATTAACTTTATTTATTTATTTGTTCATTTGTTTATTTGTCCCCAGAGAGGGACAGAGTGAGAGTGAGTGAGTGAGTGAGAGAGAGAGAGAGAAAGTAAGCCACCAGGTCCAGGACTCAAAGACTCAAATCATGGTTGGCCGTGTGAGAATCCAGCGCCTTGAACCACCATGCCTCCGGCCAACCCCTAAACCATCACTCTTACCAAAGTAGGCATTAGGAGAAAATTCCACATTTACCAATACACCAAGGACAGGCGCCTGTCCTAGTGGGGAGAGGGGGTGTCCAGACAGCACATATACAAATTCACGCAGTAAAGTCTCAGTCCATGGTCTGAGTAATGACAACAGTAGGGATAATGGCAAAGGAGGTGAGAGACTGGGGAGGGTCAGTCTCTTTAGTCAGAGTAGTCGGGAAAGCCTGCCCTAAAGACTTGATTCTCGGGAACCAGCAGTTAGCATAATGGCTATGTCACTGGACTCCCACGTGGTCAACCGTGGTTCGCATCCCGGACCCGGTGGCTTAAAACTCACGCCGGGCTCGTGGGCGTGCATGCACAAGATCCCGAGAGGAGAATGGAGGAGAAGGTATTGTGGCGTGACCATCCCCCCGGGGTGTGATTTCTCGCTTTCTGTCTCTATGTCTCTCTCTGTCTGGCGAATGCACGCGCCCTATAGCGAAAATCTTTCAAAAAAAACCAAAAAACAAAAAAACAAAAGACTTGATTCTCATCATCTGCCTTGCAATCACAAACAAAAAAAGCAAATACCCAGACAAAGCTCAATTAGAAAGAGAGGACAGCAAGCATAGAGGCTCTGCACTTGTACTAAGACAGCTTAGTATGGTCAAAGGAGAGAAAAAGCCTGTCCGCATGGCTAATGCACGCCACATGGTGAGGACAGAAGGCAGGCAGGCGCCACATCATACAGGCTCCCATATCCAGATTACAGAATGGAGTGAAAAAAAACTACAGGAGCCCGTAGGAGCTGAAAGCAAAACCAAGACGAATTTGAAAAGGTTCTTGGACAGCAACCACATGTGAAGACTTCAGTGTGCAGATGTCCCAGATGAATCAAGATACAGATGAACCGCCACACCAAGGTTCAGAAGAGCAAGGGAAGGGCTGACCTTATAGCCTGGTGGTTACGGGAGCAGGATCTCATATGGCGAACATGGTTCAAATGCCAGCCCTTGGTGGCGTGGAAAACACACAAGGTGTGTATGCACCAAATGGCAACAGGAGGGTGAACTGGATAAGAAGGGACTGCAGAACGACCACACTTCAGCGGGGGTGCTTTCTCCCTTTCTCTCTCTGCAAGTGCATGTGCCTCTGGCAATTTAAAAAAAAAGGGTGGAGAGAGATAAAGAGAAAAGAACAAGGGAGTGAGTGACCACTCTCCAAATGGCCCAGCTTACCCATCCAAGCCAGGGTAATAGGGGGTAAACCACTAACCGTGGCATAATCCATGAGGTGGGGTCAAGAAAACCACCTGCGAAAACATCAGTCCACTGAGAAAACCCCCAGGATTCATTGAAGTTTCCCACCAGCCATTCTCTTAGGTCAGGGGAGCTCGTGCAGTGACTCGCAAGTGGAGCAACCCTAGGCAAGCTACGTGGCCACTTCCTGCTCCTTTTTCTTACTTGGGCAATGAGGCACCAAACACAGGACTGGCCTCATGTGATTGCTGGAAGAATGAGATGAGATCCTGTGTACAGAGGACTGGCCACCTAACACATGCTCCATAAATGTCACTGGGATTTCTTCTACTCTCTGTGCTAGGGCCTGCTGTTGAGTCATCGGGAAAGTTACGACATGTTTTTCTATGCAAAAAAAAAATATGTCGTAACTTTCCTGATGACCCAATAGATAAGATATCTTGCTGGGACTGGGCCTGCAGGCCACTCTGTAGTTGGTGACCAGGACCTCTGTAGTTGGCATCCTGCAACAAACACTTGCCACTCTCTTCCTGGAGACATTCTCTTAGCTCAAGTGTGACTTAGAGCAGGCCAGAGTGCCAGGGAGTCAATCTCCCAGAGGCAGCGTTTAGCCCATGACAGGCAGGAAAGAATACACCTTCCTTGTCTCTCGGGTAGGCCACACTGAGCATGTTAGACACCCTCTCTTTGATGAGAGTGAACTGCAGCTGCCCACAGTAGCAACCTGCTCCCAAGTGCATGCTTTCCAGCTTCTTTCCCTTCCGTCTCACCCCGGTCACCCTTCTGATACTCACTGGGATCAGCTCCCAAGGAAACCATTCCCACACAGCCCTGCCTCAGGGATGGCTTTGTGCCTAGTACACGAAGATCAGTCTTGAGCAGAACGTTTAGCCATAATAGCAAGCAGTCTACTAGTGTATCTCTACACTAGTTTCAAGCACATAAACAAACATCAACAGTAACAAAAATCGAAAACAAATCTGCTGTGGTTAAGCAATCCTAACTTCTCGAACTAGGTGTCCTTAGCTCAGGATGTCAGAGCTGCCTGATTTGGCCTGTCTGGAATAGATATAAGAAGGTTCTGGAGACCAGCAGTTAGAGTAATGGCTATGTTGCTGGATTCCCACGTAGTCAACGTGGTTTGAGTTCCAGACCCAGTGGCTTAAACTCACGCTGGGCGCATGTGCGTGTGTGCCCAAGATCCTAGGAGGAGAAGGGATTGTAGCATGGCCATCCCTCCTGGGGGATGATTTCTTGCTTTCTGTCTCTCTGTCTCTCTCTGGC
>NW_006159657.1:9186202-9219582 GCF_000334495.1 Tupaia belangeri chinensis | reverse complement strand
ATGAGAAGCATATGACCAGATACTGATTTGCAAGTCCTTTGTTGCCCTTAATTACTCCGAGAGTGATGGGCTAGAGTATGTGCGCCAAATCCCCACACAGTCCGGTCTATGAGCAGCACAGCACTAGGGTTTACAAAGGAACAGAACTGGGCCCCGAATGCAGTCAGTACTCCTGCGTCAGCACCAGACAGGCCAGCCTGAGGGATCAACAGGAGTTTATTACGTGTTGGTCTGGACTCAGCCCTGACAAAGAAACAGCCTGATAAAGGAGATAGTACCAAGGCTGGATTAAGAGAGGCAAGAAAGTGAACAGAGAGGAGGGGATGTTTTACAACCAGCTGAAAAGGGAGGAGGCTTAGGGAGGCCAACAAAGTGGCCCATTTCCATAAGCTTCATTTAATTTATATTTAGCCTTCCCATTCTCTGTAATTGAATGCATTATTTATTTGGGCCAGCAATTGCTGTGTGTGGCTTTCAGAAACAACAATAATAGGCTTTTAAGGTTGAATGTCACAGCATTTAGAGACTCAAGTAAAAATCATCAGATAAATTATTAAACACGAAGTAGACACCACACTCCCACTCCCCTACAGCAGCTTCAAGTGAGGGGTGAGGTGGCCCAGGAGGGTGCTGTCTTTATCCATGCCCAGTGTACAGGGCTAGTCTCACATGCTGTCCCTTGGTGAGCACCAAGGACAGGATGGCACAGGACAGGACAACAGGGAGAAAACCACTCGCAGCTCTCCTCGTAGTTTTTGGGAGAGCAAATCTTTGCTGAGGGGAGAGCCTTTAGTTAGCTTGGAAATTACTATTTTGCTTTTAAAAAAATAATAGCATGAAGCCCTATAAAGAACCCAGTCACGGATTTGCCTAAAATCTACAACTTTCAAAATCTTGGTCTTGATTTTATAAAGTGGGTAGAAGAAAGATAGAGGCTTCCAGAGCGTCCACTTGCAATTCATAGCTATGGTATCCGCTCGCTGCTCACAACCCGTCCCTCGTTTTGCAGGTGAAACCAAACTCAGATGTTCCCACCTGGGTCTAACATTCCTACCCTTTTTAAGAGGGAATCAGTTTATGAGAGGACTCAAACTTTCTAATATCTAAGTAAGTGTGCTCTAATTTTCATTTTGCACATCATCAGGTGGTGATGGCTGTTAACTTAGCTTTTTTGTTTCTTGTTAAACTATCACTCTTTTTTTTTAAAGAATTATTTTTATTAACTTTATTTATTTATTTGTTCATTTGTTTATTTGTCCCCAGAGAGGGACAGAGTGAGAGTGAGTGAGTGAGTGAGAGAGAGAGAGAGAAAGTAAGCCACCAGGTCCAGGACTCAAAGACTCAAATCATGGTTGGCCGTGTGAGAATCCAGCGCCTTGAACCACCATGCCTCCGGCCAACCCCTAAACCATCACTCTTACCAAAGTAGGCATTAGGAGAAAATTCCACATTTACCAATACACCAAGGACAGGCGCCTGTCCTAGTGGGGAGAGGGGGTGTCCAGACAGCACATATACAAATTCACGCAGTAAAGTCTCAGTCCATGGTCTGAGTAATGACAACAGTAGGGATAATGGCAAAGGAGGTGAGAGACTGGGGAGGGTCAGTCTCTTTAGTCAGAGTAGTCGGGAAAGCCTGCCCTAAAGACTTGATTCTCGGGAACCAGCAGTTAGCATAATGGCTATGTCACTGGACTCCCACGTGGTCAACCGTGGTTCGCATCCCGGACCCGGTGGCTTAAAACTCACGCCGGGCTCGTGTGCGTGCATGCTCAAGATCCCGAGAGGAGAATGGAGGAGAAGGTATTGTGGCGTGACCATCCCCCCGGGGGGTGATTTCTCACTTTCTGTCTCTATGTCTCTCTCTGTCTGGCGAACGCACACGCCCTATAGCGAAAATCTTTCAAAAAAAAAAACAAAAAACAAAAAACAAAAGACTTGATTCTCATCATCTGCCTTGCAATCACAAACAAAAAAAGCAAATACCCAGACAAAGCTCAATTAGAAAGAGAGGACAGCAAGCACAGAGGCTCTGCGCTTGTACTAAGACAGCTTAGTATGGTCAAAGGAGCGAAAAACAGGCGCCACATCATACAGGCTCCCATATCCAGATTACAGAATGGAGTGAAAAAAAACTACAGGAGCCCGTAGGAGCTGAAAGCAAAACCAAGACGAATTTGAAAAGGTTCTTGGACAGCAACCACATGTGAAGACTTCAGTGTGCAGATGTCCCAGATGAATCAAGATACAGATGAACCGCCACACCAAGGTTCAGAAGAGCAAGGGAAGGGCTGACCTTATAGCCTGGTGGTTACGGGAGCAGGATCTCATATGGCGAACATGGTTCAAATGCCAGCCCTTGGTGGCGTGGAAAACACACAAGGTGTGTATGCACCAAATGGCAACAGGAGGGTGAACTGGATAAGAAGGGACTGCAGAACGACCACACTTCAGCGGGGGTGCTTTCTCCCTTTCTCTCTCTGCAAGTGCATGTGCCTCTGGCAATTTAAAAAAAAAGGGTGGAGAG
Organism: Tupaia belangeri chinensis; assembly: GCF_000334495.1. NCBI lineage: Eukaryota > Metazoa > Chordata > Mammalia > Scandentia > Tupaiidae > Tupaia > Tupaia belangeri. The sequence continues at coordinate 9,217,055 of NW_006159657.1, read as the reverse complement.
AGATAAAGAGAAAAGAACAAGGGAGTGAGTGACCACTCTCCAAATGGCCCAGCTTGCTCATCCAAGTCAGGGTAATAGGGGGTAAACCACTAACCGTGGCATAATCCATGAGGTGGGGTCAAGAAAACCACCTGCGAAAACATCAGTCCACTTCATTGGTGCTATAGAAAACTCCCAGGATTCATTGAAGTTTCCCAACAGCCATTCTCTTAGGTCAGGGGAGCTCGTGCAGTGACTCGCAAGTGGAGCAACCCTAGGCAAGCTACGTGGCCACTTCCTGCTCCATTTTCTTACTTGGGAAATGAGGCACCAAACACAGGACTGGCCTCATGTGATTGCTGGAAGAATGAGATGAGATCCTGTGTACAGAGGACTGGCCACCTAACACATGCTCCATAAATGTCACTGGGATTTCTTCTACTCTCTGTGCTAGGGCCTGCTGTTGAGTCATCGGGAAAGTTACGACATGTTTTTCTATGCAAAAAAAAAATATGTCGTAACTTTCCTGATGACCCAATAGATAAGATATCTTGCTGGGACTGGGCCTGCAGGCCACTCTGTAGTTGGTGACCAGGACCTCTGTAGTTGGCATCCTGCAACAAACACTTGCCACTCTCTTCCTGGAGACATTCTCTTAGCTCAAGTGTGACTTAGAGCAGGCCAGAGTGCCAGGGAGTCAATCTCCCAGAGGCAGCGTTTAGCCCATGACAGGCAGGAAAGAATACACCTTCCTTGTCTCTCGGGTAGGCCACACTGAGCATGTTAGACACCCTCTCCCAGATGAGAGTGAACTGCAGCTGCCCACAGTAGCAACCTGCTCCCAAGTGCATGCTTTCCAGCTTCTTTCCCTTCCGTCTCACCCCGGTCACCCTTCTGATACTCACTGGGATCAGCTCCCAAGGAAACCATTCCCACACAGCCCTGCCTCAGGGATGGCTTTGTGCCTAGTACACGAAGATCAGTCTTGAGCAGAACGTTTAGCCATAATAGCAAGCAGTCTACTAGTGTATCTCTACACTAGTTTCAAGCACATAAACAAACATCAACAGTAACAAAAATCGAAAACAAATCTGCTGTGGTTAAGCAATCCTAACTTCTCGAACTAGGTGTCCTTAGCTCAGGATGTCAGAGCTGCCTGATTTGGCCTGTCTGGAATAGATATAAGAAGGTTCTGGAGACCAGATGTTAGAGTAATGGCTATGTTGCTGGATTCCCACGTAGTCAACGTGGTTTGAGTTCCAGACCCAGTGGCTTAAACTCACGCTGGGCGCATGTGCGTGTGTGCCCAAGATCCTAGGAGGAGAAGGGATTGTAGCATGGCCATCCCTCCTGGGGGATGATTTCTTGCTTTCTGTCTCTCTGTCTCTCTCTGGCAAGTTCACATGCCCTATAGCAAAAACCTCTCTCTCTCTCTCTCAAAAAAAAAAAAAAGAAGGTTCTTAGAGGAAAATTTCCTTGTGCTATAATCTGTCTATTTTATAAATGTGTCCAATGTACTTCTTTGTTTGTTTGTTTGTTTTTAGCTATAGGGCACGTGCGCTCGCCAGGCAGACAAAGAGACAGAGAGATAGAAAGCGAGAAATCACTCCCCAGGGGGGATGGCCACACCGCAATCCCTTCTCCTCCATTCTCCACTCGAGATCTTGGGCATGCACGCACATGCACCCGGTGTGAGTTTAAGCCACCAGGTCTGGGATGCAAACCACGGTCGACTATGTGGGAGTCCAGCGACATAGCCATTATGCTAACTGCTGGTCCCCCAATGTGCTTCTGACTAGAGAAACAGATTTAAAAGTCATCATTTTTATTGATCACTTCTTTTCTCTCCCCTTTGTGGAATTTCCCTCCATACACACACACACACACACACACACACACACACACACACGGCTAAGTCGGCTTTCCTAAGCAGCAGGGAGTGCTTGAGATGAGAAAAAGATGGGCTCACCTTGGGAGAGGCACTGGTTGGCCAAGGCCACCTGACCAGAATGCAGGTAGAGATTGAGACGCGTGAAGATTCCCACCAGCGAAGGAATGGTGATGAAGCAGTAGGCAACACAGGCCTGGAAAGAAGGGGAGAGGTGCAGCCGGTCACATTGGTAATTTTCTCTCATCGTGTATTTTCTAGCAAAAACCTTTAAAACGATCCCCTCATTTGAGTCCCGGATTTTTCCTCTAGCCTTTCCTATACCTGATGATTTTTTGAGAGGACTGAGAGGGAAAAGTGAGAGGCATGTGGTATGTGAAAAATAAATCCTTGTCCATCATCACAGGAAGGAAACAGGTAACATCTAATATGGATAACTAAGAAACAACCATTCAAACTAAATAAAACTATGGAGGTAACCAGAAAACGAAGTTACCAGAAAGTCTGGAGGGTGGCTAACTCTGAGGAAATAGGTAAGAAGTGAGAAAAGGTGGGAACCAGCAGTTGGCGTAATGGCTATGTCGCTGGACTCCCATGTAGTCGACCGCGGTTCGCGTCCCAGACCAGGTGGCTTAAAACTCACGTGGGGCACGTGTGCGTGCATGCCCAAGATCCCGAGAGGAGAATGGAGGAGAAGGGATTGCGGCGTGACTACCCCCCTGGGGGGTGATTTCTCGCTTTCTGTCTCTCTGTCTCTCTCTGTCTGTCTGGCGAGTGCACACGCCCTATAGCAAAAACCTCTCAATAAAAAATAAAAAAAAAAGAAGTGAGAAAAGGTATTCCTGGAATGCCTAATACTCCATTGTACTGTTTCAACACGGCTTAATTTTTTAAAGCTTATTTATCTTTTTTTTCTGTAAGAACCAGAGAGTCAGGCATCCCCAGTAAGGACCCACTCCCAGCCTCAGCCAGCCCTGGATCACAGGTGTACGCATGCTGAGTGTACTCTGGGAGGTGTCTAGACCTGAGTCTGGAACCTTCTGGCGTGGGTGAGCCTTGAAGAGCATGGTATTTTACAGCCGCATCATCTGGCCATCAGGATGATTTCATTTTTAAAAACATGGATTACAGCCGCATCATCTGGCCATCAGGATGACTGCATTTTTAAAAATATGAACATGTATTGCTTTGATAAAGGTTAACTTTAACTTGAGCATAACTCTTATGGAGATGGGAAAAAAGGCGTTCAGTCTTCCAGTTACAGGCACAATGCCATTCCGTATAATATATCATTATCATTAAAGAAGCATTTTATAACATATTGTGTTACTATATTAGGGGAAATCAGAGGCAACTGAGCCGATGCACAGAGATGCAAATCCATCTCTCCAGCAGCTCCCCCAAATAGAAAGGCCTTTGATCTTTCTTCTGAAGCTATAAAGAAAATTGACCAATCCAGGAAAAAAATTAATCTGAAAAATAAACACTAAACTGCCCTTATCAGGATACATTCATCTTTTTCTGAAAACAGCAATTTAGTAACCTGCAAACTAAACAACCCACTGAAATCCAAAGTCTGGGAGTCCTTATCTTTGGAACATACCCGGACAAATGCAGCTGTCTTTCGGGAATGATTTCCTTTCATTACTTTTCTTGTTTCCATTGCCAACCGGTTCACGCTCTGGATTCAAAGAAAAAAAAGAAAAGAAAAAAAGAAATGGTAATGAAATGACTAGTTCAGATTAACATCTTCCATAGAGGTTTGGACATTAACTACATATAAACCAATGAGAGCAAGCTAACTGGGGTAAGACTGATTAGCAATGAACCCTGAAATACCAAAGAGGTCACAGGCCCGATTGGATCTTAGCTGTGCAAACATCTCCAAGAGAGTAGAACCGAAGACATTTGCCAAGTCAGTCATGCCTGTTAATCAGCACTATAAGTGACTATTTTCTGATTTAATGAATAGCCAGGGTTCACTTAAATCCATTCACTGAAGCCCACACCCTAAGCTTAAGTAAGACCTTAGCAATCTCTGGGACTAACAGATAGCGTAAGAGTTATGTCACTGGACTCTCACGTAGTTGACTACAGTTTGAGTCCTGGGCCTTATGGTTTAAAACTCATGCCAGGCACATGTGAGTATGTGGCCCAAATCCCTAGAGGAGAAGGGATTGTGGTGTGGCCATCCCCCCTGGGGGGTGATTTCTTGCTTTCTGTCTATTTCTCTATGGCGAGTACATGTGGTCTATAGCAAAAATCTTCCTTTAAAAAAAAAAAAATCTCAGTGCTGGCAGGTGGCATGGTGGTTAAGGATGCTGGACTCCTACATGGCTGACTGTGGTTCAAGTCTCAGACCTGGAGGCTTGCTTCTTACTTTCTCTCTCTCTCACTCTGTCCAAAATAAAACATATAAGTAAATAAAGCTAAATAAAATAATTCTTAAAAAAAATCTTAGTGATCTCAGAGAAACCTCCAAATCTGAGAGCAGATCATGCAATTTAGCCATACTCTTAGTGTCGTGTCCTTTTTTTTTTTTTTTAAATTTATCTTTATTTATTTTAATTTGACCAGAGAGGGACAAAGTGAGGGTGAGAGAGAGAGAGAGAAGATGAGAAAGCAAGCTGCCAGGTCAAGGACTCAAACCACGGTCAGCTATGTGGGAGTCCAGTGCCCTTAACTACCACGCCACCTGCCAGCCCCAATGTCATGTTGTTAATAGCGGTAAGAACAGTGTGAATAGTGACTATATCATCACTTACTGCATATCACATGCTATGCTAAGAGTGGAACATCAGTTCATTCCATTGTCACAGTCATTCATTGTGACAGATGAGGTCTCTATGACTAAGTTTAAAGTTTAGTTGTACTAAGTAATCTGTGAGCCAGCAAACAAACACATAAAAAGGTTGCTCTCCTCGAAGAGACATGAAGCAATTAAAAGAGCTTTTGGGAAACTTTCCAAAGGTATGAAACATTTGGACCTATGGTCCCCAAACTGCACCGGGGTGCCCAGGATGCCACAGCAAACTTGCAGGGGCACCCCATTTTCCTAGGGAAACACAGCAATAGTTAACTTGTTGAATGCTGGTGTGTGACAGCTCATAGGCTAGACAATGGGCTATGTTACATCCTTTGCAGTCACATCCTATCTTTGTGAAACTGAATTTTTGGCAACTGCTGCAATAAAAAACAAGTACCGTGCAGAACAGGCTATTAGGGAGGCAGTGTCCAATCTGCTTCTAGCGTTTGAGTCATTATGCAGTTTCCTGCAGTACGCACACCTCATTAGTAATTATGGTTATTGAAGAATATATATTTTTAAATTTTATGCGCATTAGTTTCCAAATGGCTAGCAGGTTGTTAGGGCACAAATACAAAGAAACACAACTGCTACTACTTCTTCTGGCCTGGGGGCTTATAAAAAGTTACCGAGAGATGCCATCATCCAGGGAAGTCAGAAGTCTCTAGTTAGGCAACGAGGAACTCCAGGTTAGTACTTCTACAAGTAAACAGTGTAAGTTACTTAACTCTCTGCTACTGGCATGCAGAAATGAGAATACGCAACTTTTGGAGAAACAGCGGTCAAGAAAACTTCCAAAGATTTAAGCAAAGTTGCAGATTTTATTAACCTTTGAGAAACTACCTTTTGTACCCTAAAGAACAGTAGTGATATGGGGCCAGAGGAATCCCAGATTAAGGTTAGTTTGTGGGGGATCGGCAGGTGACAGGGTGGTTAAGGGCGTTGGACTCCCACGTAGCCAACCGTGGTTTGAGTCCTGGACCTGGCGGCTTGCTGTCTCACTTTCCCTCTCTTTCTCTGGTCAAATGAAAATGGATGAATAAATAAAGTTAAATAAAATTAATAATAATTCTTTAAAAAAATAATAATTCTTTTAAAAAAGATTAGTTTGTGATGTATAAGTAATCAATAAATATTTAGATACTGAATGAATAAATGAAAATCCTTACATGAATCAACTGCACAAGAACGGGTTCTAGATTGCAAAACATCGACCTGGACTCGACATAAAAACTTAGCTGTTGTTCAAAATCACGGCCAAAGGAAACCTAGAATCAAGGAGAAAGATGCTGAAAGGGACACTATTATCTTTAGAGGAAATACACATGAATATACTTTCACTAGAAAGTCTTTACCTTACATTAACCAGTGTATAACTCCAGTATGACTCTTACCACTTCGCCTTTACGACATGGCACTGGACCAGAACAAAACAAGTCAAAGGGTACAAAACAGAAGCTCAAAATGTAAACAGAATTTTCCAGGCTGAGAAGGAAACCACCAGAAAGGAAATTGCGGAATTTTGTTTGTCAGCTGGAGCCTTTGCACAGGACATAAATTCGGTTGTTGGGAGTCATTTAGCAAAGGGGTTTCACTAAGGGCCACACCTTTCTGCTTCCTGTTGGGGATTCTAAACTCAGCAGCTTACTAGTGGCTGCTGGAGCTAAAGAAGGAAGTTTCCCCACCACCGAGAGTCGCCTCTTCTCCTATTTCTTCAAATTTATGGACAGCTGATTAGTAGGAGAAACTTTACTGCTACATCAATCACTTTTATCCAGAGGAAGTTGAATTTTGCTTTTTCCATTATAGCTATCAGTTTTCACATTTTATTTCCTCATATTCTTTTCTACTATAATTTAGTGACTTTCAGGCAAAGCCATAAAAGGATAAATACCACGAGATCAGTACATAAACCAAGGACAAAGGAAAGTCACCTGGTAAATCTAGAGGTACACTTCCTAACAGGGAATTGAAAGGCCAATTCTGATTTTTCATCAAAAGTGGTATTTGGGGCCATGCAGCCTAGTGGGTAAAAGAGCCGGACCCTGTGTGGCAGCCCCTGCAGCTCACGAAACATGCCAGACACATGTGCATGTATGCCTAAAATCCCAACAGGACGGGGAAATAAAGAAGAGGGATTGGGACGTGATCGCCCCAATGGAAAGTGCTCTCTCCCTTTCCCTCTCTATCTGGCAATTAAAATAAAATGATATTTTCCCCATAGAGTCAGGTAGACAGTTAAATTGACACCTGTTGTTGAACAAGTCACCAGTTCAAGGTTATTTTCAAAGTAATGTCATTGTTTCCATTTTGGTCAGCTTTGATTCTGACCTTTCTATTAAAATAAAGGATATTGGCTACCATTGGTTTACAAGCGTTAAGCACCAAGAATTCAAAGACTGTTCTGGCTGGGCTGGTAAAACGGTGGGTTACTTCCCAAGAAGGCTGCAGTAATCCCTCCCACTCTTCTTGTCTTTTTCAATGTCCCTTTTGACTCTGCCTTCAAGTGGCTGAGTACCTCCCCCTCCCCTCCTTTGGGGCGGGCCCTCTGAGTTACTCTGACCACAGACTGCAGCAGAAAAAGCCTGGCAGCTTCCATCTGTGCCCTCACAGGAGCCCGTACCATGCAAAAGTGCTCAACAGACTTTTGATGGCTGAACGATGAGAGAACAGTGGTAAGGAAGAAGTCACATGGAAGAAAACACACCCAGTCAACAGCCAGGAACAAGGCCCTGGATATTTCTCTCTATCTCAATCTGGCCATAGCAGCTGAAACCATATGGAGTGGCTGACTTACTCACCAAATTTTAAAAACTAATAATAAAATAGTTTTGTTTTCTTGTTTAATGACTGTTTTTTAGACAAGGTTTTACTGTGTTGTGATCCTCCTGTTACCATGCTCCATGGCTTCAGATGGGATCTTGCTCTGTTGCCCATCCTGGCCATGAGCTCGTAATTTTCTTGCCTTGGTCACATGAGTAGCTGAGACCATAAGTGTGTACCACCATGCCTGGCTTTTAGGGTGGGCTTGGAATTGAACTTGGGACTCCCATGTGGCCTCAGGCCACTGAGTAGTGGTGCCCAACAGTACAGGCTACTGTGGCTGCGCTAAGTGACTATTTAAAATCACTAAGCTTGGTGGTGAGCTGTTACACAGCAGTGATGTAACAACAGAACTAAAAAAGACAAGGAGTGGGTGTCTGGTGTTTTGCCTGGCAGCATAGTTTTCACCAGCATCTGGTGATCAGCATATCAGATGCTACAGGGGAACCCTTCCTTCCACTTTGGTCTCAGGAGTGCCTGTCTCTCAGACCCAGCCAATTGGTATGTTTGGGCCCAGGATCCAAATTAACCTGGAAACTCAATCCCAGGACTCATGCAGGAGACCCTCCTGCTGGTTACAGAGCCAGGGGAATGGAAGCAGGAGCTCTTGTGGGGAGCGAGCCTGTCTAAGAGGGGAGCCACAGAGCAGAGCCCCAGGCAAACATGGACACAGACCCCAGGACCTGCTGACATCACTGAGCCCCTGAGTCCTGCTGCTCCTTCAGAGAGCTTCATGGACTTGCCACCTGAGCCAGTGAGGCCTCCCTTCCAACTCCCCTCACTTTTCTTTTCCTTAAGCAAGTTTGCCTTGGCTCTTTTTGTTCCCAAGGGAGTTCTGGCTAATGTAAGACGTTTTCTAATTTCATCCTATCTCGATAAAAATGAAAAGCACCAGGGAACATAATGTTAACTGCTTTCACCAGAGTAAGGATAAACAATTACATCACATTTCCAAGTGCGCTAAAATGTCTTCCCCAATACTTACCATTTTTATAAATCCATTAATCAAATATGCCAGCATTCTTTTCTCATCTTCCAGAGTGAGTGCACTAAAAATCAATAATTGTACATAATTAACACTGAGGTAATAAAAGAAAGTTCAAAAGAGAAAAAAATACACATGAGGTAAACAATTTAGCAGGTAAAAACAGCCTGCATTTTCTATATTTAAAAAACTTTGATTAGGCTATATGTGTGTATATATATATATATTTTTTTTTTGATAAAAGCAGGTACTCAAAATTAACAACATTTAAATGTGCTTATTTCCCTCGAAGAAACCGTTCTGAGGATCTGTTTATTAATAAGAAAAGAGAAGGTAATTTTCTTTGGAATTTAGGCAAGGTCTAACATCAGATTGCATATTTTAGAGAATCGTTGTTCAACATCTTATAACAAAATATTTCCAACATACAGGAAAGTTGAAAGAACTTTCCAGTGAACATCCAGATGCCCACCACTGGGACCCTACCATATCTACATTATAGTATTTTATACTATGAGGAGACTTCAAAAAGAAAATGGAAAAATGAAATGAAGATACAAGTTTATGGGTCAGCCCAGTGGCCCAGTGATCAAGGGTGCTGGATACCACATGGCCAACAGTGGTTTGAACCCCTGCTCTAGCAGCTTAAAAACCATGCCAGGCAGTTGTGCACGCATGTGCACAACAGGAAGGAGAAACGGGGGGATGGGACAGTGCATGACCACGCCCTACTGGGAGTGCTTCCTTCCTCTCCCTTTCTGTTTCTCTCTGGTGAGCTCATGTGCCCTCTGGCAAATAAAAAAATCAATCAATATGAATAAAAAGATACGGCTTTATTTTGGTACAAAAATTGTTGGAAACTCATGCATAGTCTTCTTCTTTTTTAAAATTGAAAAACAACTTTTTAAATCGCATATGCTCACAGGAGACAGAGAGATGGGGAATTGGACACCCTGCAATCCCTTCTCCATTCTCTCTCCTTTTTGGGATTTTGCTCATACATGCACATGTGCCCAGAGTGTTTCTCATTTGATCTTAGCCAAGAGGCCAAGGAATAACAACACCCAGCTGTTTCTCAAGCCACTGAGTCCAGGACTTGAACTGCACAGTCAACAGTCTGGGATCCAGCCACATTAACCTACTGGCCTGGTAGGTTTCACAACATGCATTTTTCCATGAACTACTTGAAGATTTTATATACCTATCATGTAACTATCCATTCCCTTTCTCCTTTTTTCTTTTTTTTTTCTTTTGAGAGATTTTTGCTATAGGATACGTGTGCTCACTGAAGAGACACAGAGACAGAAAGAGAGAAATCGCCGTCCCCACCATGGCCACGCCACAATCCCTTCTCCTCCATTCTCCTCTTGGGATTTTGGGCATGCACATGCACCCAGCATGAGTTTTAAGCTACTGGATCACAGTGGGAGTCCAGCACTTTAACCACCATGCCACCTGCTCACCCCCCCTCTCATTTGTTAAACCATCTAATTTCTATTCTTTTTTTTTTTCCCCTTGGAGAGGTTTTCGCTATAGGGCGTGTGTGCTCGCCAGACAGAGAGACATAGAGACAGAAAGCGAGAAATCACCCCCCCAGGGAGGATGGTCATGCCGCAATCCCTTCTCCTCCATTCTCCTCTCAGAATCTTGGGCATGCACGCACACGCACCCGGCGTGAGTTTTAAGCTACCGGGTCTGGGATGCGAACCGTGGTCGACTACGTGGGAGTCCAGCGACATAGCCATTATGCTAACTGCTGGTTCCCAAACCATCTAATTTCTAGATGCCTCTTAAAGTACGTCAAGATTTTAGTTGGTTCTATTTAATAGAATATTTAATATAAATATAAAATAAGAAAATGTCAAATCTTTATCATTTTGATTATTCATGTTAAGCCTCTAAATAGTTACCCCAGCTCTGTTTTTCTTTTTTAATTTAAGATCTCAGAGAAAACAGAAATCAAGGTTTTTATTTGCTGGTTTGTTCTAAGGGAAAATGAGTTTGGGCAATGCCTGCACATTGTTGTCCAATATACAAAGTCCTTTATTCTTTGAGATAACGTTCCCGAGCAGCCAGGTGTGGCTGTGTGATAGTGCGAGCAATGGGATACGAATGCAAGTGCAAGTCTCCACGTGTTGTACTGAAAGGAAGCTGGCATCCCCCAGTGCACACAGGCTGCAACGTGGACATGGTTGGGGCAGGTCAGCTTTCAGCCGAAGACGGAAGACAGCCAGAGGGATGTCAGGGCAACAAGGGAGAAAGAACTCAGGTCCCTGCAGGATGTTTGAAAGAACAGTGCGCGAGCCCAAAGCCGGCTCTGTGGAGCAGCAGTAATGCAGTATTCAGAGAAAACTGCATCCCACAGGCAGCCCGGCTGGCCTGAAACATGCTGACGACATGTGTATGTGACCAAGAACTAACGGGCTGGAGGTGGAGGAAGGGGATTGTGGGTGGCTAGACTCTGCAGAAGGTGCTCCTTTCTTGCTCTCTAACTCTCGCCTGCACATGGATGTTTTCTGCCATAAATGAAAGGAAAAAAATACAATAAAAATTTTTTTAAAAAAGAAGAGCTACCCTAACCCTACCTTCTGATCTACTTATTCACACTTTTATTTAGTTAGTTATTTTTAGAGAAGTTTTTGCTATAGGTCACGTGCACTTGCCGGAGACAGAGAGATAGAAAGCGAAAAATCACCCTGGGGGGAGGGGGGAATGGCCATGCTGTAATCCTGCCATAATCCCTTCTTTGTTCTCCTCTCAGGATTTTTGAGCATGCACATAAGCGCTCCTGCTGTGGTTTGAAGATGCTGGGTTGGGGACTCAAACCACACTCGACCATGTGGGAGTCCAGAGACATACACCACCTGCTGGTCTCCACACTTCTATTTATTTATTTACTTAAAGAGGTCTTTGACTTAGAGCGCACACACTCACAGGAGAGAGATAGAGACAGTGGGAAAGTGAGAACTCATTCCCCTGGAAGGGATGGCCATGCCACAATCCCTTCTCCTCCATTCTCCTCCTGGGATCTCGAGCATCCACACACATGCACCTGGTGTGATTTTCGAGTCACCAGGTCTGGGACTCGAACTGCGGTATCCATGTGGTAATCCAAGGATGTAACCACTACACCATCTGCTGGCCCCTATTCACACTTTATTAAGAAATAAATCTATTTTACTTAAGCCAAAACCAATATCCTACAAATACTAGTCCGTTTCTAGATTTTTTTTGGTGTGCTTTTGTTTCTATTCTTGTCCAATTCAAGTGTACCAGTTCCACTTATTATGAAAAATCTTGAGGGACTAGCAGTTAGCATAATGGCTATGTCGCTGAACTCCCATGTAGTCAACCATGGTTTGAGTCCCAGACCAGGTAGCTTAAACTCACACTGGGCATGTGTGCGTACGTGCCCAAGATCCTGAGAGGAGAAGGGATTGCGGCATGGCCATCCCCCCTAGGGGGTGATTTCTCGCTTTCTGTCTCTCTGACAAGCACACACTCCCTGTAGCAAAAACCTCTCCAAAAAAAAAGAAAAAAGAAAAATCTTGACATCTTAATTTATATAACTACCTGTGAATTTGAAAGTAACTCATGAAGAAAGAAAAGAAATAAAATTTTTCTTGTTGATGGTTAAGTTTCAAAACAATTTTCTCAATTCTTATAACATTTTCCAGTAAATCAAGTTGTGTTAAAAAATTCTTTGGGGACTAAAATTTCAGCTACAAATAAGTAGGAGCCATCTTAAACACAAATGCAAACATGTTTGAAGGAAAAGACACACACACACAACACAGAAAGCAAACTCTCCAAAGTAAAAGAGGGTCAATTCAGCCTTTGACCAAAAGATAAAGTCTGTGGAGAGGTCAGATCCTCAAATTCACTGAGCAAGTAAGTCTTCCATGTAAGAAATACAAGCGATTTCATTTGAATTTCAAATAATTGGCTAATAATGAGATTAAATTAAAAGGCTATGTCACTGGATGAGTGAGCTCATTATTAGACTATCTGTGGCGCTCAGAAATCTCTGAGGAGACATGGAGTTTGAGTTCATTTGGACGAAACCAGCCTTTTTTTCCCTCCCAACAGAAATCCCTTTGTAAAAACATCTGCCATCTCATTTTCTCAGGAAGGTTACCCTCAGCCTTCTCTGTCCTCTCCCGTGGACTGGAATGTCCTCATTAGCAAGAATCTGAATAGACCCAATAAAGTAGTATTATTCACAGTGGCACTTAAAGCAGTCATTCCCAGAGGTACTATCAGGTGATATTCAGACCCCAGTCCATGTTACACTGCAGCTGGAAGCCTGACTTACTTCACGGAGTCATGCATGGTCTTGCAAACGTGCAAAAGTGCATTCAGAATGACAGGGTCCTTGGTGGGCTCTTGCTGGTGCCTAGGAGACATTTACAGAGAATGGCAAAAGCATTCATTCAGTTCTCATGTACTGTACATATCTGAGAAGCAGCCAACTATCTGGTTGGCATTTCACAAGGCCCAGTTCACTATTAACGGGCAGCATTCTGGTTTTCTCTTAATTCTTCTCTAAATGACAAGTTTTATAATATGTGTACCTCCTAAAAATATTTTAACTTCTCCTAACTGCAAAATCACAGTAAAACTGTTCTATTTCCTAAGCTGAGCACGGGGTAAACCTGTTTTCTTACTATGTTTCTTGTACTTTCTAAAGCTGCCCACGACCTGTTACTGTGCGAAGTCCCAGGCAAAGTTATTAATTTGATTTTAAAAATAATATAAAAGGATAAACCCTTTCAATGAATCTTTATGTAAATAAAGTAGATATATTTGTTCCAAGTACATTAAGTATGAATTAATGCCATCAATCTCTCAGAAAAACAAGAAAAACCTAAAATATATTAGAGCACCAACAAATTCAATCTTCAAAATGAAACCATATCTATACATTCACTAAAGTGATTTTATCTTTTTTAAATTAATCTAAAATACACATGATATCAAGATGAAATAAACCAGTTATAGATATAATTTAATATATTTTAAAAAATCAATCTGTAACTTTTAAAATAAAAATAAAAGGGCCAGCAAGTGGCTTGGTGGGAAGGCACTGGACTTCCATATGGGCGACCATGGTTCGAGTCCCAGTCCTGATGGCTTGCTTTCTCATTTTTTTTCTCTCTCTCTGCTTCTTTCTGATCAAAGTTTTTAAAAAAGATAAGTAAAATTAAATTAATTCTTTAAAAAAACAAAAAAAATTAAAATTAAAACCATCCTCCACATACCACCTTCAAATGTTTTAATGTATCACTTGTCAGTAGACAGTCTGAGGAAACATAAACTTAATCAACAAAATGAAGAACTAAATTTGAAACCTGATCACAAATAAGCTACTTATCTAATCGCTGAAAATGAAAACCTCTCTAGCACTGATGCCTTCATAAGTATGCCTTTATTTCTTAATCCTTCAAAATGTTGTTCCCTAGACAGCTCATCAAAAGATGGCTCCTCCTAAAAACATTCAAGTGAAATATAGCTGCTGGCCAGGTGCTTTCTAATACTTACTACTGGGCTGTTGGAAAAGTCATGATGCATTTTTTGCATAGAAAACTGGAAAAAATACGTCATGACTTTTCCTGACAACCCAACTGTTTGTCTTCCTAAACACTTATTACAAACTTTTATGCAGATGGTTGCTTTTAATGAGATCTTCCTAATGTTGCTTTCCATGTGCAATGTGTACTCATCACCAGGCCTCGCAGTATATGAACTGCTTTGTTAACAGTAGTTTCACAAAGGCATCAGAAATCTAAGCTTCTGAAGACACCAACTTATACTCACTTGATAAAGGCTTCCATGATGCATTTGCAAACCTCTACCCGCACACTCTCTTTTTGGAACATGTCCAGAAACGGCAGAAATTTTTCCTAAAAATGAAGAAAGCACTTTACATGCAATTTACTCAAGTTACTAGGAGGAAGGAATTTGCAGGCCAGTTTTTCTTTGGAAGTCAGAAAGCAGAAAAGTTGTCTCTGTGGCAGTCAGAGGAGAGTTTCCCAGGATGCAGGGAGAGGATTGGACTGGGATTTTTAAAAACTGGTACTACTGAAACAACTTACATGTGCCCCAGGGGTTAGTGCTGGGATCAGTTCACATTTTGGGGAATCATCGGGGCAGCCTATAGATGACCAGAAACTTTTCCAGGTACCAAAATGCAAGGCAGACTAATCTTTTTTAATAATGATGCACAGAGAAAGAAGGCTCAGGTGGAGTGGATCAAAGGGTAGTATTGAACCTCAACTGCCCACCCTGAGTTTTGACCCTGACCTTATGGCTATATGATCCTACACGAGTTATTCCACCTCTTCCAGAATGATTTTGTCAGAACAATAACTCCTACTTCCCAGTGGTGGTGTGAAAATAATGTGAGACAATGCATGTAGAGGTCCAGTGATGTGTTTGCAGAATGGTCTTTGTTCAATTAATATTAATATTCCCTTCTATTACTTAAGGCATGTCTGTGTGCACATGTGCGCGCGCGCACACACACACACACACACCCCTACAATCCTATGACTATACATAAACAGAACCTGGAAGAGGAAAACTATGGGAGGGACAGAGAATGTTTCTACACAGAAAACAGTCTAGAATTACTTGTACTCTAGTAAACTTGAAAGAATGTGACAAGATTTTTTTTTCTTTTTAAAAGATTTTTGGTGTAGGGTGCATGCGTTCACTAGAGAAAGACAGAGAAAGAGAGAGGGAACATGAGAAATCACCCCATAGAGGGGACAGCCATGCCACAATTCTTTCTCCTCAATTCTCCTCTTAGCAATCTGGGCACACATGCACACACACGTGGCATGTTTTTCAAACTGCCAGGTCTGTGACTTGAATCACAGAGTAAGCCATGTGGGATCCAGTGCCTTAACCACCTGTTGACCCCTGGCATAGGAAACTTTAAAATTTTGAGGGAAACATAATAAATCCTAAGTCTGTCAAACAGAGGTAACGCTAGCTTGATGTATTTTATCATCTTGACGTTAGAATGCATGGTAAGAAGCACCAGGTAAAAATGAATGGAAGGAGGACTGAGGACGAGGAGGCCCAACCAATCTGATGAAAGGTGGAGAAGTTGTGTAGTGTCCACTACTAAGTCACAAATGAACTAGAAGTGATGTTTTTCTTTCAGTTTATGTGCACCTGTCAAGCAACCCTAATCCAAAAGTCCAAAATCTGTCATGCTCCAAAATGTGCAGCTTTTTTTTTGGGGGGGGGGAGAGGTTTTCGCTATAGGGCACGTGCGCTCGCCAGACAGACAGAGACAGAGAGAGAGAAAGCGAGAAATCATCCCCCAGAGGGGATGGTCACGCCGCAATCCCTTCTCTTCCATTCTCCTCTCGGGATCTTGGGCGCGCATGCACACGCGCCTGGTGTGTTTTAAGCCACCGGGTCCGGGACACGAACCGCGGTTGACTACGTGGGAGTCCAGAGACATAGCCATTACGCTAACTGCTAGTTCCCCAAAATGTGCAGCTTTTTGATGGAAAATTCTATGCTTGACTTCAATGTGAGAGGTTGCACTTAAAATGCTGCGATACTAAAGCATCGCATAATCCCCTTCAGGCATGTGTCTAAGGTGTATAGGAAACAAAAACAAATTTCAGGTTCGGACTTCGATGCCATCCACAATATCTCATTATGTACATGAAAATGTTCAAAAGTCCCCAAAGACCCTCACATCCCAAACGTTTCTGGTCGTAATCATTTCAGCTAAGGGACATTCAAGCTGTATTATTTCTTCAAATGCTATTTAAGTTGTCAGGACATAAATACTTACTGAGTTGATCAGACCCAACTGCTTTATCAAAGGAACTGCTGAATAATTCTTTTGGCCTAGAGTGCCATGAAAAAAATGACTGAGACATCAAGAGAACTTCTGACCCAGATACAGACTTGCAAAAATAATTAGGAAATATGACTTACCACTGAGAAAAGAACTGAGAAATCATGGAAGTGGGCAATAACTTTCTTAATTATTAACTGAAGCTGCAAAATAAAACAAACAAACAAAAAACACTTCTTACTTAATAAAACTTCGATTTCTTCCCAAAGGCAACTGCCTTTTTTTTTTATTTTTTAAAAAATTTGCTAGAGAGCCTGTGCATTAGCAGAGAGAGCCAGGGGAGTGGGATGGGGCAGAGGGTGGCGGGGGCTGTTGGAAGAGAGAGAAAAGAAGGTAAAGGGGAATGAGAAAGTGAGAAAGCACCCCCCTGCAGAAACGGTCATTCTGCAATTCCTTCTCCATTTCTTTTGGAATTTTGGGAATATGCACACATGTGCCCACACGCCACTGGGTCTGGGACTAAAACCAATGTCAGCCATGTGGCATCCAGTGCCTTAACCACATGCTCCAGCCCAGGTAACTATCATAACTTACAATTATGATCTAAAAGGGTAAGCCTGAATTGTTCAAGGAATGGGGAATTAGGGTTAGCTTAGGCCCTATCTTGGTCTATCTCACTCAGTACATCCTACTCTAGTGATGTCTGAGCCTCAGTGACCTCATCTGCAAAATGAAGATCAAAGCAGGACATTCAAGGAGTAAATGGGATGGCTCCTGTAAGGTGCTTAGAGCAGTACTTGCCCTTGGAAAGCTCTCCTTCGTGTCAGCTACTGTTAATACTCAAGGGTGGGCAAACTTCCTGTGAAGGGCCTATATCCCAACACACTTTCCTATGAAAGGCCTATATCCCATCACTCAATGCTGCTATGGTAGAGTGAAAGCAGTATGGCCAAGACGTAAATGATAGGCATGACCATGTGCCAATAAAACTTTATTTACAAATACAGCTGGCAGGCCACCTACGCCTGTGAGTCATAGTTGGCCAACTTCTATCGGAGACCTTTGTGGCTTGACACTGATTACTTCAGTGTAGAGAATTAGGTCTGAGTTTGCCAGTGGGATCAAAGGCCACATTACCAGAGGAGGTTGACACAGACTGTAAGGACTACCTCAGAAATGCCCAGGTACTGACAGTTACCACCCCTCACCCTGAGATGCACACAGTCCCCACTGAAAGGACTGGTAGGTCCTTGGTCCAGAGAACCAAGTATTAGGTCATCGGGAAAGTCATGACATGTTTGTTTTAATGTTTTCCTATGCAAAAATGTGTCATGACTCTCCCAATGACCCAATAGATGCTATTTCTAAAGAAAATATTTTTTAGAATTTTTAGAATATCCCTGCCCTGGATGCTATGAAAAAGTTCACTTAAATACTTTGTATGAAAAAGTTGCAGTTTAGGGAACCAGCAGGTGGCATAGTGGTTAAGGTGCTGGACACTCCCACATGGCTGACCACAGTTCGAGTCTAGGACCTGGTGGCTTGCTTTCTCACTTTCCTTCTCTCTCTCTCTCTCTCTCTCTGTGTGTGTGTGTGTGTGTGTGTGTGTGTGTCTCTGGTCAAATTTAAAAAATAAATGGATAAATAAATAAAATTAAATAATTATTTAAAAAGCTGCTGTTTAAATCATTACAAAGGAAATCTTTCATGTTCTAAAACCAGAGAATGTGAAGTACAAGCCCATTTCATAATTCAGCAGCTTACTAGATCAGTGAAGCAAAAGATTAATAAAGAACTTCCAAACTTCATGACAAACAATGCTTCAAAGCAGAAGATTAGAAGATACTGCAGTATTGTCTTAAAATAGCTTCTGAAACACAGGCAACTAATTCTTTCAGAACATTTTTAAAATATTTAAGTAGTTATCCATAAACTCTAATCTTAAAAAGATAGGTTATTTCCTTCAATATTCCATTACGAAAATGCTCAAGCATAAAGAAAACTGAAAAGACTATACAACACACAGCCAAATACACAACTACTTAGCTCTATAAAAGCTTACATTTTGTTACATTTGTTTTATTTCCTCATCTATCCATCCATCCATCTAGTAGCAGAATTCATAAACACACAGACTGTGCATTTTGGGGGGAAATAATGTCAAACTTGCAGAAAAATTGATAGAATAGAACATAGAGTATAGATAGCTCATATTTTTTTTAAGAATACTTTAAATTACTTTTTTATTCTATGTAAGGCACACTATTTCTCCTGAACCATATGAGAGCAGACTATGAATCATGTCCCTCAACCCTTAATACTTCATTTTGTATTTCCTACAAATAATTATATTCTGACATCTCCACTTTGCTGTTGGCAAATTCAAGAAAGTTAATATTGGTATAATGAAAACACTTTCATCTTTTTTCCATATTCTAATCTTATCCATTATCTGAAAAAGTCCTTTATGGAATTATTTGTTCCTCCCTTCCATCCAGGAGCTGGTCGGGAACCACGTTCAGCAGTTCATAGGTGCAGTGACTTTCCCAGGGTACTGCGTCTGAGGCGCATGCAGGCTCTGTTCCTCACTGGTGATTATGAATTCTGATTAGCTGGTCAATGACTGCAATTTCCCTGCTGTACAGGCACTATTTTCCCCTTGCAATTTAATATCTGTTCTAGAGAACGATCCTTTGAGATAAGCAAACATCCTGCTCCTTGTGAGCCCCCCACCACCTCCAGATTGATCATTTTTGCCTGAAGGTAGATGATTAGTCTTTACTGTGACTACTGCAAACTGGTGATTTTCCATCTCTACCATTTGCTCCACATTCCTTAATTGGCACCCCCTGTCCACTTTTCGCCTCGTGTACCTACTTACCTGCTCACCATAAAGGAAGTCTTCTAGAATCCTACTGTATTCTATGGGTGATGACCCATTACTGTCTGAATTTCTCTGCTCAAATTGGGAGCCTGTGAGAGTCACTTTTGAGTTGCTCCTGGACCCTTTTCATGTGTTTCCATCAGTTTTTTTTTTACCACTTCCTTTTTTTTTAAAGAATTTTTTTTTAACTTTAACTTTATTTATTATTATTATCCAGTTTGATCAGAGAGAGAGAGAGAGACAGGAAGTGAGAAAGCAAGTCACCAGGTCCGAGACTTGAACCGTGGTCGGCCATGTGGGAGTCCAGCGCCTTTAACCACCATGCCACTTGCCAGCCCTATCACTTCCTTAATGTACGGCACACACACACAAAATGTTCA
This sequence comes from Tupaia belangeri chinensis, assembly GCF_000334495.1. Taxonomy (NCBI): domain Eukaryota; kingdom Metazoa; phylum Chordata; class Mammalia; order Scandentia; family Tupaiidae; genus Tupaia; species Tupaia belangeri. The sequence continues at coordinate 9,197,485 of NW_006159657.1, read as the reverse complement.
GGACTCATCTTATACTTCTCTACTCCAGACCAAGTCTCCATGGACCGAGGCAATATTTTTTTTTAAGAGATTTTTGCTATAGGACACATGTGCTTGTCGGAAAGCAAGAACTCACCCCCCACAATCCTATCTCCTCCATTCTCCTCTTGGAATTTTGGGCACGCATGCACATGTGCCCAGCATGAGATTCAAGGTTGTGGGTACAGGGCTCAAACTGTGGTAGGCCATGTGGCAGTCCAGCGATGGTTGGGACCAGCAGATGGTCAATTTTACCTTCCTTGCCATGACTTCCCTTCGTCCATGCAGCTCACTCCCATACAGATGGCTATCCTGAATGCTGGCTGACCCCAGAGCATCTTTTATAAGTTACTTTGGATATGACAGACTGATAGTCTAGTACAGGTCCCATCCCTCAATGAACTGCCTCAAAATTATGCTATTTGAAGTTTTCCATTAACCAAGTCCTGAACAGTCCAGGTCTTAGTACACAGTCCTCAATAAAAATTCTAATGAACAACAGTCTTGAAAATCCACAGGGGTACAAATCATCTCTTCTAACACTTTACTCCTTCAGTGACATTTATTTACGGGGCTTCAGCTGTGACATGTACCACGTACTGCTTTCATCACAACTAGAAAAATGTATGTGGTAAGTGGCTGCTCAATAAATTGTAAAGATGAACCGTTTTAATTAGTGAACGGTGAAAAATAATTGAACTAGTAAAATATAAGTATTCTAAAATTTTACAAAAATATTTAACTAAATGCCTTATACTGAGTGAAGTTCAAAATCAAACTAATGTGATGATAGCAGAAAATGATATTATTATATGAAAAGAGAAAATCTTAAATTAGGTCAGAGTAACTTTTGTTTTTATTTAACTTTATTTATTTATTTTATATTTTTAAAGTTTTGATCAGAGAGGAACAGAGAGAGAGAGAGAGAGAAAGAAGGAAAGTGAGAAAGCAAGCCACCAGGTCCAGGAATTGAACCGTGGTTGCCCATGTGAGAGTCCGGTGCCCTTAATCACCACGCTACCTGCTGGCCTCCTTTTTTTTATTTAACTTCATTTATTGATTTTATTTTATATTTTAAAAATTTTGACCAGAGAGGGACAGAGTTACTTTATAATAAGTGATCTTAAACTAGAATCTAGACTGGAGAGGGAAAAAAAAAAAGAATACCCTATCACAAAGGACATGGAGTCAACTGACAAACGCAGGGCATGACCTGTAGAGTACCAAACAGTAATACACTAACGTTAGAGTCCCAGAAGTTGGTAACAGACCACAGTTATGGACAAGGGTGCCCTTAATCTTAGGAAATATTTATCAAACTTTTTAGAGGCAAATATGTGGCATGAAGTAGCAACTCATTCTCAAGTAATTCAGAAAAAAATGTACATACATATGTGAGTGCACATAAGTGTATCTGTGCACATGCAATAGCAACAATCAAGCAAATGTGGTAAAATGTTAACAGTTAATGAATCTGGGCAAAGAATAATGCAAGTTCTTTGAGCCAGTCTTTCAACTTTCCAATAAGCTTACATTTATTTTTAAATTAAAGTTAATTAACAGGGACCAGCAGTTAGCATAATGGCTATGTCGCTGAACTCCCATGTAGCTGACCACTATTCAAGTCCCAGACCTGGTGGCTTGAACTCACGCCAGGCACATGTGCGTGCATGCCCAAGATCCCGAGATGAGAATGGAGGAGAAAGGATTATGGCGTGGCCATCCCCCCTGGGGGGTGATTTCTCACTTTCTGTCTCTCTGTCTCTCTTTTTCTGGTGAGCGCACGCGCCCTTATAGCAAAAACCTCTCCAAGAAAAAAAAAATATTAATTAACACAGTAACATAGGCACCTTACTTAACAGTGACAATTGCTTATTCAGCATTTATCATGTGCTCAGCGGCTGTGTCTGTCCTGCATACCTTGCCTTTTGTTTTGCCATCCTAGGTTCCCCATCCCCACCCTCTGCCATGTCCCATCTTCCTCCTCCATTGTCCCTGACATTCATGATTGTCCTCAATGCCTTCCGCCCCCCCCATTCAATTGTTCTACCAATGAACTCAATTAGTCTAAGTATATCCACTAGCTAGCACAGCTGACATATCCTTACACATGTATCCAAATCTGATCCTAGGCATAAACCCCAGGGAGTAGAATGCACATACTATAAAGTAGTCCCCAGTTGTGTCCATACACCTCTCTTCAGTCATCAAATGTGCATTTTTTTTTCCTCCTGCTTATTATTATTTTTTTTTTATATTAAATTATATTGCCTAACACTCATTCCCTGAGTATCATCACAACACACCAAGTGTAGTTTCCCATCTAGGATAAACTGCATAGTGTCTCAATCAAGCATGTCGTCACCAATACTGTTCCATTTCTACTTTCATACATATAAATATGTTTTTTGTCCTATGTTTGACCCTCAGCCCTTTCCCCCTCTCCCAATTACTCTATCTCTGCTATAGACAGCTATCCTCCAGAGGGGTCATTGAAAATGCGATACCTGCAAGTAGAGGGAGAGGGGTAGACCTTCTTATACTGCATTTCAGCAAATCCTTGCGACAACTCTGAGGGTAGAACTATGATCCCCACTTTACAGGTGAGGAAACAGAAGCAGAATAAGGTTTAGAAACTGATTAGGGAGCACATGGCAGAGCTAGGATTCAAACACAGAATTATCAGACTTCATGGTTTGACCCATGCAACATGACTATTTAATTGAAAAGAGCAAAGTTTTTTATTTTTTTAATTTACCAAAGGTGCGTGCGCTTGCAGGGAGTAGGGACAGAGAGAGAGAGAGAGAGAGAGAGATAGACAGACAGAGACAGAGCAACCCCTATAGGTAATGGTCTCACTGTAATCCCTTCTCCATTTCTCCCTCCTTTCAGGATTCTGTGCACACACAAACACGCACCCAGTATGTTTCTCAAGCCTCCAGGTCCAGGACTTGAAATTCATAGTCAGCCACGTGGGATCCAGTTGCCTTAACCACCATACCACCAGCTGGCCAAGGACAGTTTTTAAAGTGTCAGACTGAGAAAGGCAAACCTATTACCTGAGGGTAAGAATCTTCAAATGCACGATCTGGTGTCATGTGCTTGATGACATCTGCCAAAACGGTATTCACCTCTCGTTTCTAAGTGGGGAAAATAAATCAGAACTGAATCACTCAATGGCAATCACTGACCATTTTCCAAGGGGAAAGGACTAACGTTCAGAATATCACACACATCTTCAGGAAAGTTTCGGATAGTCGGCTGAAAGTAATACAAAGAAATATCCTCTGGTCTAGGATTCACTGCCCTAAACTTGGCTTCATCTGTACCAAGTCAGGACTCGACACTTGTTTTCAAAGGTTCTGGAGCCTTTCACAGCCTCTGCTTCTCCTAAGTGGTACTAAAGCCTGCTGTGCTAATTTCTGTGTTTCTGTCCCAGGCCCCTCCCATAGGCAGAGAGTGTAGGAGGCCTTATGGGAAGAGCAGACTGGCCCCTTACAAGCCATCTGACCTAATTGCTCCTGTTCACTTTCATCACCTATAGCAGGGGTTAGCCAACTACAACCCAGTGCCTGCTTTTACACAGCCCAAGAGCAAAGAATGGAAGTCTGGGATCAAGGCACCAGCAGATGCAGTGTCTGGTGTTGGCCCACTTCTCCCAGGTGGAAAGGGTACACAAACTTCCTTGGCCTCTTTAATAAAGTCACCAATTCCATTCATGAGGTACCAATCCCACCATGATCTAATCAGCTCCCAAAGGCTCCACCTCTTAATACCATCACACTGGGGATTAGGTTTCAACATACAAATTTTGGTGGGGCAAAGAGAAGTGTGGACAAAATCATTCATAACACAGCAATACTATACTTCGATTTCTAAAAGTTGATTAAAATAAGCAAAGAACTCTGACAGTAGGATCTGAAACCACTCGGTTGTGTCTAAAGTCTCTACTCTTTGACAGGCTCAGTATTTCCCAAACTATGGCTCTAGCCTGTGCTCAGTGAAAGAAGCATCTTCTTTTGCTTAGGAAAAAAAAATACACACAAATAAATTATACTTAGGAAATGCCACTTATTAAATTCTCATAGAAAGTCACAATGTGCTTTAGTATATAAGCATCTATGTTGTCCTAAAAAAAACCTGCTTGGTTTTAAATAATGCACATTTCTCAAGTTTATATGTGAGCATGGGATACTTTTATTAAAGCATATAATTCATGCTCCATTAACACTTTAGTATGTAATGCAGTTTTATAAATAAGAACAATGATCACTGTAAAACGTCTTATCTGGACTCATTCACTATTATAAACATGAAATAAAATCTAATTCAGAAACAAGCTCACAGCCAAACATACCGTGAAATGTTTGCAGGTGTATTCTACCCACACTTCGGCGCAATTAATGTAGTCCTGCAAAGAAAAGGTAAAAATGTCTTAACGATAAAGACAGCATGGTTAACCTGATGGCAAAAGGTCATCATGTACAAATCCCTACAAGGGCTTTGACAGTGAGAGTTCCCAAGTGGTAAGAAACACAGATGAGGTTCCTCTGCATAAAGTTCTGGGCCACTGATAACATTTTACCAGGAGAGGCAAGCTATAAAAAAAACATAAGCTGCCTAAAGCTAATCAGACTTTTGTTCCAGATTGTTCCTTGGGCCGAAATGGAACTGGGAAGCTCTATCACAATCACCGAACTGGAAGAATACAAGGGCATCAACTTTCCAGATAACTGTGGGGTGCACTCACACCTCAGCAGAAAAACCAGTGGCGGATCTGGCTGAAGACTCAAGTTTTGCTTACAATGTGATCTGGGATGGTAATGTGCTGCTCAAGCAAGGCTAAATCACATGGAAGATCACAGGTTCAGTTCCTAGGTGACCTGTCTATGCTGGCACATGTGCTCATGGTCTTGAAAAACTGAGAGCTGGGAGAAATTGCACCACGAGACCCTGGCGAGAATGCTTCTATTCTTTCACTCTCATGAAAGAAACTTTTTAAAAATGTGATTTTCACACGTTCGGAAAAAAGAGAGGCTTGTCTCCTTTAAAAGAAAAATGAAATCATTTGGGCCAGCATGTGGCATGGTGATTAAGGCGCTGGGCTCCCACATGGCTAACCATGGTTCAGGTCCCTGTCCTGGGGGCTTACTTCCTCTCTCTCTCTCTCTCTCTCTCTATCTAGTGAGTGCATATGCTCTAAAGTAAATTTAAAAAAATAACAATGATAATAATGATAAATAAATTTAAATAAATAATTAAAAAAGAAAAAAGAATGAATGAATGAATTTGTCCTACAGAGAGGCAATGTGTGTGTTTTGTGAAAAGCAGGGGCCAGCAGGTGACGTGGTGGTTAAAGTGCTGGATTCCCACATGGCCAACCACAGTTTGAGTCTTGGATCCAGTGACTCAAAAAATCACACAGGAATAGGACCAGCAGGTGGTGTGGTGGTTAAGGTGCTAGATTCCTACATGGTCAACCACGGTTTAAGAACCAGACCCAGTGGGAACCAGCAGTTAGCGTAATGGCTATGTCGCTGGACTCCCACGTAGTCGACCGAGGTTCGCGTCCCGGACTCGGTGGCTTAAACTCACGCTGGGCGCGTGTGCGTGTGTGCCCAAGATCCCGAGAGGAGAATGGAGGAGAAGGGATTGCGGCGTGACCATCCCCTCTGGGGGGTGATTTCTCGCTTTCTGTCTCTATGTCTCTCTCTGTCTGTCTGGCGAGCGCACACGCCCTATAGCAAAAACCTCTCCAAAAAAAAGAACCAGACCCAGTAGCTTGAAACTCACACTGGGTACGTATGCATGCAAGCCCAAAATTCTGAGGAGGATGAAGGAGAAGAAATTGCAGTGTGGCCATCTCCACTGGTAGGAGACTTCTCACTTTCTGTCTCTCTGGTGAGCGCATGCACCCTATAGCAAAAATCTCTCAAAGAAAAAGAAAGAAAGACAGAAAAATAACACAGGACATGTGTGTGTATGTGCCCAAAATAATGAGAGGAAAATGGAGAAGGGATTGTAGCATGGTCATCACCCCTGGGAACAATTTCTCACTTTCTCTCTCTTTCTTTGTCTCTCTCTAGCAAGGTTTTTGTACCTATAGCAAAAAACCTGAAATAACAGGCCAGCAGGTGGCATGATGGTTAAGGCACTAGAATCCCACATGGCCAACTGTGGTTCAAGTACCAGACCTGGTGGTTTGCTTTCTCACTCTCCTTCTTTTCTTCTCTCTGCCTCTCTCCGGTTGAATTGAAAAATAATAAATAAATAATGCCTCAAAAAGATTAAAAAAAAAAAAAGAGAGAGAGAGAGAGAGAGCCAGGGAAGGATGTGATGAAGTTAGTCCAGGGGCTTCTGTGGTCGTGGAAGCAATACCTTTTCTCCCCAGTGGGAGCTAAATCAGTGTTGGCAAATTGCCTAAATGGACAGTTTGACAAGAAACTCAACAGACAACTTGATGGCACCATCACTTGCACAACAGCCAGTCTATCAGCCCAAGACTTCCGACACCTTGTGTAGTAGGGAGGCTTCCACTAATGCCATTCGAGAGCCAGAAACCAGAAACCGTTCTGCTGATTACTGGCTGAACTGCTCATCTTCCATTAAGAAACAATCTACCAAATTAGTATGCTCAAATTCAAAAACTACATTTATACTTGCATTTTGGATGCCCTTTTTTAAGTTAGATGCTCTTAGAGTTTCACGTATTAGCATTTTTATACTTTTAGTGCATCTTGAGGCTTAAAGAATTGAGATACAAAAATCAAAGAAATATACCTATAAAGCTATTAGTTCTCCATTAAAGATAAACAGATAACACAATGAAAAGAAACACTTCTTTTCAAGAAGAGGTATAGTTAGTTAAAACGTAAATTTTTAAGAGAGAAGAACATATAATACTGCACCATATAGACAAAAAGCCATTGACCTAAAGTCTAAATGGTCACCCACCTGTGGATTCTTTAATTTAGTGATAACTTTCCAAGCTTCATTGAGAATCTGAAGTCGATCACTCTCAGGAGGATCAGCCAAGGCCAAGTTTAATCCCAATGAGCGAAAAAGGAGATGCTGGGAAAAATATCAAATTATTATGTTACTGGAGATTTAAAATCAAAGTAATTTGAGAAAAAGAGAGAAAAGGTTGTGACACTTATTTCTTCTCAGGGCTAATCTTCCAACAACCCTTTCTGAAGCACTACCCTAGGACCGTGTGAGTTAGACTGAAAAACTTAAAGAGCTGGTCCCGTGGTTTGGTCTCATTTGTGGGCCATAAGATTCTGTTGCACTAAGTTTTCAATAATGAATGAAAATATATTTTTAAAGATCTAAGACCAAAGTTTTCCTAACTACTTGGTAGCAAGCTAATTTGGTAGATTTAAGACTCACAGGGGCCCGACACGCAGTAATTACTGTGTGTCCAACAATCCCAATCTCTAACTCATCTTCCATCATGTCCATCAGAAACAGAGAGTTTGCTTGTTTTCCTGCTGGCTCTCGGTGCCAGGACACTGGACTCTCTCCCTCGAGTGCTATCAGATAGACACTGCCTATTTGTTCTCCCGCTGAGCATTAAGTCAAGAGCCTACCTTGGGGAAGCCAGACTCATCGCACTCTTTAATCATGCCGATGAAATCCATAGACCTCGTGGCAATGAACTCTGCCCGGAAAGCTGACATTACGGAATTCAGCAGCAAGGCACTGCAAGACACAAATGTTCCAAGTCAGCTGAGGTTCCTCTTAATGAAAGTTGCTTTAATTTCAGGATGTATACTGCCAGGAAAGATGATGGACAGCCGTTTGATGGTCAGGTTGAAAAAAAAAAAAAAAGCTAGAGTAAAAATGCAATCTCTAGAAACTAATATACTGTTCTATACATTTCTGGGGTGCGATACATGTTGAATTAACTAGATGAATGGGTGTACAGTGGATGGACAAGTACATTAGCGAGCAATCCAATCCATTTAAATAGGAAAAGCTGGGCCCAGCAGTTAGTGTAATGGCTATGTCACTGAACTCCCATGTAGTTGACCGTGGTTCACATCCTGGACCCGGTGGCTTAAAACTCATGCTGGGCACGTATGTGTGCGTGCCCAAGATTCCAAGAAGAGAATGGAGGAGAAGGGATTGCAGCGTGGCCACCCCCCCAGGGGATGATTTCTCGCTTTCTATCTCTTTGTCTGTCTCTGGGTGTCTGGCGAGCACACGCGGCCTATAGGAAAAACCTCTTACAAAGAAAAAAAAAAAAGGAAAAGCTAGCGTTAAATTGGCCAGTGCATTAATAAAATAAACATTAAGTAACACTTTTGACCCATGGTACTCATACATATCCACATCTCTTGTCAAAGAGATCTTATGTTTGAGGCACTAAGAACATAATGGGGGAAAAACCCATTCAAGGTTGCTTATATATCTTTTTTTAAAACATAATTATTTTATGTAACTGAATTTATTTACTTATTTTATTTTGACCAGAGAGGGACAGAGTGGGGTGGGGGGGAGTGAGAAACTAAGTCACCAGGTCCAGGAATCAAACTGCAGTAGGTCATGTGGGAGTCCAGCGACCTCAACCACCATGCCATCTGCCGGCCCCAAGGCTGCTTATATATCTACCACTGAAAGGAGAGCACAGCGAACCTCAGATGACCAGAAGACAGAAAGATCAAGTTCATCTTGGCCCTACCACTTAGCACCCCACGTGGAAAAGACTGTGCTAAGTGGTAGGGCTAATTTACAGATGAGGAGACTGAGGCACAGTGAGATCGAGTAAGTAGACCAAGGTCACAGAGATGAGACAGAATGGAGCCAAGATCTGAGGCCAGGAAACTGGACTCCAGTGGGGAGAGCCTCTCTACTGGTTACTCAGCCCCTCTGCCAGCTCTCTTATCCACAAAAGCTTGCCAAGCTCAAAGGGACAGCCAAGTTCATGTTCAAACTCATGCTTTATGAATCTTAAAATACCTACTTGTTTCCTAGTTTCTTACATCTCTCCATCATCTCAGTCAGCAGAGCCTAATAAGTTAAAAAATAATTAAAAAAAATAAGGTTAGAGGGTTTAAAATAATATTTCTAAGAGATTTCCAAAGGAATAGTCTAAAATGTAACCAAATACTCACAAAATTCTTAGCACCTGATAGGGAAAAGAAAGGTAAGGATAGAACAAAAAAATTGCTTTCTTGGCACTTGGTACAATGGATAAGGGTTGTGGCCCTCATGTCCGCACATTTGGGTTCAAATCCAGCCTCACCAGTGACCAACAGCAAGACCTTGGGCAAGTCACTTGACTTGGCTGAGCCTGGGTCTCCCCTTCCTTACATGGAGGACAAAAGTGGCCCTACTCTATCTGCGAGGTTACTGTTGGATGACAAAGAGTACCCTTCTGCACTGCAGGGTACCAATGGGAAGAGCAAGACATTGCTTTCCAGCTCTCCTCTGATACCCAACCCCATTTTCCCTGTTTCGTAAGATGCCCATGGTGTGCTTAGTAATACAAGCAACTAAGAAACAAAAGCAGTTCAGAACAATGCATAAAACCTGAGGTCCTTAAATTCCCAAAAGCATGAGCTGAAGCCTGGGTTACCTCCTAGAAGGCATGTTTTAATTTATAGGGAAGTTACAGGTCTACAGTGTAGCCCCCACCCTTTCTTCACAGCAATGCTTCCAGAATGCATGATGTAAAAAATAATGTAGAGCCAATCAGCTGCCTGCGTTATTCTAAGCGGGTCAATGTGAACCCTTGATGGCTCATAATGTCCCCCTTCTTGCTCTCCTCGTTATATAAACAAGCCCGCTTGGCAGTCAACTGGATGTGCACTTTTCCAGGCAGGAATTGGTTTAGGATGATTCCTAAGCTTTTGGCTCAAATAAACTATTTCCGGTTTACTTTCTGTGCCAGAGCCTTCCTTCTTAGGTTGACACAGCAAACTTTGGGCCAAGGCTTAGTGGTCTCACCTCTCCGAACCACTCCAAAGCAGGTGTTCTATCCTCCCATTTCACAGATGAGCCAAGGAACACTTAGGTGCTTTGCACAAGGTCCCATGGATACTGACAGCAGCCAGAATAAAACCTGGATGGGCTGGCATCAAAAGCCATCAAATAAAAATTATAGGAGGCCATAGTTTCAGACTAAGCTCCTACTCTAGGCCCCAACAGACCAAATCAAAATGGAATCATTCACGCTAAAGATGCCACATGAGCAAATCACAACTTTAAGGAAGCAGATAGATTCCAAAACAGACCATCTTGGGATCAGCGGATGGCGTAATGGTTACATTGCTGGATTCCCACAGTCAACCACGGTTCAAGTCCCAGACCTGGTGGCTTAAATAAACCTCATGAAGAGTGGGTGTATATGTGTGCCCAAGATCCCAAGAGGAGAATGGAGGAGAAAGGGATTGCCATCCCCCTATGGGGAGGGTGATTTTTCACTTTTTATCTGTCTCTCCAGCGAGCACATATGCCCTATAGCAAAAATCTCTCAAAAAGAAAAAAGAAGAAAAGACCAGCTTTACTGAGAACAGGAAATTTAGATCTCCCTGAGTCAGAGTAATGAGCCTCCGAGCTTACAAGGATTGAAATGACAAATCTACTTGTTGTGCTGTGTTTCTGCTTTCTTCAGCCCTTCTCTGTCTATAAAAGCAAACTCTTCTGCTCAACTTCCTAGAACACTCTTTTGGTTATGCTCAAATCTGTGTTTCCCAGATCACAACTCCTAGGATCCTAAATAAAGCTTTTAGCTCTTTACAAATTTGGAGTTTGAAATAAATGGACAAGGTGTTGCTCTCCCCAAGTTTCCTCTCTACACATTTCAAAGCACATTTTTCCTTAAAGGAAATTAATATTTTATTCATTGGAATACTGTTAATGGCTTTAAAGCTATCTTGAAACAATTACAAATCTTTAAAAGAGCTCCTGTTGTTTAAAAAAATCAATGGAAGAAGTATCCTTTAAGGGCAGTGGTTTGTGGAAGGTCAACCCTAAGACAAAGGACTATTAACAGGACACTGAACACAGTCCCAGGTGCAGAGCTAAGGGTTTTACTTCCCTTTTCTCCTCTACTCCTCAAGTCAGCCCTGTGAGGCCCCATGTAACACTGTCCCCATTTTACATATGAGGAAGTCAAAGCTCAGATAAATTAAACCACATAAGTGGTGGAAATGAAATTTGTACCTCAATCTTATTTGTATTTGGCCACAAAAGTAAAAACATTCAAAGTCTTCTTTATTCTTTAGTACAATTCCACTCTTTCAAGCTGTGTCACTCGTG
>NW_006159657.1:9162386-9185975 GCF_000334495.1 Tupaia belangeri chinensis | reverse complement strand
CCAGCTGTGTCACTCGTGTTGAATGTGTTTCCTGAATAATTAAATAGGTGACTATGGAGATACCCTCAAAACCTTCATTTTATTTGGATTTCTATCTCTGCCCTCATATGTGAAGTTGGGTCCTGTTACAGACTTGAATTATATCCCCTCAAATTCACAGACTAAAGCTCTAATGGCTGATGCATCTGTATTTGGAGATGGAGTCTTTAAGAAGGTATTAAGGTTAAATGAAATAATAAGAGTAGGATCCTAAACAAACAGACTGGTGTCCTTAGAAGAAGAGGAAGAGAATCCAAGTACACTCACACACAAAAGAAAGGCCATGTAAGAACACATCCGCAAGGCAAGGAGAAAGGTTTCATCAGGAACCACCTTGTTTGTACTCTGATCTTGGACTTCCAGCCTCCAGAACAGTGAGAAAATAAGTATCTGTTATTTGAGTTCCCCATATGTGGTATTTTGTTATGTGGGCCTGAGCAGACTAACAGAGGTCCAAAACAATCATGGTGGTCTCAATCCCCTTGCTCATGGTAGGTGTAGGCAAGGACCCAGAACCCATTTCTAGCTGCTGAGACAGGCTGTTCTGAAGTCTCCCAGGGGCTTTAAGGATAGGTATGCTGTTCTTAAACAAGGACTTAAGGAACTGAAGACTCCCTGTTTTTCTACCTCAGGACATGATGCTTGAGGTGGCAGCAGCCACCTTACTACAGGCTACAGATGGTAGAAGAGAAAAATGGTGGAACAGAAAGATGGTTGATACTGTCTGGCCTGGAGCCTTCAAATGAGGACGAGGACATGCTGAATTCCATCAGTAGGCTGTGTGGTGAGGAGTTTGCTCCTTGTAGCCAGAGCATCCTAGCTGATGATAGAACTCATGGTGTCACAAATGGCTGCCCTAACCCCCTCATGAATATTATTCATATCTCTAAAGTTATTCTTTTTTCTTTTTTAAGAGGTTTTTGTCATAGGTTACATGCATTCTCCAGACAAAGAGACAGAGACAGTGAAAGGGAAAGTGAGAAATCACCTGGGGGAGGGGTAGCCATACCGCAATCCCTCCCCCTCCATCATCCTCCTGAGATCTTGGGCACACATGCACATGTACTCAGCATGATTTTCAGGCCATCAGGTCCACGACTCAAACCGCAGTTGGCCATGTGGGAGTCCAGTGACATAACCATTACATTATCTCCTAGTCCTGTGAAAAGTCATTCTTGAAGACCAATATGAAAGTGGTTTGTGGAAAAGTCTGGGGAAGGGATTTTTTTTAGAGTTATTCTGTTTCATTATCACTGATACTCCCCAACACATACCAGTAATCACTCAACACCTACCTAAGAAGCAACTTTAATATACAAGGCACTGTTCTAGAAACTGGGAATAGAATGGTGAGAAAAACAGACAGAAACCATGCTTTCGTTAGACTTACCCACTCATACACATGTACACACGCACATGCACACATATCTGCAAATGAATGGCCTGACGTGGCAAGCTATTTCTAAAATGAGGAACTAGGGCAAATGCCAACATATGGGCAAAAGATTCTGCCCATTAAGACAAGTCAAATACCTAGAAAGTTTTCTTTTTCACAAAAATTAAATGCATTAAATGTGTATCGAAAAACTTAACAATGTGAAAAAAAAAAAAAAAGATTCTGCTGTCATAGAGACATCCAGGAATACCTGCAAGTATCCAGGGAACCAAAAGTCATGGATCCCGGGCAAATCTACTGGAGGCTATCATCTTCTTTATTTTTTTACTTTTTTGAGGAGTGACAGGATTGATTATTTCTGGCAAGAAAAAGATGAACAATACTTCAAAGCAGACTGAAATCGAAACAAGCCTTTTGGCTAGGCTAAACCATAGAAAAATCCGAGACTCAGCATATTTCATTTTCACACACGTCAGAACTTGAAGATTCAGAAGAGTCATAAGGCAGATATTTATTTAGTGTGCTAATCTCTGTTTTCAGCTTTGTTACTGATGTCCTCACATTTCATTTACTTATGTAACATTTCACTGTTTTTACAAGAATTACAAAAATAAGAAATGGTTAGGCCAAAAGTTCAAACAATATTGACAGGAATCAAGAAAGGTGTGAATGTCCTCTCCCTCCTAACTCCCACTTCCTAGGGATTATCATAGTCAGTCTTTTAGTGTTTATCTTTCTAGACCCTTGTCTGTGCCCTATGAATATACTGTTATTGTTGCAGAAACTTACTGTTTTTTGTTTTTTAGGTTTTTTTTTTTTTTAACAAAAACACAATTATCTTATACATATTGAGCCACACCTTGCTTTTTTTCCCCTCAAGAATCCACTATGGATGGCCCTCCCTCTTCCCAAGTTAGCACACATAAATACTCATTCTTTTTAATAGATGAGGAATCTATTTCATGAATGCAACATTTTTCAAACTACCCATAATTGATAAGATTTTTTAAAACTTTATTTTGAACCAATTATAGACTCATGAGCAATTGCAAAAATAACACAGGAAGGTCCTGGGGACGCATCATCCAGCTTCCCCTGGTGGTAACATCTTACATAATTATAGTTTCTTGTTCTGTTTTGTTTTGATTACTAGGTACTGCAATCCTTTTTCTTCAGTTTCTCTATCCTGTCAGGAGTCTGGGCAGGCATGCACATGCGCACCTGGCACGTTTTTCAAGCTGCTGGGCCACAATCTGAAACATGGTCAGCCATGTGGGATCCAGCTCCTTAACCACTATGCTACAAGGCTAGCTATATAGTGTGTTATTAAAGCCAGTAAACTGACAACTGGTATACCATGCTAGACCATTTCTCCAGGTTTTACTTACTCTCTCTTTTTTTTAAACTTTACCAGAGGGCGTATGTGCTCATCAGAGAAAAGATAGAGAGAACAAGCAATAAAGCACTCTTCATGGGGAACAGTCACAATGCAATCCCTTCTCCTCCACTTTTTGAGTCAGAGAGAAAAACAGAAAAAAAAAAAAGAAAACTTTTTTTAAATGAAGAATACTTTAGGAGGCTTTAATAATAGACCTTCTCAACCAGAGGAAAGAATTCCAAACTTGAAGACAAGTAATTTGAAATAATCCAATTAGAGAGAAAAACAGAAAAAAGAATATGGGACATATGAGACAGTATTAAATAAACAAATACTCGTGTTATGGGAGTTCCAGAAGGAGAAGAGATGGGAAAAGATATAGAAAAGTTATTTCATGAAATAATAGCTGAAAACTGCACAAGTCTTAGGAGAGAAATGCACATCCAGATTCAGGAAGTTCAAAGGTCCCCAAAAAGATTGAACCCAAAAAGGCCCTCTCCAAGGCACATTATTGTGAAACTGTCAAAATGTAAAGACAAGGAGAGAATTCTAAAAGCACCAAGAAAAAAGGGACAAGTCACATATAAGGGAATTCCCATTACATTAACAGCAGATTTCTCAGTAGAAACCTCAGAAGCTAGAAGAGAATGGCATGATTTATTCAAAGTACTGAAAGAAAAAACTGCCAGCCAAGAATACTTTATCCAGCAAAACTGTCCTTCAGAGGTGAAGGAAAAATAAAGTCTTTTCCAGATAAGCAAAAACTGATGAAATTTATCTCTATGAGAACAGCTTTACAAGGAATCCTTAAGGGAGTGCTACATATGGAAGCAAAAAGAAAACTACCATTATGAATGAAGCACATGAAAGTATAAAACTCACTGGGAATGTACGCAAGTGAGAAAGAAAATCCTTAACTCTATAGAGAAAATCATCAAATCACAAAGATAAACATGAAGGAATAAGTGAAATACAAAATTAAAAAAATATGAAATGACAGGAAAAAATCCTATTAAAAAAATCCTATGTATAGGTTAGATACATACTTGTGGAATAGATTAGGGGAAAAAAAGACAAACTGTATACTTCATAAACATCTTACTTCGGTAATAATGACTTATATTGACAGAAAGTGAAAGAATGAAAAGTGTTTTATGGGAATAGAAACCAAAAGTAAGCAAGATTTGTTATGTCAGATAAAAGAGACTTCTAAGCAAAAAATTTGTGAAAAGAAAAATAAATAAATAAAAAACGAATCCTGGAGCCAGAAAGCGGCATGGTGGTTAAGGTGCTGGACTCCCATATGGCCATCAGTTTGAATCCTGGACCTGGTGACTTGCTTTTTCACTTTCTGTTTCTTTCTCTCTCTGGTCAAAATTTAAGATAATATAATAAACTAAATTAAAGAAATAATTCTTGTAAAAAAAGCTGATCTTAAGAGCTACTATAATCAAGTCTCTAAGAAATAAAATATTTCAATGTGAATATAAAGAAATTAAAAAATATCATTAATATCTTTCATTAAAAAGGAGAAAAACTTAATTTTTCATATTTTTCTTTCTCTGGGAATTTTCTTCTAAAATTTAAAGAACAGAGGCTGGCATATGGTGTAGTGGTTAAGGCACTGGATTCCTACATGGCTGATTATGGTTCAGATCCCAGATCTGGTGGCTTGCTTTCTCACTTTCCCTCTTTCTCTCTGGTCAAATTAAATAATAATAACAATAAATAAAATTGAATATATTATTTTTAAAAACTGACAGAACACAAATAATACAACCATATGTTTAAGAGGGATTTAACATTGACCAATACCATTCTCAGATTTGCATCATTAGCCTAATCATATCTTACGATGTTTCAAGAACACTTTTTTTTTTTTGAGAGGTTTTTGCTATAGGGTGCGTGTGCTCACCAGAAAGACAGAGACAGACAGAAAGCAAGAAAACACCCCTCGGGGGGATGGCCATGCTGCAATCCCTTCTCCTCCATTCTTTTGAGATCTTGGGCACGCACACACGCACTCGCGCCCGGCATGAGTTTAAGCCACCGGGTCTGGGACTTGAACCATGGTCAACTATGTGGTAGTCCAGCAACATAGCCATTACACCAACTGCTGGTCCCTTAAAGAACAATTTATAGTATGGCCACTGGAGTAAGTCTCATGAATCATTCTTTTATTACCTTGAAATCCTACCTCAAGTGTAGCAGTTAACAGGAGATATCTAGAAAGCAAGAACTAGAGAAGGAATTGAAAGAAGAGATTTGCTGACTTCAGAGTGACTTCCAAAATGGCTGCGCAGTGTTGAGTGATCCTAGCTGTGTGCCCTTAAGCACGTTTCTAAGTATCAGGTACCTCACCAAAAAATGGGAATAATAACAATATCTAGCCTAGAGAAGCTGTGAAGGTAAATTAAGATAATTCATATGAAGCAGTGGACAGAGCTTGGAAAGAGGGATCCTCAATGAAAAAGGAATCATGTGAGAGGCTCAAAGCTTAGCTATGTTTGCCCAGCTATAATAGCACCTGCTGGTAGACACTGCTAGTCAGCAGGCTGAGCCCTCATGCAGGCCCAAATTCTATCCTGTCCTACCCTAAAAGCTGAGCATAGCAGTGTGTGCCTGTAATCCCAGGTACCTGGGAAGCAGAGGAAGGAGGACTGTGAGTTCGTGGCCAGCATGGGCTATAATATAGCAAGATCCTATCTAAAAGAGCAGAGTGTGGTAGCCCCTGTCTAAAAGAGCAGGATGAGCTACTTGGGAGGCTGAGGAGGCAGGATGATGCCATGAGAGACGCTGCCTTTAATAAAAAATAAAAAAAAATTAAAAATTAAAAAATTAAAAAATAAAAAGCTTAGCTATGTCTTCAATTCATCTCCCTCCTCCATTCTTCACATCTGACAAACTCACTCTGCCTTCTGAAATGAATGATGGTCATAAAAGTTCTAAGCAATGGGTAGAAGTGTTTGGTACGAAGTCAAGTGAGGAAAAAGTACATTATTATACGGGAAAAAGTTCTCATCTACAAAACAAAATTACAGAAATGGAGAGAGACACAGAGATTAGAAAGGAAACATACAAAAATGTTAGCACTGATGCATTTTAAATATTATATTTTTATTCTTTAAAGAGACCTATAGGGGGAGAAAGAGAGAGAGAGAGGCATCTCCAATAGAGTCTTCATGACTTGATCCACCTCCTGTCTCAGCCGGCCAGGATCACAGGCACACATGCCCACAACCATGCCCAGGAAGGGCCCAGGACACACACTCAGGACCGTTCTCCTACGGGTCCAGTTACACTACCACTGAGTTACCACCTGGTTCCAACACTGACCTCACTGAATGGCAGGATTTTAGGTGACTATTTTTCTCCTTTTAACCTTTCTATCCTTTCCAAATTCTTTCTAACACGTTTGTATTTTTATTAACACATTTTCTCTGATTATGAAATTCTCTCTTATCCGTTCCATCTCTTGTTTTAGCACAGCAACCAACTGGTTCTCCTCTCCTTAATCCATCTGGTATGCTTTTGCCAATCTGATCTTCAAGCACTGCTTTTTTCAGATCATTCCCTTGATCAAAAACCTTCAGAGCTCCCTGCTTTCCATGACATTATGCTCGGCAGCCTCTGCAGCCTAACCAGTGTGACCTGGCCCACTCCCAGCCCGCACAGTTCCTTACTCTTCTCCCATAATACTGCTTCCCTCTTATGCCTGTGATCTGCCTGTGTGTACAGGTCCCTTCCCTCCTGCTTGTCTCCTGGACTTAAAGTCAGCTCAGGCCCGCATCTGCTTCAGTGAAGCCTGTCTGGCCCAACGGTGACAGTGATAGTTGCCCCCATCTGCCCATAGCCAAACACATGCCAGGCCCCCGCCACATACTGACGTGTATTATCACATCACCGTCAAAGCAGCCCTCAGAGGAAGGTTCTATGATTAGCCAATGAGGCACAGGGAGGTCAAGCAGCCCAAGGCCGCACAGTCACAGTCTGAGCCTCCTCAGCCCAAAGGCCTGTTCCGGCCTCTACTCAAGCGCTTTCCTCTTCCTCCTCCAACACTTACAACCTGCACCCCACAGCGCAGCCAGCGATCACGAGATGTCATACCATCCACGCCCTGATGTCAGGGCTCAGGCCTTCTTTCCTCTGTATCTCCCACCCCAATCCCAACAAACAGTTGCTGGGTGACAACCAGGAGAATTTTATCAAGATTTGTTTCCATTGCCTAAAAGCAACTTTCATAAAATGCTTTTTTTCCTATGTGGAATGTGCTGGAATCAGATACATAAATCCATTTTTCACTTACTAAAATTTTAATTGTATGAGGGCAAAAAAATGCTATCTTCAGACAACAACAAAATCCTTATTGAATAATCACTCTCACTTAAAAACAGAATGTTTATATCCCACCCAAAATTCAGATGCTGAAATGCTATTAGGTATTAGGAGGTAGGGCTTTTGGGAGGTAACAAGGTCATGAGAGTGGAGCCCTTAGGAACGGTAGATTAGTGTCCTTATAAGGAGAGGCCAGAGAGCTATGTTCCCTTTCCACTATGTGAGGATAAAACAGGAAGGCCCTCACCAGACATAGAACCTACTGGCACCCCAATCTCGCACTTTCAGCCTCCAGAATGGTGAGAAGTAAATTTTCATTAAAAGTCACCCAATCTCAGGACCAGCTGTTAGCATAATGGCTATGTCGCTGGACTCCCATGTAGTCGACCGCGGTTCGCATCCCGGACCCGGTGGCTTAAACTCACGCAGGGCGCGTGTGCGTGTGTGCCCAAGATCCCGAGAGGAGAATGGAGAAGAAGAGACTGCAGTGTGGCCATCCCCCCTGGGGGGGGTGATTTCTTGCTTTCTGTCTTTCTTTCTCTCTCTGTCTGACGAGCACACGCACCCTATAGCAAAGACCTCTCCAAAAAAAAAAAAAATCACTCAATCTCTAGCACTCTGCTAGAAAACCAAATGGTCTACTTTTTTTTTTTTCATAAATTTCATTTTCTCTCATTTTTATTTTAGATTTTTTATTTCAATTGTAATTTGAAATTTACAGGTCATGATTTGAAATTTATAAGTAGGATATTTGCAAATGAAGGTGTTTCTCTTCTACCTCTTTCCTCTACCTGTCTTGTATACTACCAATTGCTGCAGCCAAACTTTATAATCTTCTATTTTGAAGGCTTGACCTAACACACACTCCCTGGGTAACTTGTACCAGACATTTAAAAAAAACTTTAGGCATCAAATTGTCACATGCACCTTTAACACCATCCTCCATAGCAACAGCATTCTTCAACATCTTGAAAATGATTTTTTTCTTTTCTTGTTTTTAGAGTTTTTGCCTTAGGACATGTACACTGGCTGGAGAGAGACAGTGACAAGGAAAATGAGAAATCACCTCCTGGAGGATGACCATGCCGCAATCCCTTCTCCACTCTTCTTCTAGGAATTTGGGCACACACGCACATGCATGCACACACACGCCTGGCATGACTTTCAAACCACCTGGTCCATACCCAAATTGCAGTCAGCCATATGGGAGCCCAGCAAAGTAACTGCTGCGCCATCTGCTTGCCCGAAAATTATTTTTTTAACATGATTCTGCAAGTCCCTTATTCAAGTGCCCCAAGAATCAGAGTTTATTATTATTCAGGTGACCTAATTTTTTAATCACTAATTCTAGTGCAATAATGACTTCCTAGAGCTTCACTCCCCAGGAAAGCTCTATTCCCAGCTACTGCTATCCTTGGAGATTACTGGTGCTTAGAATAAAAAGAAGAATGCCTTATGACATGTACATTTTGTTTTTAATCTGATTCTGCCTTACATTAAAAACAAGGAGAAAAAATAGGTGTTCTCATTTTCAACCTGTTAACTTTCCTTGTATATCTGTCATTCAGCAAAAAGCCAGGACAACCCTCCTCTACCTCTTCCCAGAAGCCAGGATAGCATGTGGTTGCTGAAACTGCGAGGATCACAGAGAATGGACAGCAAATTTCCAAACAATCTTCCCTTTATACTGGCCTAATTTAAAATCAATTTACTTACTTAATAGTAAAAAAAAAAAAAAAAAAATCACTCAAAATACAAGATGTCTCTGTTTTTCTCCTCATACTTTAGAATTTGAAAAAGTCAAAACATAAGCAGCATACACTTGTTGAAAAAGTTAGACAGGCAAAGGAAAATAGATTAAGATGGCTCAAAAATCACACCCTCCAATGATCTTTTGTCATATTCCTTCCCAATTTTCTCATACAGGCATTAAAAAATCATGATTGCAAGTACAGACAGAGCCAACTTAGGATGGGTCCCTTCAATTTAGAATTTCTCAGCTTTACGATGGTGTGAAAGTCATAAACACTCAGTAAAAACTGCATTTCAAACACTCAGACAACCATTCTGTTTTTCATTCTCAGTACAGAACTCAATAAATCACATGGCTTATTGAATACCATGTTATATAAAGGCTTTGTGTTAGGTGATCAGTCCAACAGGGAGCCAATGAACGTGTTCTGAGCATGTTTAAGGGAGGTTAGACTAGGCCACAATGTTGGGTAGTTGGGTGTATTAAATGCATTTTCTTTTTTATTATTTAATTTTATTCATTAATATTATTTTGTTTGCTATAGTGCACATGCATTCACCAGAGAGAAGCAGACAAAGAGGAAAAGAGAGGACGAAAGTGAGAAAGCAAGCCACTAGGTGCAGGATTTGAACCGTGGTCAGCCATGTGGAAGTCCAGCACCTTAACTGCCTCATCACCTGCCAGCCCCTTAAATACATTTTTGACACAGGATGTTTCTAACGTTCAAGGGATTTCAGAACGTAACCCCACCAGAGTTGCGGGCCCTCCCCACTCTATATGGGGCACTACACGAAACTCGGTAACGCATCCTCTTGCTGGGTTCTTACAACAGACTACAAAGTAGAAATTATTGTTATGGCTCCCGTTCTACAGATGAGGGCAGGCTCAGAGTGAGCAGGGACAAGTTACCAGGCCTTTACTTACCATGACATCGGTGTGGAGCTGAGATGTGACCGAGGCACTACAACTGCAGAGCCCACACACTAGACCACACTGCCACTTGTGACACACACAGCAATGTGCGAAACTGCCTTCTTCCCCCAACAATGCTCTGTGAACAGTATGTCACTGCGTAGAGACCTTCATATGTCTCTATCATTCAAAAAGCCCCGTGCCATTCCACTGAATGCACACACCAGTCCAAACAATCCCCCTCTGATGGCTGCCTCCACTTCTTGCACCACTGTGAACAAACCTGTGTGTGCGTGTGCTGTCTTTATATGCTTGTGCACTCATCTGACTATTTCTACAGGAGAAAGTCTCAAAAGTGCAATTGCTTAGTAAGCCACGTTCTTTTTTGTTCTTTAATATGCATGAGTACCATCTAGGAAAATGGTTGTTGCTGAATTTTGCTTTGCTGTTTGTTTGTTTTGTAGCAAGGCCCCCTTCCCCGTGGTTCTCCCACAGAACAATTTTTCAACAACCCAAGGGGAAGACAAGGAAAGCTCCATGGATCGCAGTTATTGTGACAATTTGGACTGCTTTCTACTGAAACTGCTTCTCTATCTCAGGGGGGAAAAAAGAACATTTCTGCTGTTTCTGATGTCACTTTAGTTTCTGACAGTACTAGAACTACACAAAAGAGAGAAAGGAAAAAAACCTTATGAAAGCAATTAAGTATCTGAGTTTCACTTTCCTTCTGTAAAATAGGGAAAATATTACTCTCTCTCTGCCAAGTTTATTGGATTATTTATAAGCACAAAAGAAGTGTATGAAGATAAACAGGCCTAACACTTGTTGGCCCTGGGTTTGTGTCCAGGCCTAACCACTCTCTAGCTGTGTGACCTTCCATGGGCATCTGACCTCTCTGAGCAGTCACGTGCCAAACCACTCCCCACGGTTGTTAAATGATACAATCTAGGAAAAACTCTTAGCACAGAACCTGCCACAATGGTGAGCCCACTCTAAAGGCCTGGTGGTGGTGATGGTGCTGCAGCTTGTACAAAAGGGACCTGTTAAGACTGGAGGGCCCACGAGGCAGGGCCAGCACAGTTCAGAGAGAGCCCCAGCCTCCCTCCCTGAGGCAAATTGGGCTGAAGCTATTTGACTATTACCTCCGGGGCATGGTAGGAAATGCACTGGAAGATCCAGTCCATGGCGGGCGAGTACAAGGGGAGGTAGGATGGCAGCTCCACTCCCTGGACCACCAGCTGGTTCTGGACCGTATCCCCATGGATCTACGGGAGACCAAATAAACGCTTAGCCAAAGAAGAGAAAACCAAACAACAAATGAAGAGTACAGAATGCACATACCGTAAGCATTTGGACCGCCCCAGGAGAAATAGCCTGGTTTCTCAGTTGCTTTTTTTTTTTTTTTTTTTTAATACCAAACACACACACGCGCACACACACACACACAGTTTCCCATGTCACCAAGCTGAGCTGTTTCGGGAATGTGCACTGTGGAAAGAAGTAACCTGGTAAAAATGGAGCAAGCAGATGCTAAAAAGAAAGGCCGATCAGCTAGAGACGCTTCCTGTTAACACACACATTTGTGCTCTCGACTGGTTCGGCACAATCAACACATTTTAATTGTCTGACAGAAGCTGGTGTAATTGGCTAGGGTTTGCACATTGTAAGAGCTTTCAGGCATTCTCAAGTTGGAGATCCAACTGGGTTTTGTGAATTCACTTTCACGTAACTGTTACATCAATTAGCTGTTCTGACAGTGCTCTCTTACCTGTTTAAATGTAAGGAGGAAGTCAAAAAAGTTCTTATTTAGGCTTTCCTTGAGATGTGGAGCCACTTCCATTCCCACCTGCAGGCAAAAAAAAAAAAAAAAAGAAAGACAAAACAAAAAATTACCTTGACTGTGCAAAAGCAGGGTGCAAGTAATACATACATTATAATGCCACTTTTGCAAATAAAAATATATATTTGTGGGGCCAGCAGGTGGTGAGGTGGTTAAAGGCGCTGGATTCCCACATGGCCCACCATGGTTTGAGTCCTGGACTTGGTGGCTTGTTTTCTCATTTTCCCTTTCTCTCTCTCTGTCTCTCTCTAGTCAAATTAAAAAATAATAACAACAAATGGAATTAAATAAGTAATTCTTATATATATATATATATATATACACACACACATATATAATTTGTACACATATGTAAATACAGAAGTAAAACCCACATAGTTCATTTTAATTCTTTTTGCTTCTCTCTCTCTCTCTTTCTTTCTTTTAGTTTGCTAAAGGGCATGTGAGCTCAATGGAAAGAGACAGAAGGAGAAAGGAAGCAAAATGAGAAATAACCTTCCAGGAAGGGTGGCCACACAATCCTTTCTCCTCCAATCTTCTCTTGAGATTTTGGGCATATACACACAGGCACCTGGTGTGTTTTTCAAGCCACCAGGTCCAACTTATGCAGTTGGTCATGTGGGATTCAGCTGCCTGTTTTGTTTTGTTTTTCCCTAGGTTATTACCTAAAAACCTAGGGTGCATGTGCTCTTCAGAGAGAGAGAAATCACCCGCGGGGGGATGGTCATGCCACAGTCCCTTCTCCATTCTCCTCTCAGGATTTTGGGTATGCACACACATGCACCTGGCCTGATTTTCAAGCTGCTGGGTCTGGGACTCAAACCACAGTTGGCTATGTGGGAATCCAGTGTCTTAACCACCTTGCCACATGCTGGCCCCAACATGTATCGCTTTTATAAGAAAACCACAGAAGTTATGTTTAATGAAAAAAGGGCAACATTTGCAGCAATCACCTTTGCAATTTCCCAGAGGTAATGGAAGTACTTCCGAACAGATGACCAAGAGAACAAATAAATAGAGACTAAGGAAGAATGTGCTCTCAAGACTATGTTTACAATATATTCCTTTCCTCTAAAAAAAAAAAAAAAAAGATAAAACACACATGTGATTGTACTTATTAAGTGAAGAAAAAAAGAGTATGATATGTCTGAGAGTCAGCTTGGATTTCAGATGTGCTGTTGCTTCTGCTACCTTACTAGAAGCTACATAAGCTCAGTGTTAGACAGTCATGAAGCAGACATATATTTTCAAATATTTTAAGCATTATTATATAAGACAACCATAAAGCATAATAATGCTATAATCCACTGCCACCTGAGTTCATTGTTTAAAAACTGTCATGTTGGCCCAGTAGTTAAGTGATCTGGATCCCACATGGCCAACCATGGTTTGAATCCTGGTCCTGGTGGTTTGAAAAACATGCCAGGTACGTGTGGATGTGTGCCCCAAATCCCAACAAGATGGAGAGATGGAGAAGGGGTTGCGGTGTGGCAGTGCCCCATTGGGAGGTATGTGTTCATTCTCTCTCTCTCGTGTCCACCCTCTGGCAATTAAAAAGTATTGTGATAGTTCTAGTTAAGAAATTTGCTGATCATAGAGAAGGCAGCCAGGGCACTGGAGTTGGAAAAAGAAAGGATATGCTATGGAGGGGAGGCCATGTGTTTAAAACACAAAACAGAACATCATACGGTTTCTTAAACCGATCTCCTCAGCAACCCCTCAATTTCAAATTGCTGCTTAATCACAGAAACCACTTTGAAGGGAAAGCAGCTTTTCTGGACTCAGCTCCTTCAAATGGGGACAGATCCTGCCATATGCCTTCCCCACCCAGAAATTGTGGGAGTTAACAGTAACGACACCTTCTTAGATAGCTGTGAACAAGTCCTTTAGGGAGAATAATACGAGAATGACCAGGCAATTAAATTCCAAGAGCAGCTCTATGGCTGGTGAGTACAGGAAGGGATATTCCAAGGACAAGAGCATAGATTTAAAAAAAAATACCAACAACAAATGTTAGATCTAGTTCTGCCATGTTCTGATTCTATTGTCTTTCCTTGCACTTAATCATACCACAGAGCAGGCAATAATTATCTGTTAGGTGACAGCAAAGGCCGGCCCAGTGGACAGGCAGCAGACATGAGCCGAAGGAGCCTGCCTTGGGAGAGTAGTTAATCATACTTTCCCTTAATAAACAGCTCTGAGTTGCCCCCCCCACGCCCTACCCACTCAGTGCTTTGTGTTTTGTTTATCTCTTCTCATCAAGTCAAATGAGCAGCTGAGAAATCTGCTTGGGCCTAGAAGAGTTCCACCCAGAGGAGCAAGGGCAGGTGCTCGTGCTTCCATCTGCTGCTTCTGCCTGCCTGGTATTTATTCCCTCTGCTTCTGCTATCAGCCGACGATCTGCCTTTGGGAACTCAAACCTTCCCCTCTTGACCATGAGGTCTGGCAGAGCCAGACTGTGTTCCAGGGGTGACACATGACCCAGGTCTGGTCAGTAAGCATAGCCCATCCCAAAGCCATAGTGACTTATCTAGAGGTGGGCCAGGGACCTAAGATGGTCCACTAAGAATCAGCCTGAGACTGGCAGGATCTAATGGGGAGATGGCACTGTTTCCAGTGCGGTTCCTAAGCCGGTGGGATGGAAGCATGGAGCTATCATGGGCCACCGTATGGGAAAAGCAGGCCACAGAATGATGCCAGCTTAGAGGAAAGTAGAGTTGAGTGATGGAAGGACAGAGAGGTGATTTTTCTTCTTCTTCTTGTTTCTTCTTCCTCCTCCTCCTTCCTTTCCCCTTCTTCCTCCTCCTTTTTTCCTCCTCCTTCCTCCTCTTCCTCTTCCTTTCTCCTTTTCCTCCTTTCTCTTCCTCCTCTTCCTCTTCTTTTTTAAAGACAGGATCTCCCCATGTTGTGACCCTCCTGCCTCAGCCTCCCAAGCTGCTGAGGTTATAGATCCAGCCACTGCACCTGGCCTTTTAGGTTGGACCAGGGATTGAACCTGGACCCCATGTGGTCCCAGCCCACAGAGCGCAGCATCTGAGTAGCCTGCACCACTGTGGCTAGGCTGAGAGGCTGACTCTGGACCATACTCTCTGAGGCCTGGATCTAGCCATGCCTGTACTGGCCCTGGACTCTCAACAGACAAGTCAATAAATCCTCTTTCTTGCTTAAAGTACTAAAAATTGGCTTTTCACTACTTGCAACTCAAAAATGTTTAACTAATACACAAGCTGTCTCTCTTATTGTTTTAAGAATTATTTTAATTTTATTCATCATCATTATTTATTTATTTTTAATTTGACCAGAGAGAGACAGAGAGAGAGAGGGGGCAAGTGACAAAGCAAGCTGCCAGGTCCAGGACTCAAACCATGGTTGGCCATGTGGAACTCAAGTGCCTTAACCACAATGGCACCTGCCGGCCTGGTTGTCTCTTACTCTGTATTGAAACACTTTTAGTAACTACCCAGCCAGGAAATTAATAAATTGCTTGGGCTAACAAAATGATTCCAGTAGATGCAGTGCATTTGTGACTAGGCTTTTGCGGATGGGTTAGCTTCATCCCCTGCATCTTCTCATTGTTACTGTGTTTTTAAGTTACATTTGGTATTCCAAGGCACTTAGTATGCAACAGACCTTGCCTTTTCCCTGGCTCACGTACTTTAAAACTGAACGGGTCTGCAAGAGATGTGCCCCCCCACCCTTCTGATTTCTTTGTACCAACCAGAATCATTTTCATAGGACGCTGTGCTTCTAAACCTACTGACTACCCACCAGACTGGGCCACGATTCTGCCTTTGTTGCTCTAAGATTCAACAAATGTCAAGATCAGTTTAAAGAACTTGCAATTTTCCACAAAGTGAGAAACAGCAGACTGTAAATCCGTGCACATCATCTTTACATCTCTCCCACGGGACCTGGCAGTACTTTGCACACAGTAGGATTTCAGCAAGCACTGACCTGGAAAGCTTAAGTGAGTTTCTAAATATACAAAAGTTGAAGTTCTTGGAAACATCTAATATCCTTACATGAAGAAATCCACCCCAAGACTGAGGCAGAGGTGAAATATACACAGAGGCCTCTGTTACAAAGGGGAAGCAGGGTGCCCTTGGACAGCACTTTTTTCTTTTAATTGCCAGAGAGTGTGTGTGCTCATCAAAGAGAGACAGAGAGAGAGAGAGAGAGAGAGAGAGAAACAAAGAGAGAACACCTACCGCAATCCCGTCTCCATTTCTCCACCCTGTCAGGATTCGAGGTGCACATGCATATGACATATTTTTCAAGCCACTGGGGCCAGGATTTGAACTGTAGTTAGCCATGTGGGATCTAGCGCCCTTAACCTTTAGGCTGTGGGGTCGGCCTGGAAGACCCTTCCTCTCAGTCTCAGGATCACAAAGCAGTCCTATAAAACTATCCTCGTAACAGATATCTATTATTCACTCTGAGGGCAGTGACTGAGAGTTTTATGACATTTGCGATGACATAGTTTCTGCCATTTGTTAGATGGCGGAGAAGAAGCAAAGCAAAGGCTCTGAGTTCTCACCTTCTGACTTAATAAAACGTATAATCAGGACTAGCAGATGCTATAATGGTTATGTTGCTGGACTCCTACATAGTCAACCATGTTTCTAGTTCTTGGTCCAGTGGCTTAAAACTCTCTCCGGGCACATGTGTGTGCCCAAGATCCCGAGAGAAGAATGGAGGAGAAGGGAATGTGGTGTGGCCATCCCCCCCCGGGGGCGGGGGGTGATTTTTCACTCTCTGTCTCTCCAGTGAGTACATGTGCCCTATAGCAAAAAAACAAAACAAAACAAACAAAAAACAAAAACAAACAAACAAAAACTCTCTCAAAAAAATTTAAAAATAAGATAAAGTCCATAATCACTTTTGGGGGAGGATCTAACTCTAACTGTAGCTTAGCCTCTAAGGACCTCTGGGGTTCATCAGGGGTAACAACTCCTCTCTAAAGGCATACCAGCTAATCAGATGAGCGGGGCAACCCCCAATGCTAGGCAAGTCCTGACAGAGGAAAAGCCCCGGGGCATTTTGAAGAAAAATGACCGTACATTCTCCATTTTGAAAGAGAAATCAGCAAGGGGGAGGGGCACAATCCTTACAAACTTTTTACATTTTTCATACACGAAAAGAAAGCAGAACGTTCATGATGCTTTAAAGAAGAGAAAGGCCATGTGGTTTAGAGTCAGCCCAGCTCATGCATGACAAGAGGCAACCTTAAGTTGGGCTGTGGGCCTGCAAA
This sequence comes from Tupaia belangeri chinensis, assembly GCF_000334495.1. Taxonomy (NCBI): domain Eukaryota; kingdom Metazoa; phylum Chordata; class Mammalia; order Scandentia; family Tupaiidae; genus Tupaia; species Tupaia belangeri. Next base: position 9,169,071 of record NW_006159657.1, on the reverse strand, counting down.
GTCAGGCTATGCAGATCCTGAGACCTGCCGGAGTGAACCGTACTCCCCACCAAGGCCCTCACCACCTTAACCCTCTCTGCCAGCTCTTTAATAGGAGGACAAAAAAATCAAAACAAAACACCAGGCCCAGCCATACTAGCACAATGCCCTGCTATGCTGAAAGCCATGTGACAGATCAAGGTTCAACGCCAGGGTCAACCTGTACACTCCAGGGATGTGCACCTGTGTTCCTGACTGGCGGAAAGGCTTAGACGTAGAGAGGACGCTTTTTCTCTTTCATGAAGGAAATTTTTTTAAAGAAAGAAAAACTCAAATTAATGACAAAGGGAAAAAGCATGTCTCAAGTCACTGAAAAGTAGCCTATCATCTGAAAGGCCTTCAAGCCGCCTCCCCAGCAAGAACTAAGAAACGATTAATTCTGAAAACCAGTTCATTTGTAAGTAGATGACCTTGAGCGCCCACTAATTAAGAGTTACAGAAAGTTGGTCTACTTTAAAATTAATTTTTAAAAGAAATCCTACAGCTCTACTTTCTGTGGAAGAGCCATGTTCTAAAATTAGCAGTTAATCAAGTCCTTTCAGTGACTTGTGAGGCAGCGGGATGGAGAAGCCCTGAGTGAAGGTTTAAGGAGACGGGAAGCAGTCACAGCTGCGAGCGTGGGAATCGACGTTGCCTACCCGGCACAGGTAGGCCCGGGCGTACACCGACACCAGTGGGTCTCCGATGCCTCTGATCATGCACGTCAGCCGGGGCAGGCACTCTGAAATTCCCCTGTAGGAGACAAAAAGATCCAGAATTACACCTGGTATCAGAACTCGCTTTTCTTTTATTTTTAAAATAAAGATTAAACTAAACTTCCTAAGTTTGGAGGGGAAAAACAATTCCATTTCAAGAACAAACCAAGGTCAAAATTCAGTCTTCCAGGGCACTGTAGCAAACATCTCTTGATAACAACAATTCATTCATTGAATGAGTTCTTCGATCTGTACCAACTGCTCAGTGGTGGTGGCTACTCTTCATTTTGCCTGCTCCAGGTCACACTTGTTTTACTAATTTTAACAGTTTCTGTTTGATTATTTTTCATTGACTGCAAACATTTTTTGTCCCAAAATAAACTCACTTGTCTGTGAGTTTTTTGAAGTCCCCTTGTATTCCTTTGGTACTCATTTACTGTCCTGTGTCCCATCTCTTCCTAGCATTTCAAGCTGACATCAGAAACCCACCCCACCCAGTAAATATGAGTTATGATTTCAGCACAGGACTTCCCTCTGCCTAAGGCATTACCCTCCCCCAGCTGGTGAGGCAAAATAACTGTTTCTTTAGTATTCATGTTATCCCCCAAGCTATCCTACATGTCCCTAGCTCTAAATCAAGCACATCTAAGATAAATTCTAAATCCAAACAAAATAGTTATTTGTGGAATACCATCAGTCAGTCCCTGGCTTCAAGGAGCATGTTATCTATTGGGTCATCAGAAAAGTCATGACACATTTTTGCACTGAAAAATACAACATGATTTTTCCAACAACCCAATAGTTACCTAACATGACTCAGCATTTCACCAGCTCTGCAGAAAGCAGATCTGGTTCCCCATGCTACTACTCCCAAAACAATGTCTGTGATGACCCAGAGTGGCACGGGGGCTTAGGAGCACAGGCTCTTGGTTCTGACACCATCTTGACCACCGTCATCTTCAGGAGTCATTGAATGAGTTCTTCGATCTGTACCAACTGCTCAGTGGTGGTGGCTACTCTTCATTTTGCCTGCTCCAGGTCACACTTGTTTTACTAATTTTAACAGTTTCTGTTTGATTATTTTTCATTGACTGCAAACATTTTTTGTCCCAAAATAAACTCACTTGTCTGTGAGTTTTTTGAAGTCCCCTTGTATTCCTTTGGTACTCATTTACTGTCCTGTGTCCCATCTCTTCCTAGCATTTCAAGCTGACATCAGAAACCCACCCCACCCAGTAAATATGAGTTATGATTTCAGCACAGGACTTCCCTCTGCCTAAGGCATTACCCTCCCCCAGCTGGTGAGGCAAAATAACTGTTTCTTTAGTATTCATGTTATCCCCCAAGCTATCCTACATGTCCCTAGCTCTAAATCAAGCACATCTAAGATAAATTCTAAATCCAAACAAAATAGTTATTTGTGGAATACCATCAGTCAGTCCCTGGCTTCAAGGAGCATGTTATCTATTGGGTCATCAGAAAAGTCATGACACATTTTTGCACTGAAAAATACAACATGATTTTTCCAACAACCCAATAGTTACCTAACATGACTCAGCATTTCACCAGCTCTGCAGAAAGCAGATCTGGTTCCCCATGCTACTACTCCCAAAACAATGTCTGTGATGACCCAGAGTGGCACGGGGGCTTAGGAGCACAGGCTCTTGGTTCTGACACCATCTTGACCACCGTCATCTTCAGGAGCAGCAGCTGATACTGAGCATGGGGTCTACTCATGTCAGGTACTACTCTTAGTGCTGCGTGTGCAGCTCAAAGGACCCAGAGAGCCCTTCTGAGGGCCATGTGCACAGGAGAGGAGACAGGCACAGAGACCCTCAACCAGTTGCTCAAGGATACACAGTTAGTAATGGCACAGCCTAGGCTTAAATCCAGCAGATCTGCTTTCTTGTAGGCTACCCAAGCACCTTTCCTATCTTGGGTTTTCCTTTCCATAATATGTGGACTAAAAAGGTGTCTGTACTCCATTAAGTTTTCATTTGAATTAAGTGAGAAAATGCACAGAAGGTGCCTACCACCAGATCTGGCCTCCCACACACTACACAATGAATGAGAGCTACTACTATATTCCCTCGAGAGTGTGCGTGAGATTTTCGGAAATGCTATGGCTCTCGACATTAAAGAAGAGTCTTACGTTTTGGAGAGGAACTTGTTACACTTCAGGATAGATGCCTCCACGTAACTACAAACACATTCTATTAAGGAAGACATTTTCCAGACAGCCTGTTCCCCAGGGGCAAAAGGCTGAACTCTTCATGAACAGACCTAGGCAGGTCGTAGGAGAGGGGAGCCACAGTGGCCCCCTGAATAAACCAGAGAACCAAGCTACCCAGTGGCTTATGGTTTCTCTACACAGTCTGCAAGGTTTCGTAATTATTTTAATAAACTTTGGAAAATGTTCCACGTTGGTTCCCGGTTGCGTGCTGAATTGCACACTAGGTTTTGAGCGTTTCCAATCAAGCTTCATGGGGAAAGAATGAACTTTAGATAAGTAAGACACACTTTGTGCATAAGTCAAATTTCCTATTCTGCAATATTGGCATTCCTACAAAACAGCCTGACCCTGTTCTTTCAAGTTCTTGGAACCAGAGAAAATACCTAAAGATGAAGCATTCTAACACAGAGGATTAATGTGGGAATGTTCCTTACGGAAACAAAAGCCTGGTCATGGCATCATATTCAAAGCAGAAAGCTGGAGAGAGCAATCGTCCCGAGGCTTATACAAATGTGGCCTGCCCTGTATTTTCAGGTTAGCAACCATAACAGGCCCAAATTTTCGACAAGAATTTCAGGGCATCCCGTCACATGGATTCTATTAGCAGTGCAACTCTTTTAGTCTATCTTCAAAATCATCAGACAAAAAAAAAAGGATACAATCTCGGAATGAGTTCCCTGATGGAAGCAATCTTGAAAAACCAATTTAGGCATGTTTCCTTGGCCGTGTCATTTACATTCTCTGGAGAAAAGTGATCTGTAATACAAAAACAATACCCATCAGCCCTCCTAAATCTCTGGATCTTTTACAGCCGCTGAGTCCTAGGATAGGAAAATGGCACCACGGAGCAGAGAAGGAGTGGGAACTCGGCCCTGCTGTGTCCTTCCTTCCAAATGTCATCGTCAGTATTAGGAAACAATGACGACAGTGTACACACACACACACACACACACACACACACACACGGGCTTTGTCAGTGCCAGGTACTGTGCAAAGTGCTTCTATAGAAGTTAGCTCACCGAATCCCACTACAGCCCTCCGAGGTACATATTTTTATGATCCTCCTTTATAGATGTGGACACTGAGACACAGAAACGTTTGGTAACTTGCCCAGTGAGCACAGCCAGCAAATGGAAGAGCTGGAATTCAATCCAGGCAGCCTGGCTCCGCAGCCCCCGTTTGTACCCACTGTCTCTAACACAGTCCAGAGGTGCGTGATGGGCTACCAGCAACTATGATGATATTGTTCAGAATTCCAGATGTTTAGGAACCTGCAACCCTACCACGAAACACGATCTAAACTTTGGCCCTGAAGGAAAACCTGCTGTGGCAGAACTGCCAGGACACCCTGTCCTCTTCCCTGGGCCGGCCCCGTGGTGCAGTAGTTGAGTGCAGTACACAGTTAAGTGCAGCACACGTGGCTGACCGCAGTTTAAGTCCTGACCCCAGGGACTTGAAAATCATGGCAGGTGTGTGTGCTTTCACGCCCAAAATCCTGATGGGATAGAAAGTAGAGGAGAAAGAACTGGCGTGGCCACACCACACTGGGGGGTACTTTCACGTGTGCACAGTCACAGTCTCTCTCTCTCTCTCCCCCTCTGGTGAGAGCAAACACCCTCTCACAATTTAAAGTAATAATAATGATAACAGAACTCTCATTTTTCTGCTGGGCATAAAGCCATCCCTGCAGCTAAGAGTGGTCATGTGACCAAGTTCTGGTCCCTGGATATATACAGAAGTACAACTTTATTTTTTGGAGAGGTTTTTTTGCTATAGGGCACGCACTCTTGCCAGGACAGAGAGAGACAGAGAGATAGAAAGTGAGAAATCACCCCCCGAGAGGGGATGGCCACGCCACAATCCCTTCTCCTCCATTCTCCTCTTCAGATCTTGGGCATGCATGCACATGTGCCTGGCACAAGTTTAAGCCACCGAGTTCGGGACTTGAACCATGGTTGACTACACGAGAGACCAGTGACACAGCCATTATGCTAACTGCTCATCCCCAGAAGTACAACTTCTAAGAAATATCTTTAAGGGAAGGGGCATGCCTTCTCACTCCTTTCACCTGCTGATTGGAATACAGATGTGATAGCTGAACTTATGCAGTCATGTTGTACCGTGAGAGCAACAAGACATAAGACAGGACCCCTGGCATCATGGGCTAGTGGCTCCACTAGTTCCATCCTCCATCATTGTTACCTTGTGGCACCCAAGCCTGATCTCAACATACACTTTTTTCTTTTCTGAAACAATAGAAATTTATTTCTCAAGTTCTGTACTTAACATACATAACAAGGAATTGCAAGAGACTGGGGTGGGGGAGGGACAGAACCTATCAACATCACAAAAACCATTACTGAACTCTCACATGGAAATGATTTCTTCCAAATGATTCTGGCAAAGATTGGAACCTAATCCTGTTTCTACTTTTAGAATTAAGTCACAAAGAAAGAAGTTGGCCAGCCCCAGTGGCACAGAGGTAGCACAGTATCCCCCAATGCTGGGGCCATGCAGCAAGGGCCTTGGTTCACGGCCTGAGGCCTCCCTGTCCACACCGGGCACACGTGTTCATGATAGAGGCTGCCCGGGGATGGACTGCAGTACGACAACCTTTTTGGGACGACTGTCTCTCCCTCTCATGGAATGAATAAACAAACATTTTTTTAAGTGGAAAGTTAATTACTTTGGAATACAGTAAATCATCCTTAGCTTGCTGGTCCTCACCCTGTCTGCAGTGAGTCATTCTTCATTCCTCATTCCGCCACTTGGTGGTATATGACTTGGGTGATCAAGATTCCCATGGAATCAGCAAAACAGATAAACCTGCAGGTACTGCTCCTGCAGCGGAGAAGTCACTAATCACAGCTGCAGATATTTCGAAACCGCAGTCTCAAGTGTTTCCCTATATTAACTGTCTGGCACGCTTCATTCACTTGCGAACTATTCACTGACCGTTTTCAAAAGAACGGGAAAGGACTGGCTTCCTATTTCTTGCCTGAACCTATATGCATAAAGTAACTTGTCTTTGAGTTTCAAGAAATCCATTTTTAAAAACATAGGATTTTTTTTTAAAGTTTGTATTTATTTTTTCTGTGAGACAGAGACAGAGAGAGACCCCAACAGGGTCTGGACTCCAAAATCCACTCTAGTCTGCAGCCGGCCCTAGATTGTGGGCTGGATCACGTGTACCCAGCACATGCAGGGAGGTCTACAGACTAGATCAGTAAATTTTCCCAAATGCCCTCGTAGAGTGTAGCATTTTACCTCTATGCCAATGTCTGGCCCCAACAAGGGTTGTTTTAAAATCCATTTGTCAATCTTGTCTTTTGGGAAAGAGAGGGGCAGGGTTAATTTCCCTTCGTGCAACTGAATCATACAACTTGAAATCCAAAAGCAAAAATAGGCTTCTGAGGTCGTCTATGAAGTCCTTCACTCTGCAGTGCAGGCAACTGAGGCACAACCAGGGTGGGACAGAGTGATTCAGGCTAACAGAGCTGGAGACCACGTGCAAGGCAGGTTTCCTGCACACACCATCACCACAATAGCTAGACAGTCTGCACACACCATCACCGCAGCTAGACGACAGTGCACACACACCATCGCCACAGCTAGACGACAGTCCACACACCATCGCCGCAGCTAGACGACAGTGCACACACCATCACCACAGCTAGACGACAGTCCACACACACCATCGCCGCAGCTAGACGACAGT
>NW_006159657.1:9161127-9162066 GCF_000334495.1 Tupaia belangeri chinensis | reverse complement strand
CCACACACCCTCGCCGCAGCTAGACGACAGTCCACACACACCATCGCCGCAGCTAGACGACAGTGCACACACCATCGCCGCAGCTAGACGACAGTGCACACACCATCGCCGCAGCTAGACGACAGTGCACGCACACCATCGCCGCAGCTAGATGACAGTCCACACATCATCGCCACAGCTAGACAATAGTGCACACACACCATCGCCGCAGCTAGACGACAGTGCACCCACACCATCGCCGCAGCTAGACGACAGTGCACCCACACCATCGCCGCAGCTAGACAATAGTGCACACACACCCTCGCCGCAGCTAGACGACAGTCCACACACCATCGCCGCCGCTAGACGACAGTGCACACACACCATCGCCACAGCTAGATGACAGTCCCCACAAACGCATTGCCGCAGCTTGACGACAGTCCACACACCCCATCGCCGCAGCTAGACAATAGTGCACACACACCCTCGCCGCAGCTAGACGACAGTCCACACACCATCGCCGCCGCTAGACGACAGTGCACACACACCATCGCCACAGCTAGATGACAGTCCCCACAAACGCATTGCCGCAGCTTGACGACAGTCCACACACCCCATCGCCGCAGCTAGACAATAGTGCACACACACCCTCGCCGCAGCTAGACGACAGTCCACACACCATCGCCGCCGCTAGACGACAGTGCACACACACCATCGCCACAGCTAGATGACAGTCCCCACAAACGCATTGCCGCAGCTTGACGACAGTCCACACACCCCATCGCCGCAGCTAGACAATAGTGCACACACACCCTCGCCGCAGCTAGACGACAGTCCACACACCATCGCCGCCGCTAGACGACAGTGCACACACACCATCGCCACAGCTAGATGACAGTCCACACAAACGCATTGCCGCAGCTTGACGACAGTCCACACACACCATCGCCGCAGCTAGAC
>NW_006159657.1:9159205-9160836 GCF_000334495.1 Tupaia belangeri chinensis | reverse complement strand
CATCGCCGCAGCTAGACGACAGTCCACACACCATCACCACAGCTAGATGACAGTCCACACAAACGCATTGCCGCAACTGCCAGACGACAGTGCACACACACCATTCATCGCCGCAGCTAGACGACAGTGCACACACCATCACCACAGCTAGATGACAGTCCACACAAACGCATTGCCGCAACTGCCAGACGACAGTGCACACACACCATTCATCGCCGCAGCTAGACGACAGTGCACACACCATCACCACAGCTAGATGACAGTCCACACAAACGCATTGCCGCAACTGCCAGACGACAGTGCACACACACCATTCATCGCCGCAGCTAGACGACAGTGCACACACCATCACCACAGCTAGATGACAGTCCACACAAACGCATTGCCGCAACTGCCAGACGACAGTGCACACACACCATTCATCGCCGCAGCTAGACGACAGTGCACACACCATCACCACAGCTAGATGACAGTCCACACAAACGCATTGCCGCAACTGCCAGACGACAGTGCACACACACCATTCATCGCCGCAGCTAGACGACAGTGCACACACCATCACCACAGCTAGATGACAGTCCACACAAACGCATTGCCGCAACTGCCAGACGACAGTGCACACACACCATTCATCGCCGCAGCTAGACGACAGTGCACACACCATCACCACAGCTAGATGACAGTCCACACAAACGCATTGCCGCAACTGCCAGACGACAGTGCACACACACCATTCATCGCCGCAGCTAGACGACAGTGCACACACCATCACCACAGCTAGATGACAGTCCACACAAACGCATTGCCGCAACTGCCAGACGACAGTGCACACACACCATTCATCGCCGCAGCTAGACGACAGTGCACACACCATCACCACAGCTAGATGACAGTCCACACAAACGCATTGCCGCAACTGCCAGACGACAGTGCACACACACCATTCATCGCCGCAGCTAGACGACAGTGCACACACCATCACCACAGCTAGATGACAGTCCACACAAACGCATTGCCGCAACTGCCAGACGACAGTGCACACACACCATTCATCGCCGCAGCTAGACGACAGTGCACACACCATCACCACAGCTAGATGACAGTCCACACAAACGCATTGCCGCAACTGCCAGACGACAGTGCACACACACCATTCATCGCCGCAGCTAGACGACAGTGCACACACCATCACCACAGCTAGATGACAGTCCACACAAACGCATTGCCGCAACTGCCAGACGACAGTGCACACACACCATTCATCGCCGCAGCTAGACGACAGTGCACACACCATCACCACAGCTAGATGACAGTCCACACAAACGCATTGCCGCAACTGCCAGACGACAGTGCACACACACCATTCATCGCCGCAGCTAGACGACAGTGCACACACACCATCACCGCAGCTAGACGACAGTCCACACACACCATCACCGCAGCTAGACGACAGTGCACACACACCATCGCCACAGCTAGACGACAGTCCACACACCATCGCCGCAGCTAGATGACAGTCCACACACCATCGCCACAGCTAGACGACAGTGCACACACACCATCACCACAGCTAGACAACAGTGCACACACACCATCGCCACAGCTAGACGACAGTGCACACACACCATCGC
>NW_006159657.1:9134559-9157838 GCF_000334495.1 Tupaia belangeri chinensis | reverse complement strand
ACAGTACAGTCACACCATCGCCGCAGCTAGACTACAGTGCACACACACCATCGCCACAGCTAGACGACAGTCCGCACACACCATCGCCGCAGCTAGACGACAGTCTGCACACACCAATACTGGAAAGAATTCAGGAGAAGGATTATGTCATGCAGGACTCTAAAATCTTAAACATCCCTGTACTCACTTGTTTAACAGAAACGCCTTAAGGACCAACTAAAGGTATCATGTTAGGCTCAGGGGTTAACTGTCTATAAGGCCAGCCCTGTCTTCATGAGGCTTACATTCCAGTGCGAGAACATAAATAACAAACAAGAATGCAGCTGGATGCTGATGCAGCGGTAAGATCCAATACTGTAAGGCAGACCCACGTGAGCAGGTTGCCGATTCAAGTCGAGACCTCCCTGACTACTCTAGGCAGGTACGTGCCATGATCTGGGCTGGCTGCGGTGGGAGTGTATTAGTGTCAAGACCCTGTCACAGGTGCTCCATCTCTGTCTCTCTGACGGAATAAATACACTTAAACAGGAGGGCTAGTGTGGTAGTTAAGTGCTGTGTAGTAGAAGCTGAATCACACGTGGTTGACCGGGGTTTGAATCCCAGTCCCTGTGGCTTGAAAAACAAACTGTGCATGTAGGCCTAAAAGCTGGTGGGAGGCAGAAATGAAGGAGAGGGGATTGTGGCATGACCACACCCTATGGGAGGTACTTTTTTCACCTTTCTCTGGTGAGTGCACATGTCCTTTGACAATTAAAAAAAATGCAAAAAAAAAAGAATAAAAAGAAAGCACGAGAGAGAAAAGAGGAAAAAAAAAAAAGGTAGGCAAACAAAATAATACCCAATAATGGTCAGAACTATGGAAGAGCTGTAAGTAGGAAACGGAACACAGAGCGACCACGCAAGAGTGGAGGATTCCTTAGGTAAAGTGGTCAGACACTTCTGACCTCCACTTCCTACTGAGGTGGCCTCTAAGCTGAGCCCTCACTGACAGAAGGTAGCCAGCCAGACTTGGGTGTAGAAGAAATGTTTCCCAGAGAGCGGCAGTGGCAAGTGCAAAGGCCCTGAGGTAGGTCTGAGCTCAGAATGGCCAAAGAACAGAAAACCAACGTGGTGAGCAGGAACCAGGAAGGCAGAACGAACCGGCTCACCCAAGACCACAGCCTTGGTGAAGAGCTGGCGAGTTTTCTAAGAGTGAGGGAAACTCCCTAGAGAGTGCTGAGCAGAGGAACGGCATCGTATGACATGGTTTATATTTTAGCAGTTAATGCTGCTCCTAAGGGGATGAATCCAGAAATCGGACACGAATTCAAAAGACACGTCGACGTAACAGCAGAGCTGCTCCTTGCCATTACACTTGTCTTCCCTTCACAGTGCTTCTTATTTCAACTCCTCAATGGACTTCTGTGGCTGTTACAGGAGGGGAGAGACCAGTGAGTCTAGTTCCCTTTCACTTATTTGCCCAGCAAGGTCTCTTTACGTAACAAGGCAGACAGCGCTGTGACATCATCCCTGTTAGCACATGTCTAAACGGCCGGGTCGCCTAAGGCCACTGCTTGTTCTGATGTGACCCACATCAGCCTGGGGAGAAACAGAAGATGGAGAGGCTGAGATAATCGTCATGATGAAAAAATCACAATACAGTAAACCCATGCTACCGCTCCCAAGCTGGAACTAAGGCGATTTTACACCTGGATGCGATGGCCTCTTCGCACATACGCTGGGTTAAGAAGCACTGGAAACAACGGCCACTGGCAGAGTGTGCTTTTCACGAGCTCAGAAGACACTAGTACCTTTCCAAGCTCCTAAGAGCTACACCTTAGTTACAACTCCTGAAGGCAAGGGCCCGAGTACTCCGCTCACCAGTCAGAACTTGATTCAAATGGAAAGAATGAGTCCAAATGTCACCAGACTTCTCTGTGTACATAATTTCTTTGGGCAGAATTCTGCACAGTAGATTTCAAAAGCATTCTTCATAATTGTAGTTAAGCGTCACTCCCCCCACAACCAACCATTTTGAGAAAAAAGTCTACCCCTTTCTCTTTCAGATTCTTGGAACCAGAGAAAAAACACGTAGATGAAGATTTTAACTGAAAGGAAAAAAATAACGACAGAATTGTTTTCAAGAAAACAAAAGCCTGATTTCCATCGTTAAACTACCCTGGTGAAAAACAGATATTTGGGGAAAAAAGAATTTTAGCGATAAGACTGTGAGGACGGCAGCTGAATTTAAAAATAGTCTTATTTTGAACTTTTAGAGTTTAGGCAAGGAGCCAGCTGTTAACAATTTTTCCTTAATTAGCCCTAAGATGTTTGTATAGACAATGAAAATTGGCAAGAAGGAAAATTATCACAGTAGATCTGAACTCAAACGCCTCTGGGGGTAGGGCAGGTAATATAAGTATTTTGTTTTTCTTTTCCAAAAATTTTTTTAATTGCCAGAGGGTGTGTGTGTGCTTAACAGAGACAGAGAGAAAGGGAGGAGAAAGCCCCCCTGTGAGGTACAGTCATGAGCAATCCTTTCTTCTACATCCCATCAAGATTTGGGGCATGTTGGGAACCAGCAGTTAGCATAATGGCTATGTCGCTGAATTCCCACGTAGTTGACCGCGGTTCGCGTCCCGGACCCGGTGGCTTAAAACTCACGCCAGGCGCGTGTGCGTGTGTGCCCAAGATCCTGAGAGGAGAATGGAGGAGAAGGGATTGCGGCGTGACCATCTCCCCTGGGGGGGGTGATTTCTCGCTTTCTGTCTCTATGTCTCTGTCTGTCTGTCTGGCGAGTGCACGCACCCTATAGCGCAAACCTCTCAAAAAAAAAAAACTAAAAAAAACTAAAAAAAAAAAGATTTGGGGCATGCATGCACACACATGCCAGATGTGGTTTTCAAGCCATCAAGGCCAGGATTTGAACTCCAATTGGCCATGTGGGATCTGACTACCTAAAAGGCCAGCCTAATATAAGTACTCTAACTGGTTAGGTGTACAATGAAAAAAAAAAAAAAAGAGCCTGAATCAAAAAGGATTTTTAAAAAATGCCACTGTTGATATCGGCAGATGGCATAATGGTTACGTTGCTGGACTCCCACATAGTCAACTCCAGTTCAAGTCCCAGACCCGGTGGCTTAAAACCCATGACAGGTGCATGTGCACCCAAAATCCCAAGAGGAGATTGGAGGAGAACAGACTGCAGCATGGCCATCTCCCCAGGGGATGATTTTTTGCTTTCTGTCTCTCTCTCTCCAGCAAGAGCACACACCCTATAACAAAAATCTCTCTTAAAAAAAAAAATGAAAAGAAAGAAAATGCCATTGTTGCCCCAAAACAAAACAAAACAAAAATACCTATTTGGGTTTAATTCTACCCATACATTGAAGACATCAACTGCTACTACAGCACAGGGAGGGCAAGCTGGTCTGTCCAAGTTAATAAGGGTTCAGATTTCTCCAACCCTTCAGATAGCAGAGGCCTTTCCACTCAGGCAGGCAGAGGCCCGCCTCACTGCCTCCCAATCTTGAGATGCCTAGAACATGAGAGGGGCTATTAAAAACATATCACCAGGGGTCAACAGACAGCATGGTGGTAATGGTGCTGGACTCCCACATGGCCAACTGTAGTTCAAGTCCTGAATACAGTGACTTGAAAATCACACCGGGCACATGTGCATGCATGCTCAAAATCCCAGGTGGAGAGTGGAGTACAGGGGATTACGGTGTGGCTGTCCCCTCTTGGGGGTAATTTTTCATTTTCTCTCTCTGTTTCTCTGTGGGGAATACATATGCCCTATGGCAAAAAAGTGGGGAAAAAAAAAAAGTATCACCACAAGTGATTTGGTGGAGCAGAAAGTCCCGTAGAAACACTGCATGCACTGCATTCAATTTAAAAAACAGTAAAATGGGGACCAGCAGATGGCATAATGGTTACACTACTGGAGTCCCATGTAGTCAACTATGGTTCAAGTCCCAGACCTAGGGGCTTAAACCTCATGCCAGGCATAAGAACATGTATGCCCAAGATCCTGAGAGAATGGAAGAGAAGGGATTGCCGCATGGCCATCCCCCATGGGGGGATGATTTCTCGCTTTCTGTATTTCTGTCACTCTGTCTCTGTGTTGAGCACACACCCCCTATAGCAAAAATCTCTCTTAAAAAAAAAAAGTAAAACAAATGAGATTAACTTTAATAATCTACATTAATTTAACTCATCCAAAATATGTCAACACATAATCAATAAAAAAAAATTATGAGTGACCTCTTCTATGGCCTTTCACTTATACTAAATCTTTGAAATTCACTTTGTCTTTGCTGGATTCCCAGTAGATCTCCTCTCCCAGGACTAGCCACAGTGGCCAGCAGTCAGCAGTCAGCACGCTATGTGGCCCAACTGTAGCACTAAGAGCAAGGCTCTGGACGGTGGCAGGGCCTTGGGCAAGACCCTGACACTTCTGCACTGGCTTTATCCATCTATTCTGAAACAAGATAGGTCCGGAGAGCTCTTGTAGACCTAAACGTCTGTAGAGTTCTTTTTCTGAAAAATGTGCCCATTATATCGTTTTAAAAAGTCAGATGAATATGAAGAGGAAGAAATCGGGAAAGGGAAGATGAGGAAGGAAAGAAGTTAAGGACATAGGAAGGAAAAAAGGAAAGAGGTCAATTACGGGCTACGGGGCTAGACAGTGGCAAAGCAGTGAAATACAACACTCTGCAAGGCTGACCCTCAAGAGAAAGTTCCAGGTCTCTGTCCAGAGACCTCCCTGAGAATGCCGGGCACATATGTGCCCATGATCCAGGGCTAGCTGGGGGTGGATCACAGCACGGACTCTGTTGGGGGTCCCATTTCTCTGTCTCTGTCATTCTCATTCCTAGAACTAATAAAAAGAAAACTTAAAAAAAAGAGGCTATGAGTTCCTGTTGCTGACAGCTCCTCATCTCCTGGGGAAGTAAAACTGCTGGGAGCAGTGGAAGTGGGGTGAAGGGGAACAACTTCATCTCTCTAGCTGGTACAGATGAGAATGTCTCCCTGGAGCTTGGGGCGTGAGAAGGACGAATGAAGGAAAAGGCAACCACAGCTGGGAGCTCACATCTCCAGACACATCATCAGTACCGCTTTATATGACAAAGGAAATTCATCATCCACTTGTCCCATTATAACCTCCTGAGAATTTAAAATTGATTGGCAGTAAATTGAATGCCAACATCACCTGAGTATAGATGGCAGCGTCAAAGCATCTGTTACTATTGATTTACTAGACATTGTTCTTTTTTTTTTTTTTTAGAGAAAGATTTTTGCGTGTGCTTGCCAGAGAGGGAAAAGACAAAAAGACAGAAAGCAAGAAATCACCCCAATGGAGGGATGGCCATGCCGCAATCCCTTCTCCTCCAGTCGCCTCTTGGGATTTTGGGCACACATGCAGTCACCCAGCGAGAGTTTCAAGCCTCTGAATCCAGGACTCGAACCATGGTTGGCCATGTGGGAATACAGCGACGTGACCATTAGGCCATCTGCTGGTCCCAACACTGTTCTTTAATATCTATTGATAGTATATAACGTTGGCTTTTTTAAAGAAAATTACATCTTAGAGAAGATACAAAGGAAAAATACTAAAATGTCAAACATAAGAGGCAAATAAATTGGTAGGAAAGTTAGCTGAATCACATGTGTCATTTATAAGTCTTGCAGATTCAAATTCTTGCCCAAATTCGTAGCCAGGCCTATTTGAAAACCTAATGTTTTTAGAAAATTGAGATCATCAGAAATCTTCAAAGGTGTTTCTTTTACTTTTCATACAGCAATTAAATTTAAAACTGTATCGAGTCTCAATAAATCCTGATTTGATTTCAAAAAAAAAAAAACTTCTAATCCTAACTCCAGGGCAGAATAATACCATGGCACACCCAAAGTTACCTGGTAAGACACTGCGATTATCCACACACATGGAGAAGATGCGCTCGTAGACAAGCTTGCCTGGGAAGAAGGACACATGGTGTTAGCATCACACTCCTCCTGAGCAAACACTAAATAAACGTGTATTCACTGGGGGCTCATGGACAGTGCTCGCACACTTCCACTTGTGATACTCTGCTGCCACCTACTGGGACACACTTTAAACCTTGTGTCTTTTGTTTGAATTTTCTAATCTTTTTTAAAAGAATTATTTCACTTAACTCATTGATTTATTTACTTATATCATTTTAATGTGATCAGAGAAGGACAGAGTGAGAGAGAGAGAGAGAGAGGGGAGTGGAGTGAGAAAGCAAGCCACCAGGTCTGGGACTCGAGCTATAGTTGGCCATGTGGGAGTCCAGCACCCTTAACCACCACGTCACCTGACAGCCTCTGGTTTTTCTAATCTTAAAAAAAATCTTTAGGGACCAGCAGGTGGTGTGGTGGTTAAAGTGCTAAACACTCCCACATGGCTGACCACGGTTCAAGTCCTGGACCTGGTGGCTTGCTTTCTCACTTTCCTTCTCTTTCTGTGTCTCTCTCTGGTCAAATCAAAATAAAATGAATAAATGAATAAAATTAAATAAGTTTTTTTAAAAAAGAATTCTCTATTACTTTAAAAAAAATCTTTAAAGGGCGCACGTTTGTTAATTACGTACAAAAGATTGTACTGACATGGTTCAATTCTCAAGATGTTCTTTAAAGATGGCTTAAATGGCTCGTATCATCGCTTACAAGTGTGTCTGGGGGCCAACAGGTGGTATGGAGGTTAAGGTGCTGAATCCCACATAGCCAGCTTCATGGTACGAGTCCCAGACCCCGTGGCGAGAACTGTGCTGGGCTCTGATAGCAATAGTCCAGGAACACCTGGGCCATCAGGAATATTGTCAAACTCCCCCGGTGATTTCAATGTACAGCCACGGCTGCGAAGAGCTGTTCTAACCACTCTTCCAAGTAAAAGCTCTAGGAAAGGCTCAGAGAACAGGACCCAGTACTCGAAGCTGCCTGCCTTCTTCCTCCTGGTAGGACATGGGACCTGAGGGTCCCCATGGCAGTCACACCTGGTGCAGAGAGGACTCCCCTGTGATGACTACAGAACTCTACCCTGGGGTAGTGTGAGATTTCACCTCCTCGCTCACACAGCATGCCGTGGTGGGCAGCCGTGTAGCTTCTCACCTCCTCTGGGCACAGAATGGCCTTCATGTGAAAGGCCATTACCTCCTCTCCAGAAAGCTGCCTATCTCTAAAACTCTCAGGTCATTGGAAAAGTCGTGACGTATTTAAAATGGGCCATGACTTCTCCGACGACTCAATAGTTTCTTTAGAAAAAAAAAATATGCAAGGGCAAGTAGGTAGTGTGGTGTTGAGACGCTGGGCCCCACATGGACGATTGTGGTTCAAGTCCCAGATTGGGCAGCTTGAAAGTCATGCTGGGCACATGTACGTTGTGGCGAAACCCTGGGAAGAGACTGGAGGAGAAGGGATGTGGCATGGTCATCTACCCAGAGGGTGATTCTCACTCCCCCCCGTCTCTGTCTCTGGTGAGTGTACACACCCTACAGCCAAAAGCTAATATATATATATACATATATACACACACACACACACACACAATATATATATCTTTTTATTTCACAATCATATTATGAAAGGCCTTTCAATGAAGTTACATTTGACTGCATCGGCTATTTTTCTCTTGTTAAGCCAGCGGGCAACTGTTATGAAAATAATACCCAATCCCAGATTTAATTCCTGCCTTGATTAGCCTTCTTACAAACCAAGGACACTGAAATAGCTAAATACTAAGTGGCAACAGCTGGCATTCTCTGAGCACATACTTTGTGCCAGCCATTATTCAACTCTGTCCACTCTGATCTGGCAGGCAAGCTCTCAGAAGACCAAAAAAAAAAAAAAAGGTACATCTTTCTTTCTAAGCATTTTTCATTTAATTCTTTCCAGAAACGCTCAGAGGCAGGGCCTGTATGTACCCACTTTACAGGTGAAAGGCTGAGGCCCAAGTTCACACAACTCTGAAGGAGAAAAAGCAGGTGAGGAAGCCAGAAGGTCACCCGTCTGCCCACTACCTCTGGTGACGGCACCTGTCTTTTTACTGAGCGTTCTGGTCTCTGGATGCCAGGGGCCATGCCCTCCGCCACACACCAGCGCAGGAAGATGATCCAACTCTCTGCCAATCAGGTCAACAAGCACTCAGCACCTGTCCCGTGTGGCCACGCATCTTCTCACGGAGCAGATGGTAACGACAATGTATGGAAAGACTGGCCTCAGGACTCCAAAATCCTACCCATGCTGGACAGGGTTCCAGTCCTTCCTTTTGTTTTTTTTAAAGAGCTCTATGGCATGTGTGCTCACCAGAGACACAGAGAAAGTGAGAGACCACCTCCCGCACCACTATCCCTTCACCTCCATTTTCTTCTCAGGATTTTGGGTATGCACGCAGACCCAGACGATGCATCACCTTGAGAGAACTCACATGTCCAGCATGAGTTTCAAGCCGCCAGATCCCAGACTCAAACCATGGCCAACATGTGGAGTCCAGCACCTTAATCACTACGCCACTGCTGACCCCACATTTCTTTTCTTAAAGTGAAAATTCATTCTCCCCAGAGAACTGCAAAGCTCTGAGCACCCACTGATATAGACTGCCTCACCAGGCCTAAGGAATATTACTCCCAACAGATTCAAACGAGGGCAGCCCTGGGTATCATGCTCATTTTTCCTCCTTCCTCACTCAAAAAGTAACATACCCTGTAGGTGCCCTGCAACCTGACTTTGCCAACACACCCTTGAGCCCTTTCCCTCTGGCTACACAGCACATATCTTCGTCCAGCCTTGGAGCCTTCAGGATTCCACAGCACAGACCTACTGCAATTTATTTAAGTGCTGCCTAATCGACAGCCACCTGGGTTCTTCCCAATCTTTTGTTATTACAGATGGGATAAATTCCCAGAGGTGAAATTGCTGGCTCAATAGTACACATATTTGTAATCTTCATGCCGTGTGATATTCCCCCAAGAAAGGTGTGAGCGACAAAGCAGACCAGGTGTGATGACCACAGAGCATTACTGACACTCACCATGCTGGTGACCTTGGTCTAACTACTTTACTTCTCTGTGCCTCAGATTTTCCTCTATAAAATGGGGGCAGTAATGGGCTCTATCTCACAGGGCTGTTGTACAGACCACATGACTTCACATCTCTAAAGCACCAAGAATAGTCTGGCCCAGGGGCAGTATTTGTTGAGCATTTACCACGGTTCCCCAACTCCCTGCCCGGCTATTTCTGGGGCATGGCAAGGACAGGAGGCATCAGATGGGCTCCATCCCAGCTTGCCGAGGTATGGGTCCGGGAGCCACCTGCAGGTGCTGGCGGGTGAGCCAGCCAAGGTTCTCTCAAGGTGATGCATCGTCTGGATCTGGCCAGGCTTGCAGGGTAGATGCATCTGCACCCAGAGCTGGTCTCACTCTGGGATGCTGACTCACTCAGAAGACCAAAAAAAAAAAAAAAGGTACATCTTTCTTTCTAAGCATTTTTCATTTAATTCTTTCCAGAAACGCTCAGAGGCAGGGCCTGTATGTACCCACTTTACAGGTGAACAGCTGAAGCCCGAAAGGTCACCCGTCTGCCCACTACCTCTGGTGACGGCACCTGTCTTTTTACTGAGCGTTCTGGTCTCTGGATGCCAGGGGCCATGCCCTCCGCCACACACCAGCGCAGGAAGATGATCCAACTCTCTGCCAATCAGGTCAACAAGCACTCAGCACCTGTCCCGTGTGGCCACGCATCTTCTCACGGAGCAGATGGTAACGACAATGTATGGAAAGACTGGCCTCAGGACTCCAAAATCCTACCCATGCTGGACAGGGTTCCAGTCCTTCCTTTTGTTTTTTTTAAAGAGCTCTATGGCATGTGTGCTCACCAGAGACACAGAGAAAGTGAGAGACCACCTCCCGCACCACTATCCCTTCACCTCCATTTTCTTCTCAGGATTTTGGGTATGCACGCAGACCCAGACGATGCATCACCTTGAGAGAACTCACATGTCCAGCATGAGTTTCAAGCCGCCAGATCCCAGACTCAAACCATGGCCAACATGTGGAGTCCAGCACCTTAATCACTACGCCACTGCTGACCCCACATTTCTTTTCTTAAAGTGAAAATTCATTCTCCCCAGAGAACTGCAAAGCTCTGAGCACCCACTGATATAGACTGCCTCACCAGGCCTAAGGAATATTACTCCCAACAGATTCAAACGAGGGCAGCCCTGGGTATCATGCTCATTTTTCCTCCTTCCTCACTCAAAAAGTAACATACCCTGTAGGTGCCCTGCAACCTGACTTTGCCAACACACCCTTGAGCCCTTTCCCTCTGGCTACACAGCACATATCTTCGTCCAGCCTTGGAGCCTTCAGGATTCCACAGCACAGACCTACTGCAATTTATTTAAGTGCTGCCTAATCGACAGCCACCTGGGTTCTTCCCAATCTTTTGTTATTACAGATGGGATAAATTCCCAGAGGTGAAATTGCTGGCTCAATAGTACACATATTTGTAATCTTCATGCCGTGTGATATTCCCCCAAGAAAGGTGTGAGCGACAAAGCAGACCAGGTGTGATGACCACAGAGCATTACTGACACTCACCATGCTGGTGACCTTGGTCTAACTACTTTACTTCTCTGTGCCTCAGATTTTCCTCTATAAAATGGGGGCAGTAATGGGCTCTATCTCACAGGGCTGTTGTACAGACCACATGACTTCACATCTCTAAAGCACCAAGAATAGTCTGGCCCAGGGGCAGTATTTGTTGAGCATTTACCACGGTTCCCCAACTCCCTGCCCGGCTATTTCTGGGGCATGGCAAGGACAGGAGGCATCAGATGGGCTCCATCCCAGCTTGCCGAGGTATGGGTCCGGGAGCCACCTGCAGGTGCTGGCGGGTGAGCCAGCCAAGGTTCTCTCAAGGTGATGCATCGTCTGGATCTGGCCAGGCTTGCAGGGTAGATGCATCTGCACCCAGAGCTGGTCTCACTCTGGGATGCTGACTCATGCAAAAGACACTTGCAGCGGCTGGCAAGGAAATCAGGAGCCAATGTGCTGATTCACCGGGAGAAGCAGACGCCTCTGCTGCCCTGCTCCCTACAGACGACTGTGTGGGAGGACCCATCAAGCCCAAGTGGTGGCTGGTCTTTGGGCCCCTGAGGGCCCAAAGCACCTATCGCTCCAGATCATCCCTCCAGCCCTGCCACGTCCTCAGGGCCACACCACCCTCACCTGCAGGCTGTAACACCAAACGAGCCAGGTGTCCCTGCAGCCCCACCTGAAGTCTCAATGTAGCAGCTACAGGGAGCCATTAGAACACAAGTCAGAGCGTGGCCCTCCTCTGCTTATCACCCTCTGCTGGCTCCTCATGCTCTTAAACTGAAAGCCCGAGTCCTCCCGGGCTGACCAGGCCTGCCATGATCTCCAACGACATGGCTCCTGCTCCTCGCCCCATGCTCCCCCTATCCCAGCCACTTTGGCCTCCTGCAGCTACTCCTTGGCCTAACCTGCCCCACCCCACCTTCTGCCCCATAGAGCCACAAGCCCCTTTGAACACTCTGTCTAAAATCACAACCCTCCTCTCGCCCTTGCCCAGTTCCCTCCATTCCTGGTTACCCCTCACCCTGGTTCTCCACAGGAGTGGTCACCCTCTAACACTCGGTGATTGGGCTCACTTGGCTGCTCAGATTCTCTGTCTTTTTTGGAACCTTAGCAACACAACGGCTGGGACTTTTGTATCTTCTATTTGCCTGATGCCACGTCTTAGGATCATCTGAACCCAACAAGTCCTGTCTTTCAGCTGGGACATCTCTTCTTTTTGCCCAGTTAGTACCCACTCCCCTTTCTTCTGGTAACCACATCACCTCTTTTAGGAGGGCACAGGACTCTAGTCAGCTAGTTCATGCCCTGATGCCAAATGGCTCGAGAACTGACACGTGAGCCAAGCCAGACCAGCAAGATGGAATTCCAGGACTTCTGTCAGAATGCTTGCAGAAGGGAGCTCTCTCCTTGCCTGAGACCACTAGCAGTAAAGCTGAGAAAAGCTGAGTCAGTCTAGATTTTTCCAGACTGCATGGCTTTGAAAGGTCATTCTGCCTGGGGCATGGCGCATTAAGACTAGGAGCAGAGAAGATGATGCAGCAAGACTTCAGAGAGCTGCAGCAGGAGGAGAGGACTATGGCTAGGATTAAGGCTTCAACAGCAGACAGAAAAATGAACACAACAGAGAGAGATTATTAAGGAGCTGAAACCGAAGAACTTGGTGCCTGGACACGGACACGTGGGAAGACACTCCCAGATGTCTAGCCTGGGCAATGGAGCACACCCAGTGCCATCCCAGTGGGGGCAGGGGAAGGGAAGGAAGATGCCATGTTCGGTTCTGAACAAATGAGCTTCAGATAGAGCCAGTTCAGACTGGATGCATGGTCCCCACCTTGCCTCACTTTAGTCACTTTACTAACCCATCAGATGACAGAAAGTAGAATCTTCTTTTAAAAACAGCACCCTTGATACTGGGCATGGGGGTGATTTGAGCTCCCACATGACCTACCTAGTTACTGAAACCAGAGTAGAACCTAATTTATTACATATGTATGTATGTAGAGATTTTTGCTATAGGATACATGTGCTCACCAGAGACAGAAAGGGAGATGGTCATGCCACAGTTCCTTTTCCTTCATTCTCCTCTCAGGATTTTGGGCACACATGCACACACCCAGCACACACAACAGCGTGAGTTTCAAGCTGTCAGGTCCAGGACTTGGAACCATGGTCGACCATGTGGGAGACCAGTGCCTTACCCACTATGCCACCTGCTGGCCCCTGCAGAATCTAATTTAAAGCAACTCTACCACCCAGCTCTTGACAAAACATATTCCTAAGATTTCTTTAAAGTTTATTCACTATTTCTTTATTCATGTATTTCTTCTATGAGAAAGAAATCATTTCTAAGAAATCATAGAAGAAATAAATGAAAGAGAATTATTTATTTCCTCTCATAAAAGAGAGAGAAACAGAGAGAGGCACCCCCAACAGGATCTTCTCACAGTAATTCCCCCATCTCAGCTGGCCCAGACCATGGGCACACGTGTGCATGCCGGCATGCTCGGGGAGGACCCTGACACCAACCGGGGACCTATCCCACTAGGTCCAGTTGTGTTACCACTGGGCCACCACCTGCCCTCCCTAGATTTAAGAGGGCTATACTAGGTACTTACCAAATGTATCGAGGATGTCTGTGATAAGGACAAACTTGCTTGGGTAGAACTGAATTACACTTGTATCCGAAAGAAGCTTTGAACACTAGAAACAGAAAAAAGCAAAGAAAATTCACTCCGGCTGTCAGAGCTGGATAGGACACTCCAGGCCTGGAAAATGAATCATTTCTGTGAACAAGTTCAGATTCTTGTCCTGTGCCAAGCCTGGGCTAGGCATTGGGACATAATAAAAGCAAAACCTTAAAGTTTTTCATTCCTTCTGAGAGAGAGAGAGAGAGCAGAGGAAGAGACAGATGGGAGGTGAGAGGGAGGGGTAGGAAGAGCTCTCAAGCCACGGTTTACCCCAGCAACAACCAGTCTGGATCAAGGGCACACATGCACCTGGCATGAGCAGGGAGATCTCCAGCCCCTTCCACGATGGCCCAGCATCACAGAGCACTGCAGCCGGCCTGTCTGTGCTTCTCACACTGGGAGCCAGACTGCTCACCACCAAGCTTAGGAAAAAAAGACACTATCAGGGCTGGCTGATGGCGTGGTGGACTCCCACATGGCCGACTGTGGTTCAAGTCCTGGACTGGTAGCTTGCTTTCTCACTTTCTCTCTCTCTCTCTGTTCCTCTCTGGTCAAATTAAAACAAATAAATAAAATAATTCTTAAAAAAAAAAAAAAAAAGACACTAACACCTTGTTCAAGAAAAACCACAGGACAGGAAATCGTACTTAGAAGGGCCCTGGGTCTATACTGAATCAGAATCGGCACCCCAACCCACTGAGAGAGTGAATCACAACCCTCTCAGGAGACCCCATCTTTGTTCCACCTGCTTTCCAGCCTGGCTTCCTCTAGTTTACGCCATGGTGGTCTAGATTCTTAAATGTTCTTTGCTATGAAATGACAACATAAGAAAAGTCCTATGGCTTTTTCTTCTTTTTAAGAATTACTTATTTAACTCCATTTGTTGCTATTAATACTTTTTAATTTGACCAGAGAGAGAGAGAGAGAAAGTAGGAAAGCAAGCCACCAGGTCTGGGGCTACAACTGGCCATGTGGGAGTCCAGCACCTTAACCACCACACCACCTGCGGGGCCGTCCCTATGGCCTCTTAAACTCACGTTGGTTATTTATACTCATTCCAAATTTCCCTCTGAAAGGAAACATGACCAGCTTCAAAGACTGCATGTTTCCCTGGAACAAGGATTTTCATGCAGGGAACATTTCAGCTGTGCAAGGAATTAATCTCTACACTCTTACTCATGACACAGGGCCACTGACATAATCAGGACTCCTAACAGAAGACTACTGGCACACACCATGATCTCAGACACCCCAGATTAAGTCACCTTTTATCATCAGAAACAAAAAATGCTACTTCTACTTTGAAGAAATTAAAGTCCTAAAATGCTTAAAAATTCAAAAGTCAACAAAAAGAATTAGATAGCTTTGCTGTGTTTTATCATTCCAATGGTTGACTCATACATAGAAAAATGTTACTTAAGAATTTAAAAATCCGGGGACCAGCAGTTAGCATAATGGCTATGTTGCTGGACTCCCATGTAGTCGACCACGGTTCGAGTCCTGGACCTGGTGACTTAAACTCACACCGGGCGCGTGCCCAGGATCCTGAGAAGAGAATGGAGGAGAAAGGATTGCAGCATGGCCATCCCCCCTGGGGGGGGGGGCTGATTTCTCACTTTCTGTCTCTCTCTTTCTGGCGAGCGCACACACCCTATAGCAAAAACCTCTCCAAAAAAGAAAAAAAAAAAATTTTTTTTAAATCTGGGACCAGAAAGTAGTGTGGTGGTTAAAGCACTGGATTCCCACATGCTGGCCATGATTCGAGTCTTGGACATGGCAGCTTAAAAATTATGCAGGATGCATGTGCGTGTATGCCCAAATTCTCAAGAGGAGGATGGAGAAGGGATTGCAGCATGGTTATCCCTGGGATGTGATTTCTCACTTTCCCGCTCTCTGTCTCACTCCTCTCTGGCAAGCACACACACCCTATGGCAAAAACATACATACATAAACCATAGTAAAATAAAAGTCTGGGCTGGCTCCATGGCACAGCAGTAATGCACTGCTCAAGAGAAGCTGGATCCTACAAGGTAACACAGTTCAAATCCTAGACCCGGTCTACCTGAAATATGCTGGGCATGTGTGAATACCCAGCATCTAATCTGCTGGAGGACTGGAGGAGGGAGATTACAGTGTGACCAGATTCAGTAATGCCTCCTCTCTCTCTCTCTCTCTCTCTGTCTCTGTCTCTCTCTCTCTCTCTCATAGTCTCACATATGCATGCACACTTCTATTATGAGTAAATCATTCTATCATGAGTAAAGAAAACAAACAAAAATTATTGAATATTTAAAAATTATTGGATATTTAATAGGCACTTCCACTATGCAGAGAAGAGTTACAACACCTGCCATGCCAGGAGATAGGCAGAGACGTGTTTCCAGCGTGGTGCTGTTACCCCACGTCTGAACCACGCATTACCAGCTTCTCCTCAGCGTTACTTGCCGCCAAGGAAGTAACGTGTCTGACTGTGAAACACCCTCTTGCAGCCCAGATGTTATTTGGGGGAAATGTAAGCTGTTAAAACAATGGCACTGATTCCAAACACAGTGCTTGGATGTATGTGGAATTCCATTTCCTGAGGCCTCCGCCTTGTGATTTTCATATGCCCTTTAAGAGAGCTCCAACTTAAACACTTGCCCCATGAGATCTCAGAGCTGGAAAACAAAAAACAAACAGCTCGGACTCCTAGAGACTGTTTACAACACAGCACTCGGTTCCCAGGGAAGCAGCATCTCCTGAGTTCCTACCCAGAGTCCAGCTTCCAGAGCCTCTTGGAGATGAGGTTTTGCCCACTAGTGAAGTCAGAGAAGATTCAAACAGAAGATTCCAAATTAAACACAGCTGGGGCTTCCCTAACATCTGTGCACTGATTTTCTCCTAAGCTGGTTTCAAGCTGGTTTCACAGAATATATATTTCATAAAGAATAACAGGAACAAGAAATTATTAAAGCCATAATTATCTTATGACATTGCCTTTTTTTTAAAGTTTATTTATGTCTTTCATATGAAAGACAAAGAGACAAGACCCTCAATAGGGTCTCAAACCATCATCCCCATCCCCAAACCTTTCAACCAGCCAGAATGCCTGACACATACTGTGTGAACAGGTTGACCAAGGAACCGAACCCTGATCTTCTATTCAACCTCCAGCATCGCAGGGCCTGTGTCTCTGGTGTGCCACAGTGACTGGTCTGTACTTATCTTTCGAATTACTATTCTGAAGATGCCAAAGCTGTTAAAACTTTAGTGCCATTTCCTAAACTGATAAGAATCAGGTATCCTGGTGTCTGTGTGTGTTAAAAACACAAACTTCCTGCTCCACGCCAAACCTACTGGTCACGACCTCCAGCCGAGGCACCAGAGAGTTGGTGTCTGTAACCAGGACTGCAGGTGATTCCCGCACATGGGCACACTTGGAAACACAGGACTCATGCTGACCATGGTCTGAGGTGTGCTCTGAAGGAACAAAGCATTCTGTAAAGCAACCGTTTCCAACCTAGGAGGAACTACCCAGGGAACCCTTAGGAAGAATGGGACCTAGGTCCCACACCCAGAGACTGATTAAACTGTCTGGGGTACAGCCTGGACACCAGGACGTTTTTTAATGCTCCTAAGTGATACGTGCCCTATAGCAAAAATCTCTCTAAATAAATACATACCTCGATAAAGAGGCCAGCTGTCTAACCTGCAAAACCCAACTTTACTACAGCGCAAATAAGATTTCTCCATAATCTGCATCAGATTTTTTTTTAAATGAACTGTAAAGCACCTTTACTCATGTAGAGCACATGCACATTAGAGAGAGTGAGAGGGAGATGAGGGTCTGGTCATGCCATGATCCCCTTCCTGCCCTCCTCCAGTCTGTAGGATCTCGGGCATTTGCATGTACCCACTGTGTTTCAGGCTGATGGGGCTGGGGATCTGAACCATGGTTGCCAGATTATCTTTTTTGGATAAAGGAGTCTTATAGAATTGCTAGTATTAACCAGATGTGGAGTTAATTAAACACTGTTGTGATTACTTTAAGAAAACAGAAATCGAACTAGTCCAGATGTAAAATTCTTAGAAGTCACAGTCCTATACCTCAATAGTCCGTGGAGAGACACTGCCAATGAAAACATCTTGAAGAAGCACTTGTGAGTCCAGATAGCTCCTCATTCGAGCCTGTCAGCAAGCAACCCCTAGATCGTGCATCCAGGAGAGGATGGCTTGTGGGTAGTACTGACTCTGTAAACTAACAGAGATTGAAGAGACATGGGTGTTGGCTTAAGTCCCTTCACCAAACACCAACACAAGAAGTCGTCTCAAAAGACTTCAAGTGTCTGGTGTAAAGACTGCCAGGCTCTTCTCCGAGAGTTGAAAGAAACAGGTGAGAAAACAAATGTCACACTGTCATAACCCCAAGTGAGAATGGGATCCATCCTTTGAACTAAAATGTCTGTTCAGCAATCCTTTAACTCTGCTCTGAAAATGGTAATAGAGATTCACAGGAACTGTTCCTTTTAGAGTGCACTACTGAGTGTATTTTGCCAAGACAGGATGATTGATCTTGAAGGCGAACAAACAGAATAAGCTGTTTTTCTTACAGGATTTGCTATTGTCATCCAAGAGTTGTTGCTGGATCAACATCAACAAGATAATTCAATGAATGAACTTTTCCTAACACTGTAAATATGTTTTTCTTGTTATATAATTATGTAGAATATCTTTAAATGTATACTTCAGGGATACCTAGCCATCAGTCCCAAAGATGCCAAGCCAACCTGGTCAAGGAAACCTGAAAGACAGCTGTTCGATCTTTAGTGTGTACAAATCATGTGTCAGGAGTCGGACCCATACCAATGTATGCACAACCCAAGGGGTAACATTAACTTTATTCATCTAATTGAAGAGGGCTTCCTAGAACTGCGCAGTGGCCCTGGGATTAGCTATCTCACAGAAACACAGATTTGTAATTAGGCCCTTTCAGAGGACGTATGTGAAAAAGAAAACAGAAAAAGTGAGGGTAAGACCTTGAAGGCAGACCTCTGAAAACTCTAATTATCCACAGAGGAGTTTTACATAGGAAATTCAGAAGGGGGTAGATTAAAAAATCACTAGACCTGACCTGGATGACTATTTTTAGAGCCTTCACTTTCTGGTCCGAGGCCCAAGCGTCCTTCAGCGACTGGTTGAGCTCTTCTATGCGGTTCACATAATCCTGCTGAGTCAGATTCAGCAGCTCCTTCTGGGATCCCTGTGGGCAGAAGGGAGAGGGTGTAAGAACACTGATAGCCACCACCTCCGTGAAGGATCCCGGGTACCAGCTGAGTGCCAGTCTCTAAGTTTTCCTAATATCCCCCCAAGACTGATAATTTTGTCTTGCAATCAAAGAGGTTCTTTGAGTTTTCTGCTCCAAACGGCTGAGGGTAGACTGGAGAAACTGGCCTTGGAGACAGATCGGATCTAAGCCGTCACCCAGCTCAGTTACTAGCTGGGTGATTGGGGGTGAATTGTTTCCCTACCCGAGCTTCATCTCTGAATGGCAATGACAGGACTTAACCACATTCCACAAATGGTTATTGGGGCCCACCACGTGACAGGCATGGAACTAGATGCTCCAGATACAAAGTCATTTTTGCCCAAGATGCTTGAGCAAAAAGACATTGTTTCTGTACTAAGGGAGCTCAAGGTACTAAGGATAAGATGGACACTGATGCACCTGCAATTAACGTTCAAGAGGAAATGCAATTCCATGAGGACTTGTATCACAGTTCATTGACTCTGAAGGGCCTGGTGAAAGGAGCACAACTGTTTCATGTGCCGCTAAGGGAGAAAAATCACTGATCACTGATGTGTTGCAACTGAGGGAAACGCTCCAATTTGGGAGATATGCAATTTAAGAGAAAAGGCTTGTTTTAGAATGAAAGAAATATGATAACAAAGAAATGGATTATAGACTGGAGCAGTAGGAATGGCTTCCTACAGGTAGTGATATTAAACTTCCAGTGAAGGGTAGGTGTTAACTAGGCACTGGGTGGAGAAGTACTGTTAAATAAACCTAAATGAAAATATTCAGGAAAGAGGAGAAACCACAGCAAAAGCCCGTGAGAGCAGAGAGTAAGACCATTGTGTGGATGAAATGACAATGTAGGTACAGACGTGGCAGCAGCCTCAGCTCACATGAAGTGCTTCTTAACCTGCAGCTCTTGCCAAAGGGCTCATAGGATTGCGGGCCGTGCTCACATACATGGTGAGACCAGGAACTATAACTCTTTTATATGCACCATTCCTGGAATACAAAGAATGTCTTATGTCTTTATCAAAGATATATGAGGAGAAGGTTCAGGAACTTGGACTGATCCCAACTGGTTGCTTGAACTGGTCACTTCCTGTCCCTTTCAGCTGGAAGAGCCACATGACAAGTTTGGGTGAATGGGCTGTGAACAGAGCAGCATGTGTCCCTTCTGGGCTGAGGTAATAAAAGATGACCCTCTCCTCTCTCCAGGCCCTGCAGTGAGACTGTGCAAGCCAAATGCTGAAATGGCAGCATGAGATATCTCTGCATTACACCTGCACTGGGCATGTAACATGAGCAAGAAATGTTACATTAAGCCACTGAGAGATGAAGGTTCACAAGGGGTCATCGAAAAGTTTATGGCAAATAGGTTATTATGAAAAAACTATACGTGAATTTCAATTGTTTTCTTTGCATCAAAAGAAACTCATTTTAATTCCATTTTTCTATGAATTTTCTGATTTCCCCTCGTGTTCGTTACTCAGCATAACCTAGCCTTATCCTTACTAACATATGTTAACTGGAAGCCACAGGACAGCCATCTGCTACTATGGGCAAGAAGAAGCAAGGAAACTAGCATATGAAGGAGAACTAAACTAAAGAGATTCAGTGACAAGAGGCTATACAGACCCAAGACAGACAGAGGGGCAGCTGCCATGTTTTGGGGTGGCTCTTCAGTTTCTGGTTTCAAGCATTGTGCCTTGGGATTCAGGGTCATGCTTTGTCTCCTTCCAGTATAGCTCCTATTTCCACCTGTAGCCTGTTCCACTGGCTGGCAGAAGACTCTGACTCAAGAGCTGTGACTGAAGCTCTTGGCAATCTGCTTACTCCCAGCCAAAGGTGGTTGATACTACACAGACTTAGGGTCCGGTATACCAGTTCAAAATGTGTCATTTCTGAATCAGGAAATAAGACATTGGGCCACTGGACTCTGCTGAGCATCCAATAGCTATTGGGACAAATCTGTACCAAGGGGCAAGAGGCAGGACAAGGCAATAACAACTGCTGTTATATGGCCCTGTGTGGGTTTCAAAGTACTTTCATTCAAACCACATGACTATTCTTTATCCCCCACTTAATAGGTGGAGATAGGTGTAGGAAAGGTGAATGCCTAAGGCCACCCGTTGGTAAGAATTCTAACTGCAGTGGGACCAGCAAGTGACATGGTGGTTACAGACACTGAGTCCCAGACCTGGCGGCTTGCTTTCTCACTTTCTCTCTCTTGCTCTGTCTCTCTCTGGTCAAATTAAAATAAATAAACAAAGTTAAATAATTCTTTGAAAAAAAAAACTGAAGTCTAACTATGGCCTCTAGACTTCGGATAAGACGGTGACAGCAGCTAACAGGTGCACAGTACACACCACACGCTCAGTGCCATTCTAAGCACTTCATATACATCAGCTCCTTTATCCCCTGGAACAACCTTATGGGTAGGTACCATTTAGCACTCTCGCTATACAGATAAGTAAACTGAGGCAGAGAAGAGTTGAACACTTTGCCCAAAATCACAAACTTCTTCAACAGTGGACCTGGGATTCAAACCCAGGCATGTGTTCTATGACAAAAAAAAAAAAACTTAAAAAAGTAATTCCTCCAGACCACATCCAGCCAGCAGAGCAGCCCTAGGCAGCCTTGTTGCAAGGTATAATCTTCAGACTACATAAGGCTGCTTCCCAGGGTGGGGACTCCAGTCAGTTTTTGTCACTAGACACTGTCCCCAGATGACCCAGGTCTGCTCAGGCATCACAATGAGAAGAGACGCCCTCAGAAAATGGGCCTGAGTCGGGCTTCCTTGAGCTCAGCCAACTGCACAGCTGGCATCTGGCCCTGGATCGAGCCGGTTCCTCGGGAGGACCGAGCACAATGCGCAGCTCAAGAATTAATCAAAGAGCAGCCACCCAGATTGATCGCACTTGGCAGAGGAACTAAATGCTCCTGTGTCCCCTGTGCTCAACAAACGACTTGCTCACCTCCTCAAAGTCATCCAGCTCCTCCAACCGGGTCCGGACCTTCTCTGACATTGCGGATGTGGTGGTCCCTGATCGGCCTAAACAGAATGGATTTGTGTCACCCAGATGGCTCTCCTCTTGCACCAATACCCCCTATGGAAGGCATCTCACGCCACACTTCATCATGAACAAAGATGCCAGCAAACGATTTCATTACAGAAAACCCTCCAAGATTTTGAAAGTAATGTCGTTGTGTAACTCAAGTTTCATCAGAAACACTTGCATGGAGAAGATGACCCTGGAGCACAGTGGGCCAGCCTCAGAGAGGTTAACCGCTATGTTTGATATTTACAGACTTCACTCTGATCATGTTTATTCCTAAAGAAAAGCGGTTGAGAAAAGGGTGCCAAAAAGCCATCATGTAATTGTTTTACATGAACAAAAGGTCCCCTCAGGCTCGTCCTCACAGTGTACAATTGTTGGGCCCTCACACCAACACAACGACCTCACTGTCTACCCAGAGGTGGACACTCAGGCTTCAAAGACCTCTCTTTGAGCAACAGGACTGGCTGTGCCTCCTCCCAGCATCTGTGAGCAGGGCCTGGTGGAAAGGGATGAAAGGAAGGACTCCAGGTTGCGGGCCACCCCAGGCAGGGCGATCTGTCCAGCCAGTGCTGCCTTCCTGTTCTGCCTGTTTCCGAACCCTTCCCATCTTCAGGGGGCTTATGCTCCAGCCCTGGGGTCATGTGGCTCACATCATCCCCTGGGTCTTCCCCACCAAGCCCACTACTGGGAATTAACCTTTATTCTCTTTTAAGGCACAGACTTCTCAACTCCGACACCAACTCAGGTTTAAGCTTATTACCAGCTGAGAGCGTGTTGCAGTTATTTCAAGACTAACAGCTGCTATGGTTATGATGGCTCCAAACAACGTGCACTTTATACCTTTATGTTGAAATATGATACACGGGGAAAGTAAATATGTGCACATTTTCGCACATTATAAAATCCCGGGAAATACCACCAGGTTAGATAAGGCCCTGCTGCTTTCGTTCCCAGTAACTTTGATTCACGACACACACCCATGTTACAACACACAGCTATACTGCACTCATTCTCCCTCCTGTTTATTCTTTTCCACTGTGTGAACCTACCACAATTTATTTAACTGCTGGTAGAAGTCTAGGGTGGTTCCTGTTTAGAGCTACAGACACTTCTGTGCCGGCCTCCTGGTTCATATACGCACAAACTTCCCTAGGTTGTGTTTCTCAAACCTTTACACAATCGCTTACAGAGAGGGTATTTCTAATGAGCTTCAGATGACTTCAATGCTGCTGGACCTTGGGCCACACTAAGAAATCCAGAGCTAATGGCAGGGATGGAAAGTTCCTTCAGTGAAGGGCCTGAATTGAATATTTTCAGCTTTGAGAGTCACACTGTCTCTGCTGCAAGTCTCTACCCACTGGAACACAAAAGCAGTGAGAGATAATATGTAAACAAATAGGCTTGGTTGGATTCCAATAAAACTTTATTTACAATGGACTTCATAATGGTTACCAAACCCCGATCTGTGGGAAGCTGCACACCAGCGAGTCTGTCGAGGTTTCTCAGAGAGCAAACAGTTACCATGATTGGTTCCCTTCCAAAAACCTGACCTTCGAAACCTTGCTCTGATTGATCACTAGAATCCCTCAAATTTGCATATCCTGCACCTCATGATTGGTCCAAAAGCAACCAATCATAACCCACCGTTAACAACCAATCA
>NW_006159657.1:9095290-9134510 GCF_000334495.1 Tupaia belangeri chinensis | reverse complement strand
CATAGTAGCCAGACGACGACGACGACCGAGACGACGACGACGACGACCAGGAAGACGACAACTGAAGAGCCTGAAGAGCTGAAACACCGCGCAGTCTCCAGACGACCCTGAAGATCCTGAAGAGCTGACACTGCATCGTCTCCAGACGACCTGGGAGACCCTGAAGAGCTGTAACACTACATCGTCTCCGGACGACCCTGAAGAGCTGTGATACCGCGTCGTCTCCGTGCTGCTCACAGTAGACGACGCGACCCTTAAGAGTTGTGACACTGCGTCGTCTCTGTGCTGTACCGTGCTGCCCACAATAAACAGACGATGCTGTCGTCTCCGTGCTGTAACACTACGCTGCTTGCCCCGGCTCTCACTCCTTCACTCAAGAAACCCGTTCGGCTGTCCCCCCGGGTCGGGACACCGATCCAGTGGATATGCTAATACCCTAACCTGCTAGATCAAAGGATTGGCCTACTGTCTTAATCTACTGGGTCATTGGAAAAGTCAGGACTTACTTTTTTTTTTTTCAAGAGGTTTTTGCTATAGGGCGCGTGCGCTCGCCAGACAGACAGACAGAGACAGAGAGACAGAAAGCAAGAAATCACCACCCCAGCTGAGATGGCCACGCCGCAATCCCTTCTCCATTCTCCTCTTGGGATCTGGGGCACGCATGCACATGCGCCCAGTGTGAGTTTTAAGCCACAGGGTCCGGGACACGAACTGCGGTCAACTACGTGGGAGTCCAGCGACATAGCCATTACACTAACTGCTGGTTCCCAACACAGGAATTCCTTTCTCACCATTCTGGAGGCTGGGAAGTCCCAGATCAAGGGGTTGACAGATTTGGTGCCTGGTGAGGGCCCACTTCGTTTCACAGGCGCTGCCTTTCTGCTATGTCCTCACACGGTGGAAAGGCAAATGAACTTCTGTGGGTTTCCTTTATAAGGGCACTAATCCCACTCCTCACACCACCCTCCTGGTCTAAGCACCTCTCCAAAGGGCTCATCACCTAATACCACCACCTTCGGGGTAGTTCTGGAGAGAAACATCAGTCAAACCTTAGCACCAATCTTCAGATTTAATAAATAATGCAACAAGTATTCAGCAAAGTGGTTCTATCATCTGACCCTCTCACCAGCGGCGTGTGAGAGTTCCTGGTGCTCCACATTCTCCTCCACACTTGGTATGGTCAATCTATTTGACCTTTCCAAACTGCTAAATGAGTGATGGAGCGATTTCCTTTTCTCTGGTTGGGTAACAGACACTTCCTTGCTTCCTAATGTCTCAGGCTGCAGAGTACAGAGAGAGCCACAGCTGCCCCACTAGCGACCTGTACTCCAGCAGGACGTGGAGTCCTCAAAAGCTTCATGGGAAATGTGTATTCCAAAAAAGCTATGCATGGATTGCAAACTTTTCTGTACCAAATAAACTCATACCAAACTCTACTTTCTTTTGAAACTTTTAGAAGTCCCTTTGTGTATGACGTATGGCAGTGACTCCAGAATCACCTGGGAGCTCTAACAAAGGAATTCTGGGAGGGCCAGCAGGTAACATGATAATTAAAGGCACTGGATTCCTGCATAGCCAATCACGACTCAAGTCCTGTACCTGGTGGCTTGAAAATCACACCGGGCACAAGTGCATGTGTTCCCAAAATCCGAAAAGGAAAATGAAGAAGGGACTGCAGCATGGCCATTACACTGGGAGGTGACTTCTCACTTTCCCTTTCTCTCTCCCCCTCCAGAAAGCACATGTACCCTTAGGGAGGAAAAAAAAAAAAAAAAAAAAAAGGAATCCTGGTGTCCCATCCTGCAAGATTAACTCAACGAGTGTGGGCCAGTGATCTGTATATATATAAAAGCCCCTTAGGTAATCCTCCTGTACTGCAGTTTAAGACACCTGGGCCTTCTCTTGCCAGAAGAAACAGAACTGCTGTGTTCAGGGACTTGGGGGTTGGGGGCAGCAGGCAATAAGACTGAGTGCAAGACCCCTCACTAGTATACCTACATTTTCACAGGGACAAAAACTGAATACAAAGGAAAGCATCTCTAGAGGGCTCCCAGCTGGTGGAGGAAACACCATGAGGGGAAGACAATTCTTCCATGACTATAAAGTCAAATGATGAACAGAAGTTTCACTCCTAGTAACTTCTGGGTCTCTTTTTATTCATACTCAAAGTATGTACTATAACTCCTCCTCCACACACAACTGAAGAAATAATAGCCTCTGCTGAATTAAACACCAGGATTGCATAATACGAACTTTTTTTCCTTCTGTAAAATTTAATTAAGGGTAATGGCAGAAACTTCCCACTGAAACAAAGAACTCATCTTACCTTTTTCAGATCCCATGAACAGATTCTGTAGAGACACAAAAGATTAAATACTATCATTAATATTTTTAAAATCTAGGTCAATATGGTCATTTCACAACAAAACCATTTACTTATCCAAGTGAAAAACAAAAATATGTTTTTTTAAAAAGGGAAACATAGGTCACTAAGTGCCACCAGACATTCAAATTTCTACTCAACCCGGGGCTCTCAAATACTGCAATGTTTGACAGCAGAGTCACTGGGAGAGCTGTTTTAACTTACTCTAGTCAGGCAGTCCCCACCTAGGCCAATTCAGGCCAGCTAGCTCTCCCTTCTCGAGGACTGTCCTGTGAGTGTAGGATGCTAAGAATCACAGCTAAAAATTAACTTGATATGGGGACGGCAGGTAGCATAGTAGTTAAAGAGCTATACTCCCACGTAGTCGACTACTGTTTGAGTCCCAGAGCTGGAGGCTTGAAACACACACTGGGCATGTGTGTGTGTGCCCAACATCCCAACAGAATGGAGAAGGGACTGTGGTGTGGCCAGCCCCCTGGAGGGGGTGATTTCTCATTTTCTGTCTCTCTGTCTCTCCAGTGAGTGCATATACCCTATAACAAAAATCTCTCTCTCTCTCTCTCTCTCTCTCACACACACACACACACAAAACTATGCATTGCTCCCCCCCACCCCAAAAAAAGAAGAAAAAAAATAGTTCAGATTTTGCCTGTCATTCTGCTCAATGAATACATGCCCTGGGAGAAAGAGCACGAGGACAGGCCCAGTGGCAGAACCTTCCCAGTGGCCGTCCTCCCTGGCCACAGCCCTGACTTTTAGATTTCTCAGCTTCCCTTGCACCTGTGTATGAGCTGTAACGACCTTCAAGACAAATGTAACTATAAGTGTTGAGGAAGACTCCAGGAAGACCCCATGAATGAGAGATGGTGCAGCTTTCTTTTTCTTCCTCTGTTTACCAACTTGGGTAAGAGGCAACACGAAACATGGCAGAGGAGCAAGAAGGAGCTAGAACCTTGATGACCCTGGAGTTGCCAAACCATCCCTGGAATGCTCACCTCAAGACTTCCTTTCAGTGGAAGGAGAGGTACATGTCGCTCGTGTTTACATCATCAGGGGGCACTCTGGTCAAAA
Source organism: Tupaia belangeri chinensis (assembly GCF_000334495.1). Lineage (NCBI taxonomy): Eukaryota > Metazoa > Chordata > Mammalia > Scandentia > Tupaiidae > Tupaia > Tupaia belangeri. Next base: position 9,131,056 of record NW_006159657.1, on the reverse strand, counting down.
GCAACTGAACCTGATCCCAGCTAACACAGGCAGTCTGCCTCCACTGGGTTGGTCTCAGCCCTCCTGAGCTTTTCCTTACATGAGCAACTTGCCACATCAGGGGTAAGTTTCATACCCAACACACACCCCCAGCCAGAAGCCAAATGCCTCACCTAGTAATGCCAAAGAATTGGTGACCTTGCAGTTCTAGGATCTCGAAGGTCCCCAGGAACAGGACTCCACTATTCCTGGGCTTTCTCTGAGCTGTGTCATATCCCTGATTTTAATACATTTTCTCTTTCAGAGAAACCAATCAGCATTTTCTCCCAACTAACATGGACATAATAAGTGCAACTTATAGAGCCAAGGAGTTGGGGCAACATAATAAAAAAATTACTAGTGACTATGAAGTACATCCTGGGTAAAGGGGCACTGATACTCACAATAGACAGCTTCTCTGTAGTTGTATACCGGGCAAGGATTTCTCCCCGTTTGTTGGCCCAAGGTTCAAAATCCGATCCAACAACAGAGTTATCATCTCTATCCCGTTTCTTCCTGGAGTGGTCCTAAGGAATGGCAAGACAATGTCTTCAGCAGTAATATCATTTTAATCTTAAAAAAACAGTGTAAGCAGAAGGCAAACAGTCTTTAACTATGGACTAAAATAGATCTGTCTCAGATATACTATGATAAAATAGATTTTCAAGCCATTTCATCACAAATGGCCAATAAACATACCAAAAAATGCTCAAATTCTAGGACTAGCCGGTGGCATAGTGGCTAGGGTGGCTGAATCCCAGTTTGGGTCCTGAACCTGGTGGCTTGAGAAACACACCGGGAACATGTGCATATATGCCCAAAATCCCAAGAGGAGGCTGGAGAAGGGACTATAGCATGGCCATCCCCCCCCAGGGGGTGATTTCTCATATTCCCTCTATATGTCTCTGTCTCTCTCCAGTAAGCATACACACCCTATGGCAAATAAACAAATAAATCTAAAAAATAACTCAAATTCCTCAAAAGTTAAGGAAAGGCAAAGAGAAAAAAAAGACCACATTTCAACTATGAGAATTAAAGTGATTGTAAATATCCAGGCTAATAAAAAGTAGGGAAATGGGCATACTTCAACACTGCTGGTGGTCATGTGCACGTTGGTAGTGGTAAAACAGTTTGGTGGTGGCCATCAAAACCTTAAAGACATGCCTTAGGCAAGTAATGAACTTCCAGGAAGCCGTCCTGCAGAAGTCCTCACATATGTACACCAAGTATGTACGTTTAGGGAACATGGTGCACCTCCGTTTACTCCAGCAAAACCCAGAAACCATCACTTGTGTGTATATATCAATAGCAGAATGGCAAACAGCACATTTCTGCATGTGGCTAAAGGTCACATGTTTTCAGACTGGTTGCTCTCCACACTGTTGTCATTACATTTATGTTTAACTATTTATAGAAACACTCTGAAATTGCTGTCATAAACATCTACAAAAACACTGGGTTGTTGGAAAAGATGTTGATGCATCTTTGCATAGAAAAACAGAAAAAATAAGTCAAGACTTTTCTGGCAACCCAATACAAAGAAAAAAATGATAGAAGAACATACATTACTGTAGGGAGCAGCCACATCTGAGCAGCACAATGGTGACATTTAAACACAGGCAGAAGCACAGTTCTTTGGGCTGTCACTGCAAGACTAGCAAAAGCCATTAACAAAAGAATACGCTGTCTGCCTCTGTGTCAAAACTGCAAGGCAGTATTGGTTAAAGGAAACTGTGTTAATATATAAAAAAAAAAAAAAAGGCCTGAGAAGATAAAACTCCTATAGGACTGCATGGTGCCAGAGGTTTCACATCTTCAGCACATTAACATCCGAAAACAACTGGCTTTGCATTCTGCTTCCCCTTTCCTCTTTTCGCCCTATAAAATAAACCTGATTACAACTCGGGCCACAAATGTCTCCATCAGAAGAGTCTGGTCTACCTGATCCTCGCTTTTCTCTATATGTGCATCTTTGCATGTTTATTTCTAATCCACAGCTGCTCCCACTCAGAAAGAACACATTTGGCCACATGGGTCACGGCACATTGCACTGATAACACTGATGATCTCCAAGGTGGAGACGGAATAAAATTGAGTGGGCTACAGGACTTGAACTGTAGTGTTTGAATCTTTCTAATTGCCAGAGGGTACATATGCTCAAGAGAGAGAGAGACAAAGGAAGAAAGAACCCCCACAGTACCTTCTCCTGTTTCTCAATCCTGTCAAGATCTGGGGCATGCACATATGCCCAGTGTGTTTTTTCAGGCCAGTAGGGCTGGTATTTGCGTTGTAATCAGTCATGTGGGATCTGGCTCCCTTAGCCACTAGACTATGGGACTGGCGCATGGTGTTTGACTCTCTAATCAAAAAGTAGTGATTACTATGTAATTATATAAAAAGAATTATACAAAGAATTAAAATAAATTTTTAAATGCTTTCAAAAAAAAAGAGAAGAAAAAGAAAAAGACTTCCAGATCTATATCAACCTCTTTCCAGCAATGTCCTCTTCTCTAAGCAATACTCTGTGGGTGTCTGGATGATTTGAATTCTTACAGCCGGAATACAGTTTTTCACTTGTACAACTTAAAAACAAAATGAAGCGGAAAACCCCCATCCCAGCACCCACAGAACCAACCACCCCAGCTGGACGACAGAAGCCGGGGTTGTTACCGTGGTGGCTGCCATGGTACTGGGGTCAGCAGTAGCTGCAAACATGGAGAGGGGATCAGTGCCATCGAGGACGCTGCTCAGTGGGTCCACCACGGAACTGGAGGAGGAGGAAGACGTGGACGAGGTGCTCCCCTTACGGCTCACTTTCTTTGTCTTTGATTCTGTGACCTGTGGGGACATTCGTGGAGATCAGCTGGAGTTCTCCTAGGGACGTTGCCCAGGAAACACTCAGGAGGTTCTTTTCTCTAGTTCTGCTAGGTGAATTGTCGGTCATTTGCAGCAGACACCAATCTGCAGGGGGTGCTTATTTTTTGTGACAAATTGGCATGACTCAGAATCACAGCTGTGGAGGAAGGGAAGGTAGGGAATGAAGGTTAAGGAGGAAGAGACAGGACTGTTATAATTCAGGAGACGATGGCTGACATCTGACCAGTATTTGGCCACTGGTCCTGCTTCCTGGCATGCTTCCTACAACCATTACAACCTCCCCAGTGGGAGGTGCTGAGAGCACCTTTGATTCTAACATTTGGTCTTTGACTCTAGTTCTTGCCACAGAGCTCGTAATCCTCAGAATTTCCAGAGTGATAGAAGCATCTTCTGTTCTAATGGGGAGACTCTTCGTCAATGTCTGGATGGGGACTTGTCACTGGAAAGAAAAAGCCATGATTGGAAGCTCAGATGCTTCACTCCCACTCTCCATTCTTCAGGAAGGGGAGAGGTGGGAATGAGTTAATAACTAATCATGCCTGTGCAATGAAGCCTCCATAAAAACCCCTACAAGATGGTGCTTGGAGAGTGTCCGAGCTGATGAAGAACACATCGAGGTGCCGGGAAGGTGGTGCACCTGGAGAGGGAAGGAAACTTCCAGTCCCTTGCCTACACTTCGTCTTGTGCACTTTGTCATCTATATCCTTAGTAATACCCTTTGTAATAAACCTGCAATGTGAGCACATGTTTCCCTGGGGTGTGTAGGCCATCATAGCAAATTACTGACTAAGGAGAGGTCCATGGGAACCCCAGCTTCTAAAAGATTAGGGGGCTAAGTTTTGGAGTCAGGTGAGATCACCTGCCCTCTGAGGAGCTAGAGATCAAGTTTAATCATATGCCTAAGAAGCAATCAATCATGCCGATGTAATGAAATGGTAATACAAATCTTAGAAACATAAGCCCAAAGGAGCCCCTGGTTGGTGAATGAGCTGATGTGCTGAGAGGGTGATGCCTGATTCTGCCAGCCATGTGGCTCTTCATCAGCTGCTCCTGGGTTGCAGCCTTTATAATAACATTGTCATCAGAAGTGTTGCACTATTCCATGTTCTGTGAGTCCTTCCAGTGAATTATCAAAACTAAGGGGGATATGGGAATCCCGTGTGCGGAGAGCAGCCAATCTGAAAACATGTGACTAAAACATGTGGCCTCTAGACTTATGCTGATATGTGCTTCCGTAAGCTAAGCTAGCAGGGCTATTAAAAAGCATCTACATACAAAAGCAGTACCTGCCTGTTGTCAATGGTTGTCTTCCTACTATTGTTGATACCCAATACCTCAATACTGCCCAGCATCAGGCTAAAAAATGTCACAAGCGTTTATCAAATTGTCCCCCAAAAGAAACAGAGAAATTCTATGGCGCCAGTCATTTTCACATTTTCATTCGATTTACGTCCAAAAACAACTGGCTTTGCATCCCAGTTTCTCCTCCCTTATTCTCTTTGCATTCCACTTCCTTCTTCCCCACTCCTTTTACAGCCCATTTTCCCCTTCCCCCATTTTCTGCCCTATAGAAGAATAAACCTGAGGCTGGTTCTGGTCACAGTTTCTCCATCAGAGAAGTTGTGCCCACCCAATCCCCACTTTTCCATGCTTGTGTGTCTGTGTGTGTTTGTTATTGCGTCTATTTCTAATCCACAGCCTTCCCCACTCAGAGAAACATGTTCACGCGCCCAACATGGGGCCTGAGTATGGGGAAAGAATCAGGTGAGTGGACACTCCTTGCAGCTGGCCGGTATTACTGAGTAAGGTAAGTTTCCTATAGCATAAAGTAAGAGTAAAAGAGAGATGCTAGAGTAGCTTACAAAAGCACATATCTCAATGTGTCTACAGGCCACATGTTTTAATCACATGTTTTCAAATTGGCTGCTCTCCACACCGTGGATTTGAAGCCTGCTGCTCAGAGGTGCAGGTGGCTTAGGGACCCCCATTTGCAGCCAATGCCTAGATTGAGGTCTCTGCCATTAAGAAACATTATGTTCTCCATGTTCACGGGCATCTGTCAATCACGCTCTCCCTGTTATGACAATCACTCGGTTTCCAGTCCTTACTAATGACAAAGTGCTAACCTAGCAGAGAGAGGCCACCCTCACCCCTCTTGCTGGTGTCTTTTCTTTTATAAACAAATTCACAAAGATGGTATTCAGGACAACATCCTAGACTGGTGATGAGAGTGGTTCTTAATATTTTAAATAGGAAAGTAAAGAAGCAAGATATAGCTTGTTAGCATGCTCAAATCAGGAATGATGTCATCCCATTCCCATGACAACCCCATGATAAGAAAAGGGGAGTAAAAATGATGGTTGGTTAGGCCACCATTACAGAAAGAGGCAGGAAACCGATTTAAATATGCAAAGGCTGCTACCACTGGTCAAATGGAAAGGCCCAGGAATACTGTCTGTAACTTTGCAGGAGAACCCCACTTGGAGAGACCCCTGATACAACTTACAGTTATAGGTTTCAGGGGGTGATAGTCCCCAAACTCCAACGGCACAGCTTCCAATCGGCATGATGCAAATTCAGCCTTGTAGTTCCTGTTCCTGGAATGCCTGGTAAACAGCACAACACAGAAACCAATTAGTTGATGGGGATATTTAAAACACAAAACTTTTCTGCTGAGGCTTCCTTGATGAAGGGTAAAGAAAACAGGCCACAGGACCAGCAGTTAGCGTTATGGCTATGTTGCTGGACTCCCATGTAGTCGACCATGGTTCATGTCCCGGACCCGGTGGCTTAAACTCACACCGGGCGCGTGTGTGTGCGTGCCCAAGATCCTGAGAGGAGAATGGAGGAGAAGGGATTGCGCCATGGCCATCCCCCCTGGGGGGGTGATTTCTCGCTTTCTGTCTCTCTGTCTCTCCCTGTCTTTCTGGTGAGCGCACGCACCTTATAGCAAAAACCTCTCCAAAGAAAAAGAAAAAAAAAAAAAAAAGACAACAGGCCAGATTGATGGTACAGCAGTAACACTGCTCAAATGAAGTTGGATCCAGAGGGAAGACTGCAGGTTTGGTTCCCTGGCTGACTACGCACATCGGGCACACGTGCCCACAACTCTGGCTGGCTGGGAGGGCTGGTGGAGTGCAGCTTGAAACTCTTTTGAGTGTGCTTCTATTTCTCACTCTCATGAAAGAAATAAACTTTTTTTTTTTAAAGAACAGTATTCCTACCACGACCAACAGGAAACAGTAAATAAAAAACATTTTTAAAAACTGTTTAAATGGGACCAGTAGCAGGTAGTGTGGTGATTAATGCACTGGATTCTCACATGGTTGACCACAGGTCAAATCCAGGACCTGGCAGCTTGAATTTCACGTGGGGTGTGTGTGCACGTGTGCCCAAAGTCCTGAGAGGGCAATGGAGGAGAAAGGATTGTGGGGTGGCCATCCCCAGGGCAGGGAAGATTTCTCACTTTTCCTGTGTCTCTATCTCTCTTTTGTGAGCACATGTAATCTAAGGGGGAAAATAAATAAACAAATGCTTAAATGTATATAGAGCTGCCAAGGCCTACTACCTTAGCACCCCAAGTCTAACAGTGACGGTAACTGGTCAGCTTTACCCAATATTCCCCACTAGCCAGGAACCCTGAACCTAGCCCAGCCCAAAAGATCTGTGCTCTCTGTACTTTCATTTCTACCCCTTTCTTAATAAATTTGGCTCTCAATGCAGGAAAAGAGGAGAAAGTCTGGTTAGTGAAAATGGGCCATTTCTACTTTTAGTTTTTTGGGTTTTTTTTTTGGAGAGGTTTTTGCTACAGGGCACGTGCACTCGCCAGAAAGACAGAGAGAGACAGAGAGACAGAAAGCAAGAAATCACCCCCTGGGGGAATGGCCACACAGCAATCTCTTCTGCTGCTTTCTCCTCTCGGGTTCTTGGGCACGCATGCACACACGCCCAGCGTGAGTTTAAGTCACTAGGTCCAGGACTTGCACCGCAGTTGACTACATGGGAGGCCAGCGACATAGTCATTATGCTATCTGCTGGTTCCTCTACTTTTATTTTTTAAGGGAAAAGCCTACCACAATATATTGCCCTCTGGATCATATTTACCAAATATATGCTATCTTCAGCTTCCAAGATATTGCAACTGAAATCACCTATGTCATATTCTTCCATACTCTCTCCAACCAAGAATGCTACCAGCTAATTCCTGCTATATAAAACAAACACAACCCCAAAGGATAAATTTGAATCATAGTCATCAACAGTCAAGATAAAGTTTAGAACATATATTTTTCCTCTTTTCCAATCACTCCCAACTTGACCAATTGTACAATTTTCTGAAAGGTTAATTGAATAGAATGTATAGAAAATTTAATCTGACAACTTGGACACCAATGCTTTCCATCCCTATAGGACTGACAAATCAATAACTGAGAAAAGCATGAATCAAGATGGCTTCATAAGCAACAATCAAATAACAGTTCTCATTATATACCAGGCTCCAGGCCAACTCTTGTACCTCCGTTACCTCATTCAGTCAACCCTGTGAGGTAGGTGCTTTGGTTATACCCATTTTACACAAGGAGAAGCTGCGGTTCTATGTGCTGGTAACCTGTCAAAGGTGGCAGCTGCAGTGGTAACAACAGAATCAATAGTTCTATAGATTAACTCTAGGTCATCTTGAGACTTTATTTTTTTAAGAATTATTTTATTTAACTTTATTTTAATTTGACCAGAGAGGGACAAAGAGAGAGAAAGGGAGAAAAAGAGAGAGAGCGAGCCACCAGGTCCGGAACTTGACCCTTGGTCGGCCATGTTGGAGTCCAGCGCCCTTAACTACCATGCCACACCACCTGCTGACCCCCATCTTGAGAACTTTAAACATTAAGCAATTGTCTACTTTTCTTGAAAGGACCGACCTTTGAAATGAATTTTATTAAAAAAAAAAAAAAAGCTCGGAGAAGTGGTTTGTTGGGGGGGAAAAAATGACTGCTTCTGCAAACAGATTTGGGGGGAAAAGGGTGGGGAACATTTTCCCTTCCTGAAAGTCCATGACAAACTAACACACAGTACTTTCATTTTCTATAATTTCTTCCTTTATTCCACAAATTTGCTCTGATCTTTAGCATTTCCTGCAGTTTGTGACATTAATGTATTTTCTTAAACCTGGCCTTTGGTAAGGCTAACAGTGACATCTAGTGGACATCTTCTCAAAACTCCCTACTTTTTTCTTCCAGTTAACAGTTGACACAATTGGTTTGAAAAAAAAAAAATCTCCATCAATCCAACCCCCAACAATGCAAAGGGCCCACCTGGCTCCTGAGCAGATGCCACAGAAAAAAAGGCCAACATTTCCCACTCCTGGCTAGGTCCAGCCCTTGGCTACTCAAAATGTGGTCCACAGATCATAGCAACAGCATTCCCCCAAAAGTGTTGAAATCCCCAAAACTACAGAATCACAATCTTCATTTTCCCAAAATCTCCACATGATTTATATACACCATAAAGACGGCCATCTCTCTATTTTTATAGTTATTTACTTCCAATATGAACACACATAAATCCTATTGTGATTTACCAAAAACATCTTATGCTAGAAATACCAAAATCACTAAACGCTTTTTGCCAGCTATTTATTTATTTATTTATTTATTTTTTAAAGTGTGCTATAGGGCATGTATGTTTACCAGAGAGAGACAGAGGGAAAAAGTGAGAAAGCAAGTCACCAAGTCTAGGACTCAAACCGTGGTGGTCCATGCAGAAATCCAGTGCCTTTGGGGGCCTGGCAGGTGGCACGGTGGTTAAGAGCACTAGACTCCCACATGGCTGACACGGTTCGAGTCCTGGACCTGGCAACTTGCTTTCTCACTCCATCCACCTCATCCCCTTCTCCTGCTATGTCTCTCTCTGGGCAAATTAAAATAAATAAATAGGGACCAGCAGTTAGTGTAATGGCTGTTGCTGAACTCCCATGTAGTCAACCAAGGCTCGAGTCCCGGACCCGGTGGCTTAAACTCACGCCGGGTGTGTGTGCGTGCGTGCCCAAGATCCTGAGAGGAGAATGGAGGAGAAGGGATTGCGGTGTGACCATCCCCCCAGGGGGTGATTTCTCGCTTTCTGTCTCTATGTCTCTCTCCGTCTGTCTGGCGAGCACACGCGCCCTATAGCGAAAACCTCTCAAAAAAAAAAAAAAATTAAAAATAAATAAATAAATAATGCCCCGGGATGCAGAGGTTCAGAGTATCTTCCTGGATTTTCTGATTACAAACTCCTGATTAAACTCATTGAAACCAGGTGCTTCTGCTCTGGCGCTTGAGTAGGTCCAAGAAAACTCAGGCTTGTTAAATAAAGTCCAGAGGCATCCAATGGTGTGTTAACTGTCCAAGAACTGCTAAAGTCTCTTAACCGCTAGACAGGTACAGGAAATGAGGGGAGGACAACTGCTTACCAACGGTAAAAGCAGGAGGCTGTGACCCATTACACTTAAGGTCTAGGGCTGTACATTCTTGCATGACTCACTCACTCATTCATTTATTCATTCAATGCAAGTTACTTCACCTCATTTGAAGACAAAGATCAGAAAAGTATCTCCCTTCCTACAATGCAGGAGAGATCTCACCTCCCCAGTTAATCCCACCATCCCCTGCACAATTTGCACGAGTTCTTCATGCTCCCATCTCCCTTCTGTAGACCACAAGAGCCCAACCGCCATGTCAGCATGTCAACTTTGGCACTTTTGCTTCCCTCCCGCAACATGGTCCAAGATCCGGCAGGTGGTGTGGTGGTTAAGGGCGCTGTATTTTCACCTGGCTACCTCAGTGGTTCCTTTTGCTTCCCTCCTGCAACATGGTCCAAGATCCGGCAGGTGGCGTGGTGGTTAAGGGCGCTGTATTTTTCACCTGGCTACCCCAGTGGTTCAAATCCCGGACCTGGTACATTATTTCTCACTTTTCCTTTCTGTCTCTCTTTGTTCAAATTAAAAAATAATAACAAAAGGGATTAAATAAATAATTCTAAAAAAAAAACAACTTCCTCTCCGAAGTCTCCCCCAGCCCCCAGGTGGGGGTTAATCACTCCCCTCGTTATGCCTCCTCCAAATGTCTCTTTGGACATGTGTGTGTCTGTCTGCTCCAGCTCCTCAGACCAAGGAATATGCCTGAGGACCCTGCACACAGTAGGAGTGGCGGCCGCGTTACAGATGACAAAAGCTGGTCTCATGGCCCGAGTAGCTCAGGAAGGCGACCAACAGCCAGGTCTCCCGGGGCAGGGCCGAGTCTGCCATTCTCCTCATCCAGCGCCCGGGAAACTCGAGTTTTCTTTGCAGGGGCGAGGGGCGCTGGGCCCGGGAGGGAGCAGACGGTGAGAAAAACCAGAGCCCACCGGCGGGCTGCAGGGAGCTCCTCTGCACCGCGGCAGAGACCGGGGGTTTTGCGGGCCACACAACTCGGGGACGGGTGGGGGACCCCAGAACCCCAAGGAGAGGGCAGTGCACACTCGCAGAGACAGGGAGACGCAGAGACAACTACGGACAGCCCGTGCCCAAAACCCACCCAGCGGGGCTTCCTTACCAGGGAAAGACGGCCATCTTCCCGGTCACATGACCGCCCGTTCTGGGGCCGCCAACCCGCTTCTTCCCTCCAGCCGTCCGCCGGCGCCATGACTGTGAGGGGCGGCACCCGGGGCCCGCCGTCCGCCGGCGCCATGACTGTGAGGGGCAGGGCTGGCTGGCACTGAGCCAGGAGGTTAGGGCGTGAGGGGCCCCTGGCTGCCCAACCCACTGCGCCCCCTAGGGGCGGAGAGGAGTGCGGACAGCGGCCGAGCGAAGTCGCTAACCGCCGCTGCAGGTAGAAAGAGGGTCCTGGGGTCCAGCCTACCCGTGGTTGTGCGGCTAACTCGCTGATTGGCATGGGCAGGCCACGCCCCTCCAGGCTCTGCCCTGGGTGCTCGGGGGCTTAGGCATTTGTTGTATCCCCCTCCCAGGGCTAACAACCTGGGCGTCTCAGGTTTGCTCATGTAGGAACTGGAATTTAGCTGGAACTGAACCAAATGGGAAATTGGGGTTAGCATTGTGCATTTCCATTCCATCCACCTATGTGCGGTAGTGTTTTCTCTACTTTTTAAAAATGTGGGTGGGGGACCAGTAGATAGCGTAATGGTTACGTCGCTGGGTTCCCATGTAGTTTTAACTGCGGTTTGAGTCCCAAACCCAGCACCTTAAACTCACACTGGGTTCGTGTGCCTGTGTACCCCAAAATCCAGAGAGGAGACGGGATTTGTGGTGTGGTCATCCCTCTGGGAGGTGATTTCTCAATTTCTGTCTCTTTCTGGCGAGTGCATGCACCGTAGATCAAAAATCTCTTTAAAAAAAGAAGTGGACCAAATAGCTACCAGACCCTAAATGAATTCTGTGGGCCAGGTGCTGTGCAAGCACTTTGCATCCACCTTTTTTTTTTTTTTCAAACTTCTGAAATAACCACTGCTAGCACCTGAATCAGACTCCAAACCAGAGTAATGGGAGAGACTTCACCACAGGGCAACTTCTGAGCTTTTTTCCCTTTACAGTGGTCTTTTCTGATTAGAAACAGGTCAGAAAAAAACACATTCTCAAGAGTTCTTCTGGAAAAGGTAATTTAACATACTTTCAACTCTAGTTTTGCCCGAGTCCTAGTTTCTTCATCTGTGCAATTAGGATAAATCTGACTCAGATGAAGGGAAATGATTACCAAGTGCCTGACACGTGGCCAGCACAGTGGCAGCTGTACTTTGCTGCAGGCACAAGAATCATATTATACTTTGATAATCTTTGTTTGCAGACTCAAAATTCCATGAAAATCAATCATAAAGCAGTGCTTCTCACACACGTGTACACTACCCACCTGGGCATCTCTTTAAAATATCACCTCTGAGTCATAGATATGGGTGGTCCTGGGCTTCTGCATTTTTTCCTCTATTTCTTCCATGAGAGAGATCAGCCCTCAGCTTCAGCTGGCCCTGGTTCACTGGCATGCTGGTGCCTGGCACGTCCAGGGGTCTCTGGACACAGACTCAGAATCTTGCCTCATGGGTCAGCCTTGCAGTGTTAGCAGTACTGCTGTGTCACCAGCCAGCTCCACCCAACCCTTCACTTGTATGAAGGCCCCAGGTGGCTCTGCTGCTGGTAATCTGTTTCATGCAGGATTGAGGCAACTGGTGGTGGTGGAAGGGTGCTATGTAATTCAAAGGCCATGGAGCAGAGCTGTATCATGTGCTCATGTTCAACCAAACCCAAATATTATGCACGTGAAGCAAACAACGAAATCATCCTGCAAACAGATGGTTGAATTTACGGAACTGCAAATAAAGAATTTTTCCCTCCATAGCCTGAGAAGCAAAGTCATGATTTTGGGGCAACTCTGTCAATGTCCTCAAGAAATCAAAGAATTGAGAGGCACAGAGAAACACTGACAAGAGAACAGATTAAACTAAATGCATAACTGGGAAAATGGTATCTTATTGTCAAGGATAATTTTTGTCAAACAGTGTTTGCCCACAGGGCTGTTGGTAGAACCTGACCAAGGATGTGATTCCCCTGTACCATATTGCAGTTTGATTTGCTGTATCCAATGACCAAAGGGCTCCTTTGTTTTATTTTTATATTTTATATATTTTATAATTATTTTTATATCCTGTATAGGTACCCACAATGGTCCTTTGGAGATAAAGCATTGTAACTCCATTTCCCATTTCCATATGTGTGGAGGCTGCACACCAGCGAGTATGCCAAGGCCATGCCAGTGGAAAGTCCTGCCCCAAGGCATGGCCTCGGCACACTCGCTGATGCACAGCCTCCCATACATACACTTAGGTTTTTGCCATTGAGTGCATTCACTCGCCAGAGACAGGTAGAGGGAAAGTGAGAAATCGCCCCCCTGGGGGAATGGCCATGCTGTAATCCCCTCTCCTCTGTGGAAAGTGAGCATCATGTTTTCTCAGATTGGCCACTCTCCACACTCCTCCATTCTCCTCTAGGGATTTTGGGCACCCATGCACATGCACCCAGTGTGATTTTCAAGCTGCCAGGTCTGGGACTTGAACCAGTCAGCGATGTGGGAGTGCAGTGCCCTAACCACCAGGCCACCTGCTGGCCCCCATTTGCTTATATTTTGATGACTTTCTTTTCATTCAAGCCTGGTGGTCTATGCTTGTTCATGGGAAAGAAACCTCTGATGGGAAAAAAAAAAAAAAAGAGAAAAAAGGAAAAAAGATCTTCATCTTCAAAAAGGGCCCTTTGACTTTCAGCCCAGTGTGAGCACTGAAAAGTTTCCACTCACATGCACTATTCCCAGTTGTATGCCATGAACAAGACTTGGAAGGGTGGCCAGAGGAAAGTGAGGGGCTCTTCCTACACAGCCTTGCAGATTACCAATTGCAACATTTCAAAAAGAGGTGACAATGGGGAGCATTTTACTATGCTCACATTAGATGACTAGGCAACAATGCGAGCTTCAACCTTAGCATACTCTCCCTTCTCTGCTTCCCCATTCATTGTTTAGCATGCTTCTCTGATCAAATTAAAATTAAGAAAGAAATAATAAAGTTAAATAAAATAATTCTTAAAATAAATAAGCTAAGTCATTTGCAGCTTTACTGAACTGTTTTTTTGCCTTCTGCAAAGTCCAACTCAGTCCAACTCAAATGCTGTTAAATATGGAATATACCGTTCATGGGACTTTTCATTGTAAAACATGATCACATCACAATATGGTTTTGGGCTACTTTTGGATTTTTTTTTTTAATTAATTTGTTATAGGGTATGTGCACTTGCCAGACAGAGAAAGTAAGGAAAAGTGAGAAAGGAACCCCTACAGGGATGGCCAGCTGCAAACCCTTCCCTTTTGTTCTCCTCTCGGGATTTAAGAATGCATGCACACATTTCCAGGCTGTTTTCAAGCCAGCCCAAGACTCGAACAGTGCAGCTGGCCACGTGCGATCCAGCCTCTTTTAACTACCACACCATCAGCTGGTCCACAATTTCTATTTCTTAATAGTTCTTTCCTTGGTAAATAAAAAAGATCAAAAAAAGATTTCCTTTAAGATGAAAAGTTTATTTTGCCTTTTGCCTACAAGCAAAACTAGTGAAAATTAAAGTATAAAAATAAATACAATTTACATTAATGGACATTCCACTCAAAGTAAAAATAATGATAAAAATAATATATATAAATAAAAGTCCACCAAAAGCACAAAACAGTGTCTGGCACTTTCTTGAGAAAAAGCTGTGAATAATAATAATAAAAAAAGTGTAAGACAGACACACTTTTACATTTAAATTAAAAACACACTCAAGTTTCTCGAATCTAAAATTTTAACTTTTTCCAAAACATACTGTGTTTTAGCTAATTTGCATTAGTAGCCACAAAACTTTTAGCATCTATCTTTCTTACTGGAGAGTCTCACAATGAATAAGCTATATCCTGAGTTTTCAGAGTGATAAAGCACAGGTTATCATATTTAAAAGAAAATAACATGACATACTTTGCTTATAACTAAAAACTTGATAACTTGGAATTTTCTGACTGTCTTCTAATTTTCTGGTTCACTCATTCAGTAAGTGATAAATCTCAGAAAAAAAAAAAATCCAGTTTATACCCAGAGTAGATTATTATTCTCTGTTTAGAGCTGGATGAAAGAGAAAACCATCTTTAGCTCCATATTCTTAAAAGGATATTAAGAATATATGTAGGCTGCATTTTCAAAATACCAGTATTTAAAAATTCAAGTTAGAAAGATTAAATATCACAGTCCCAATTTTATGTGAGAAGCACAAAGCCCTTTTAAAAAATGGTACGCTAAATCAATAAGGACATTTCTCTTTGTAGCATTTGTTGGTGTTTACCTATTTGTTCTTTTTCATGACTGAGGGTACATGTGCACGCACAAGAGAGAGAAAGAACACTACCCAATGGGGCTTGGTCATGCTGTAATTCTTTTCCCTCCAGTGCTTCCTGACAGGATCCTGGGCGCACATGGGCAGATGTGTTGCCGCTCATGTGAACACTGAGAAATGTGTTGCCGCCGATGTGAACACTGAAAAACTAATCTGAACCCAGGTGGCCATGTGGGAAATGGCTTCCTCTGCACAGTGCTTAACCTGCCGTGTTGGGGGGCCAGCCCTGGTTGTTCCTTTTAGTGAGTTATGTTAGCAATAAAAATACCTTCAACATTGGTGTTATAAATGTACAATTTCAACTAGGCAATATTACTATCCTATTTGAGATATGGATTTTTTTTTTACATTATATAGCCCTTTATTCTCTCCTAAATTAAGCATGCTAGCAAAAACAAGACTATGGAGAAATGAAATGTAACTGCATGCAACATGTTATTCCTATTTTACAGAAATGGATGTAGGAATATAATTCTAAGTGCTACATTCAAGAAGATTGTGCTGTCTTTCCCAAATCTGTCACCTTCCACAAAGATCTTATAATCATATACAAATGTTCCTGACAGTACTGGTGTTACATACATGAAACTCAACATCTCCATAAGACACCTAGCTGTTGACAGGGATGTTCACTTTTGACTGAAGTGGTGACCTGCAGCTACTTCTGTGGTAGGTTTTAGGTGGACAATCAGCAGAAAGGTGTTTTATACTATGAGCTGATAGTGTTCGTCAAAGAACATGAACATTGAGAAACTAATCTGAGGTTTTAAAGTTACAAAACAAAGAAAAACAGCCTTCAGCAATAATTTCCCCTTGAATAGTATCCAATTTGTTTATCGAATTCAGCAGTTTGCAGAAATAAATGAAGTTCATGTTTTAGAACTTATTTATCATTTGTCATGTTTTCAGTATTTTGTAAAAATAAATCCAAATTATCTTTTAAGTTACCAAAAGGGCCTGTGTAGATATCTGGGCACATAAAACAAACTGATGTTTGTACAGGTTAAGCACAGAAATGAGGCAATTTCTATATACTTATTGTCTTCACCCAAACCTAATAATAATAAAAAGTGGAGTGCGGGACAGGAATTAGTCAGATTGACCGAATTATCCAGATAATTGCTCAGCCCTTTGACATCACTTTGCCTGTGTAAACAGAGCCCAAGGCTAAATAAAGTCAGGGAGCATAATGTGGGTAATAATCCTCTCCCCTATTTTATCCTAAGGAATGTTGTCTTCTTAAATTGTCGCAACATTTGGCCGCTTTCTTTGGATTTTTCCTGCATATACTCCTATAAAAATAGAGGAAAACTATTATTATTTCTCAATGTCAACTTTTCTGTAAGGCATCATTTAGTGAGTGATAACTAGGTGCCAGACACTGGATTAAGCAATATACATCATCACATTTAATCCTTGCGTGCAATAGTCCTGAGGTTAAAAAAAGTCACTACCATTATAAGGGTAGTAAAGCTAATACAAAAGGAGAGAGCTTGCCTAAGATGACAGAGCTAGAAGTATTAACGGAAACTCTGAGAACCCAGTTCTACCTGATTTGCTGTTTTACTTAACCATTTTGCAGGATGACCCCCTACTTTGGATTAGTGATTCCTGAGTTTCACTCTAAACTCTCATCCAGTACAAAGCATCAACAAATGTTTAAAATGTATGACATCCAGGGTTGCAATTTAGTGTGTACAAACTATAAATAGCTTTAAATGCTTTGTAACATTTTAGTGTAGAATTGTACGTCTAAGGGTATGATATACTATCATAACAGGAGTTTTCTAAGTCACTTAACAAAGGGTTTATCTCCACATATTTCAAATCAAAGCATAACTTCAAATTTGTTTGAAACACAATCCAGGCCATTACAAATCTAAGCAGAAAAGAGTAATCTTTCCAAGAGTAACTATGGATTTCTGTGCTTAGATTCATAGTTAGCACTTTAATCGGCCAGTATCCCAAATTATGAGTTCATGTGAAAGAATATTATTCTTTCATCTCTTTCAATCGTCTAAACATGTACTCTAAATACATCTTTAGAAAAAATGAGAAAAAACTTTTGTACTTGTTTAGATAGGTATGGATTGTACATGTCACTTCAAGGGTTAAGTTCATTTGCTTTAATAATTATGTGGCAATGTAATTAAAACTTAATCGTTCTTTTTTTTGAGAGAGAGATTTTTGCTAATAGGGTGCATGCACTCGACAGAGATAGAAAGCGAGAATCATCTCCCAGGGGGTATGACCACACTGCAGTCCCTTCTCCTCCATTCTCCTCTCAGGATCTTGGGCACTCATGTACATGTGCCTGGCATGAGTTTTAAGGTGCCGGGTCTGGGACTTGAACCACAGTCGGCTATGTGGGTGTCCAGCAACATAACCATTACACCATCTGCTGGTCCCAAAACTCAATAGTTCTAAAGACTGAATTTCATTGTAGGTTATCACCTGCAATGATTGCCTTTTCATCCTTTATACTGTTGAGTATTACTGAATAGAAGCAATAGTTGCTACTTTGCTTTTACGTTCAGAAGTGACAAATAGTGGAGATGAAATGCATGAGAAAAAAATATGGAGAGGACTGTGGCAAACTGACAATATTAGGCATAACAACAGTAATTCCGCAATGATTTTCCAACGAGGTAAGATTTATCACAATATATAACACTAACATGGGGAAAACTGAAAATGTCTAAAAATTTCACATAACTTCACAAGCGACAGATCTGGTATTTGGTCTGAGTCCTTCCAAATGGTTATCTTTCAAACTAGCTGTTTCCTACTGCACTAGGGTAAGCAAGATCTTCAACTATGATCTTCCACATTAAAACAACTCCATTTAGTGTCATTCCAAGTGATTTCTTCCAGGTGACCTTTTAAATTATCATACATATACACACACATACACATGCACATATATAAGTATATATGTGTGATATTTATGGATTATATTTACTATATACATGCAAAAAGTCAGCAATTATTTCAACATTATTTCAACATTATAATAGCTTATTTCTTCTTTGAACATAATATGAAAAAATTGTTTATGTCACTTGTTACCTCCTAATTTGGAGGGAATCACTTAGTAATAAAAGCTGTAAAATTTGCCTGTGTATTAATGGAAAGACAATAATTGATTAAAGGTTTAATCTTCATTGCCTTATGATTAAGTTAGGGATTTATTTTTAAATGTTTACAAAGCAATATAGTTAAAGCATGTGTTTTGAAAGTACTTTTTAATAGATCACATAATTTTTAGTGAGTTTAATCAAATTGTTTTAATAAAGATACCTGGAAAATAGTAAAGCATTTGGTTAGGAGCTTAGATGCGCTCAACATTGAATTTGTCTTCTTGCCACCATAAGTTAAATTTTAAAATGCCATTTTTAGTTTAGTCTTTAAATAATCCTTAAATAATGAACATGAGAGATTTAGTCCAAGCTTCTTATTGCTCAAAAGATTCAGACCCGTCCCACCTAGCATATTCACCTGTGATCCTGTGGTCAGGGGAAATGTTTCATCCCTTATGCATAGATAAAAATATTCCTGGGTGACTCACCTTCCCAAAGCTGAACAGATATGCAGAGATATAGGCATTGAATGATCATTAGTTTTACTCTTTCTAAAAAGGTTTTCTGAATTAAGCACAGATAATTCTACAGATTTTTCAGAATGAAAAATATATATCATTTTCCACAAGAATTATTATAGAAATCAAGACTGGACCATCATTTTACCAAGATTTTTCTGACTACCTCAAAACACAAACACAAAGGATCACTGAGAGGCATGACCGTGAATATGCCAAAATTATGGTGGCAAGGAAAGACCATCTGTTCCGCTTGTGTGGCCTGAGTTAGGGGGAGCTTGTGCACTTCTTTCTACTGGACAGGCTTCAGGAATTCATTTTCTACACACCTGAAACAGGCGCTCTGTTAGGCACTCTGCTCTGTGAAGACTTCTGTCTATTTTGCACAACCCCCTTCACTGATGTCTTAGGGGTTCTAATTGAATATAAAAAAATAATAAAGTCACTTGCATTAAGGTCTAAATGTTCAAAATTCAAAGAAAGTAACCACACTGCATCAACTGTTCAAAGCACAAATACGCTTGAGAAGAATTTCTGTCTCTCACACGCGCACGGCAAGGAAAGCTACACTTCTGCTCAGCCACCGGCGATGCCCACGGCTCACACTTGTTGGAGAATCACTTTGGTGATGCTGAACTTACTACATGGATATTTAAAGTACTTAATGAGTAAAATGGAATGAAGTGAAAAGTAAAATCATGCCAACATAAGATGATAATTAAAATACACAACAGTACACCAGGAGGGTATATCTGAAGATAGAACTTTATAAGCTCTTCCCAATGTTATATTAAAAAAAAAAAAAAAAAAAACACACATTTGAAAAGTAGGTACCTTTTATGTAAAGAACACTAGAATTATTTTTCCTTTCAAAGCTAATATTGATCTAATATTGTTAATACCCATGTGTGTGACATTCTTACCCTTGTCTACTAAGTAGCCTATGAACAGGTGCATTCTGTCCTTGGTTTGGCTGAAGGATTCTGTTAACAAATTAAATAAAAAATTAATTCAAAAGGATAAATTCCATTTTTCCCATTTCCTTTTAACGGATGAAAGATGAATGACAGTGAATGGAAGTCATCTATGCACTCATATAACCTATATATTACCAAAGCAAACTGATGGGAGCATTTTAATATGGTACTTGTGTTCTGTTCACCAAGAGCCCAAACCTTAGGTTTTCATGTATCCAACATATGCACTGACCTTTACATTTTTAGATAATTTACTTATATACTGTACAAAAGCCAACCTTATCTTTCCAACACATGAGAGAACAAAAATTTCACCCTTATTCTACAAGAATGGAAAAAGTCTAGAAGTTTCAAGGTAGCTTTCTAAAGTTTTTAAACAAGTATCAAAGATCTCCTGCACTCTGGCCAGAAGTCATGACATAATGGGATTTGAGTTTCCATCTGAGATCACATCTCCTACCAAAAGCTTCAGGAATTTCTGGTCTGACATGTGACAAGTATATGACCAGGTGATACAAATCCTGGGCTTGAGATCCTCTAACTCAGCAAGGAGTGTTCTACTGATGTAAAGTAAAACAAAACCAATAAAAAGGAAATTTGAGATTTACGAAATTTTCTTTTAAGGGAAAAAAACAAAAAATTCTCTCACTGAGACCAAATAGTTTTTCTCACCTTGTTTCAGAAGGATTTTGTTTAACCAGAAATTTCTTATTTGGCATTCCCATTTCAGCAGCTCTAACACAATATAAAAATAAAGACACAATATATTTAGAAAATGGGGGAAAATATGTTTACAAATGTGATACAGGATGACAGAAACAAATCATTTAGAAGTTGTTGTACTACTGAAAGATCTGTAGTAAGCATACTAAAGACTACTTCCAAGAGAGAAGAGTTTTAAAAAGGTAGTTATTAGGATATTCTTCCTATTAAGTTTTTCTTTCTAGGAAATCTTCAGGATATCCAAAAAGAATATATTTAAAAGATATAAAATTAAATATTGAATATAAAGATGAACTGTTTTTAAGATTGTGTGATCAGTTATCAATTACATAAGTTGAACACTGACAAGCTTATTTAAAGATAAAATCAGATCTTACCACCTAATTTCAATGAATCTCTTTAGAGAATAAAGGGACTTCTATCAGCTAAAATGCAGAAGTTTTGGCTAATCAGAATATACAAATAGGTCAGCAGATGACTAACATTAATCGGTTTGATAATAATTCATATAACATGGTACAAAAACTTACTTCATGTACTTCTTCCTATCAAGAGACTTCTGTGTTGCAGCTGAAAGAGCCACTCGTGGACTTTTCATTTTATCCTTTAAAATACAGAAGTAACATAAAATTCTACTGGTACCAACAATACCACTAGATTATAATATAGGATGACCCCCAAACTGCATGCAAAAGCTTAACTTTTTTTAAGAATTATTTAATTTGTTTATTTACTTACTTTTTTTTTTTTTTTTCACTGTAGGGTGCGTGCGCTCGCCAGACAGACAGAGAGAGACATAGAGACAGAAAGCGAGAAATCACCCCCCAGGGGGGATGGTCATGCCGCAATCCCTTCTCCTCCATTCTCCTCTCGGGATCTTGGGCACACACGCACACGCTCCTGGCGTGAGTTTTAAGCCACCGGGTCCAGGACATGAACCGCGGTCGACTACGTGGGAGTCCAGCGACATAGCCATTACGCTAACTGCTGGTTCCCCTTACTTACTTATTTTTAATTTGTCCAGAGAGGGACGGAGAGAGAGAGAGAGAAAAAAAGTGGAAAAGCAAGCCACCAGGTCCAGGATGCAAACCACAGTGAGCCATATGGGAGTCCAGTGCCCTTAACGATCATGCCACCTGCTGACCCCATCTTTATTAACATTCTAAACTTTAATTCAGTTATCCTTTATAATTTTTTGAAAGGTCATTGCTATAGGGCACATGCACTCGCCAGAAAGACACAGAGAGACAGAAAGCAAGAAATCACACACACACACACACACACACACACACACACACCTGGGGGATGGCCATGCTACAATCCCTTCTCCTCCATTCTCTTGGAATCTTGGGCACACACACTCATGCACCCTGTGTGAGTTTAAGCCACCAGGTCCAAGATTCGAACCACAGTCGACTACATGGGAGTCCAGTGACATAGCCATTACGCCAACTGCTGGTCCCATCATCCTTTATAACTGAAGCAGTCTGATTTGAAAAATTAAGTAATTGAAGATAATTTTTCCAATGTATAATATAAATTTTGCTTGTTATTTTTTTTTTTTTTGCCAACTACACTAAGATTATTGATTCTAATCACAGACTGCCAACACTCTGGTATATTTCAAGTGAACTGAGAGCCTGTTTTCTAACTCTGATTTCAAAACAGAAAAAATCCACATGATAGTTTCTAGGAAATTCAATCAAGAGCTGCTGATAGTTTTTTATAAGTCATCCAAGTAAAACTTCCAAAGCTTCAATTCCAAAATCCAATCACAAATTGGTATATAATTCACTATGTATTTTCAAATCTATATAGATTTAAATGTTGCTGGTAATCCTGAGATACTGGTGCTTAAGAATTGTTGGAAGGGTAGAGAAGTGACTAAAAGTGACATTTAGTATCAATTACCCTAAACTCAAAAGAACATCATTCATGAACATATTAACTCACCATTTGTCTGAGCATTTTCTCTTTGCGAGCTTCCCGGTCATGACGTAGAATAGACATTCTTTCAGCTGCATCCATCACAAAGAATATGTCATGAATACCATACAAGGCAGCTCTCAGCTGGGGTCAACACAAGAAAATATTATATGCATTATGTAAAGGATGAGGGTAGAGTTCAGTAATACTATCTAATTACTATGTATGCCTCCTTTCTTTAGGGAAAAAAGTTAAGATAGATGTCATTAAAACCTATTTTCAGGGATTAAATGAAAAGAGAAAAACACCACCTTCCCGTTTATTACAAGTGGTCGGGATCTGTGCATTTACCTCCTCTTTCCTGAAGGGAAGCATCCTGCGCTGACACGACGCCTCTCTTCAATGGTGCTTCCGACTGGAAACTTCTTATGAATTCCATAGTATCCTGAAAAATAAATGCTCCTTCAGAAACTTTTTTTTAGAAAGAGTCATGATCACTGGAGTTTCCTTTTGTTCTTTTTCTTAGGCAATCCAAAGTTATTAAGAACATAACTAAAACTATTATGACAAGTCAAACAATTCCAACAATTGAAGGAGAGACAAAAATACACAAGCCACTTCCTTTACGCATTACTTTAAAAATTCTCTGGATAAGATTAGTAATCAGACCTCTGGGCTAGTTCCGTGGTGCAGCAGTAATATGCTGCTTAAGAGAAACTGAGTCCCACATGGAAACTAGTTCGAATCCCCAACCAGGTCTGCCTGAAACACTCCAGGCACATGCACGAGTGCCTGAAATCCAACAGGCTGGAGGACTGGAGGGGGATGGCAGTATAACCAGACTCTGTAGAGGGGGCTCACCTCTCTCTCGTGCATGTGCCCGATCATGAACAAAGGAAACATTTTAAATCAGATTTATTAAGTTGTCTGTGTAACAGCAACAAAAGAATGATTGATCTGCTTGAGTTCTGAACTAATCTGCTCAGCTGTCACATGACTGACAGAAACTAAGACAGAGGTGAAAGTCAAACAATTTACAACACTCTTACTTTCACTGTTTGGCGCAGCTGCTTCAGCTTATCTGTCTGCATAAGCCTACGCGTCAGAAATCCCTTTGCCACTGCAGTTATTTTATTAAATTTTGCTTGTACTTCTGGACTAAAAACCTAGAAGAAATAAGACAGATACAACATTTTAAGAATCTGAGCATTACGCGCAACTGGTTTTCTTAAGGTATTGCAATGAACAAAGTTCTTCTATGTGTTTCCTCTATATAGTTTCTTTCATACTAAAACTGAGCTATTTGATGTTTGGTCCATGTAATAATGCTCATTTTACAACCTAAGATAATACAGCTCTTTGGAAAAAATAAATAGACATATTGTATGTCATTAAGCTTGCCCACCTGAGACCACCTAGTTTTGGCCCTTCCAAAAGGCCTTGTTACTGAGAGTTTGGTCAAGCCACTAGCCGATGATCCCCAGAGGTAGAATGGTGCTTCGTTTGCGGAACCAAAGCTGTATTGTAGGGCAGAGTTTGTGAAACCTAGAGAAAGGAACACAGTATTACACTTGACATCATATAAACATGAGAACATCCAAATAAACACCTGTGAGTCAATACGAATAAAAACTACCTCTGAAACTGATCCACATGCAGACTTAAAACATTTATGGCCTTTGGCTTATATACCAGATGGGTCTTTTCAACACAAATAGCATCTCGGGATAATTGAAGATGTGAAGATAAGCTCTTCTGGGGACTGGGGAATTAAAGGTAATTTAAGATCACTTGGGAGATAGCAAACTGTTTTCCTGCTGCATGAATGAACACAGGCTGAGCTCTGAGCAAATTTCCTGATATTTTCCTCGCTAAGGTAGTCTTTTCTCACAAACACCTGCTCGTCAGTCTTTGATCGGCTGTTGTTTCATCTTTCACGGTCACTAAGCAGCTGGCAGACAGCAAAAGGCTGAACATAGAATTACTTGAAAAAGGAACTACAGTTTTGAAGTGTGCCAATTAAATATCTTATAATTGGACAGTTTTTTCAAATGGAAAAAGATCTTTATTTACCAGAACTATTTGAATTTGAAGTATGGAGTGAATCCACTTGAGACAGCATCGTTTCCAGCAAACCAGAGTCACCTATTTTTCTCCATTCTAACTCTACTGCATTGCTAATGTCCAATTCAGAGGCTTCCGCTGTAATCGCCTTCTTCTCTTTTAACACTTTTTCCTGTTCTTCAATTTCCTGCAGATTAACAGTTTATTATAATAAATTATAGATCTTTTGCTGAACTAACCTACTCAAATAGTACCTTTCTATGCTTAACCAAAAGTACATGTAAATTACCAGTAAATTATTACTTATTTCAAGTTTTCCTCCTCAAAAAATATTTAGCCAATTGACTTCATTGATTTTTAGATTTTTAAAGAATTATTCATTTAATTTTACTTATTATTATTCAATTTGACCAGAGGGAGAGAGGAGGAGAGAGAGAAAGCAAGTCACCAGGTCCAAGACTTGAATCATGGTTGGCCACGTGGGAGTCCAGCACCTTAACCACCAGGCCACCTGCTGACTCCTATTTGATTTTAAAAAGTGACATAATTAATAATAATTAACACTTAAAAGTATTTATAATGTTTTTAATTTTTAAAAATATTTATTTTATTTTATTTATTATTATTACCCTCTTTTATTTTATTACAGGGCACATATGCCCACCAGAGAGACAGATAGAGACAGAGAGAGAAAGTGAGAAAGCAAGCCGCCAAGTCCAGGACTCGAACTGCAGTCAGTCATGTGAGAGTCCAACACCACATGGCCCTCGTACTTATAAATATTAACGTTTCTGAATCAAGGCTTTAATAAAAGCCCTTTTGATAAATTATGTAATTACTCTCTTAGATTAAGTTATACAGGGGGAATAAATTATAAATGTTTGTACTATGTGACCAAAATTTATAGATATTCTCAGCTAAATTCATAGGTATCCTCGGTTAAATTTCACTTACCAGCCCTATCTCCCCACATTTTAATTCCTTACCTTTTGCAATCTTTGCTGTTCCCTTTCCTGCTCAGCTATGAGTAGTGACAACTGCTGGGCATGCTGTTCTTCCAGTCTCTTCCGCATTTCTTCGAAAGCTAACATCTTGCTTTTTAGAATCTCTTCACCTTCTGAAAAGAAAGATGGCTCCTCAAATTAGAAAATTCAGGGCAAGTCTAATATCTAATAATTTGTATCACCAATTTAAATTATGCTTCTGACCCAACAGTCTTCTTAGATCTGACAACACAATCAATATGTAGACAGGTCTCCATTCTGAAGCTCTCATTTGCCACTCCTCTTATTTTATGCTACCCAAAGAGAAAGGCCAGCATCGTATCTCTTTTCCCCTCATACAACGGATTCCATCCTCAGCTGAACTGGTAGAGCCAGGACTGTGCGTTTGGGCACAATTCTTCCAGCTTTAACTTCAACTGCTGGTTCAGCTGTGGCACTCAACTCAGCTCAGCACTATTTATTCATGATTCTGTCCCTCTCCAGGATCTGTTATTGCAGCCTGTAGTTCTGCTTTTTTTTGAGAGCTTTTTGCTGTAGGGCATGTGTGCTCACCGGAGAGACACAGAGAGAAAGAAAGTGAGAAATCACCCCCCAGAGCGGATGGCCACACCACAATCCCGTCTCCATTCTCTTCTTGGGATTTTGGGCACACACACGCACACACACACACACACACACACACACACACACACATGGCACGAGTTTTAAGCTGATTGGTCTGGGATTTGAATTGTGGTAGACTATAAGAGAGTCCAGTGACGTAACTATTACACCATCCACTGGTCCCTTGTTTTGATTTTGAAAGTTAACATTTCTTTAGTGGTATATGGCTTTCTCAGTTTGAGGTTCCAAAAAAGACTGGATATTAAAATTTCAGATAATTTAGATACTAACTGAAAGAAATAAGAGAAATCATTTTAACTACACAAGCTTACTGAACAGACATGGTGAGATATTTTGAAATGTGGAAATATCAAATTTTATTCAGATATAGCAAATATATATTCACAGATGCATTATAATTCCATAAATTTAAAGAATCATTCTTTCCAAATATACACTCAGTGTTTTTCATTGAAGTTAAATATATTATGTGCTACTGGCTTGTTGTTATAATCCTCCCATACTGTGTTCCTAAATGTTGGGTCAGCAGAAAAGTCATGACATATTTTTCTATGCAAAAACGTGTCATGACTTTTCCAACAACCAAATACATTTTACTTAGCTACAATAATTTGCATTTGTCTCTGTGCAGTTTCCCCCAGGTAAAGGGAAAGCTGGAACAGCAGAATTACAGCCTTCAGCAAGAAAGAAAAGGCCTTTGGGCTTGACTGCTCAATCAACAACAGGTGTTCTTTCCATTCTCCTTCAGAAATATCTTTATAAATGAAGAGGCGCCCTGCGAGGCCGGCTGAGTTGCAGGCTGCCCTCAGCATATTGCACTCCCTCCCACACCCACTCTGACAACTACAAGGCCAGCCACCTCCAGGAATGGCTTCATCTCACAGGCCCAGCCTCAGTGGCACAGGTGATAGAGTGCCACGGCACTGTGCTGAAGCCACATGGGAGGTCCCAGTTCAGATCCCAGGGTGCACCTGTGACCCTGACTGGCTGGGAGGAGAATCATAGTACATTGAGACCCCACCATGGGTAATACTCTCATGAGAGAAAAAAAAGCACTGCCAAAATTGCCACTCGGTTGGCTCTGTGTACTCTGACGTCCACTGAGGCAGCCTCTAGCCATGCCGTTGTCTACTTGGAGGGTGTGAGTTGGCTGTTCCATTTGTTCTTACTACAGCTCTTACAAGGCTGCACAGGGTGCTTTTGAAGATTTTGCCATATGGCGCATGCATTTGCCAGAGACAGACAGAGAAAGAGAAAGTGAGAAATCACCCCCTGGCAAGGGTAGCAGGCCATTCTCCATTCTCTTCCTGAAAAAAATCTCAGGGCACACATACACATGCCCTTGGCATGATTTTCAAGCTGCTAGATCTGGGACTTGAACCATGATCAGCCATGTGGGAGTCCAGCACCTTAACCACCATGCCACATGCTGGCCCAGCTGCATAGTTTTTGTTTTGTTTTTAATTTTATTTTTATTAATAGATTTTCACTATTGGGCAAGAGTGCTCACTAGAGAGACAGACAGAAAGTAAGAAGTTACCCCCCCAGAGGGATGGCCATGCCACAATCCCTTTCTCTCCATTCTCCTCTCAGGATCTTGGGCACACGTGTACATGTGCCTGGCATGAGTTTCAAGCCGCTGGATCCAGTACTTAAAGCATGGTCAGCTATGTGGGAGTCCAATACCTTAACCATGATGCCACCTGCTGGACCAGCTACATAGGTTTTAAGCGTTCTGTTACAAGTCTGTTTTCCCCATAAGCTCTAGGAACTTAATTTACTTGATTTATATCTTCTGTATGACGAATTATGAGCCATGACAATAATTAAGGAGTAAACATGAAGAAAGATGTTCTTGTTAACTGAAAGAGACCTGAAATAATTTGTATCAATAAAGAACCATTCTCGAAACATCCCTTAGAGTCTTACTCATGATACTTTCTCTAATATTATAGTTTGATGTGAAGTATTTGCTGAAAGGCCAACTACATGAAGATCTCATCACAAATGAATGAGCAAACTGACAAAAACATTAGAACCATAGTCCAAAAGGAAGACCCCACAGCAATACACTGGATTAAAACCATGAATATTTCACACAAGACTATTTTCTCTGGTCATAAATAATATCCTCTATAATGCCAAGTGAACCAAGAGAGCTTCACCATTTAAATAAGAAAACTGAGAAAGCTTAACAAATGGCTAATTACATGCTTTCTATAGGATAAATGAAATGAAGTGTCTTCAGGAATAGATGAGGACAATTTTTTTTTTTTTCTTTGCAAAAGTATTGAGCCAGCTAGGTGGCGTAAGGTGGCTGGATTCCACGTGGCCAACTTCATGATTCAAGTCCCAGACCTGCCAGCTTGAGAAACACTTCAGGGGTACGTGCATGCATGCCCAAAATCCCAAGGGGAGAAGGGAGGTGAACGGATGGCTGCAAGACTAACCCTCCAGGGTGTGCTTCCTCATCAACTTCCTTAAGCCCCCAACTTTTTTTTTTTTTTGGAGAGATTTTCACTGTAGGGCGCGTGCAGACACTCGCCAGACAGACAGAGAGAGACATAGAGACAGAAAGCGAGAAATCACCCCCCAGGGGGGATGGTCACGCTGCAATCCCTTCTCCTCCATTCTCCTCTCGGGATCTTGGGCACGCACGCACATGCGCCCGGCGTGAGTTTTAAGCCACCGGGTCCGGGACACGAACCGCGGTCAACTACGTGAGAGTCCAGCGACATAGCCATTATGCTAACTGCTGGTTCCCTAGCCCCCAACTCTTACGAGCACATGTGCCCTATGACAAATTTTTTTAAAAAAGTAAAAGTGCCATCTCTATTGCAGGTATCAAACACTTCAAAGTTTCCCTTACCTTTGGAGCTGGTTTCCAGCACTTTATTCTTGTTGATGTAGACAGATCCCATAGGGTACCTTTTCTCTGGCAAATGTTGCCTTTCCTGCTCAGTTATGACGTAAGGGCAGTTTTCCTTTTGCAAACCATCGGAATCTAAATCAAGTCTCCGTTTAACTTTCTCAAGACTATTATCCAAAAATTGTTCATTTCCACGGGACACCATAGGTGTGTCCATCTGCTGTCTGGCGTTCTGGTTTTGCATCAGTAAAGGAGATGGGTTTTTCACATCATAAGATTTATTCAGTTCCATTTGTAAATTGTAGAAGTTTTTCTCTAACATGTTGGCTGACTTGAGTCCGCTCATGGTCCCAGAGTTTTGACTGGCTATACGCTGATCGGTAGCATACGGTTCACGCAACCTCGGCATGGCAGGACAAGTACTGTTCACTTTGTGTGATTCTTTCTCATCAGATGTTAACTGACCTTCCACAGTAGCAAGTCCATGGGTAATTGTACCCTCTAGCTGATTTCCTGATGACTGACATACCTGATTGGATTTACCTAAAACCACATCCTCCGTGGCTTCGGATGTATTTTTATTTATGTAACCCTTGCTTGAGCAAGCTTCTGCTAAGTCAATTGGTAACTTTGGCACAGTTTCGGGTACATTTGGGTTTTCATCAGTATGTTGAATGACTAAATCCACTGCCTGTTCCCTTCCTTTGGGGCTTAATTCACAGGCATTTATTGGGTTATTTATAAGTATATGACATGCTGATGATGGCCTGGAACGCCTTCTCTGCATTTGAGGACTCATACTTGGCTCCGGACTAGGTATTTTGGCATATGAACCTGTAAGACTTTTGATAACATTATTTTCAGTAACAAAAGTAGGAATAACTTTAAAATCAGAATCAAGAACAGTGGCATGGCCAGTTCGTACAGGTATGTCCACTTTAGAAAAGCTGCCTAAAACAGACATGTTCATGCTGCTTGCTTGAGTAGAAGCACCTTGAAGAAGAACGTTTGATTTATTAAGGCTTGGTTTGTCAGCAATAACTGAGCCACAGTGTTTGCCTATGAACTGGGCCTTCTCCTTTACACAGTCAGTTCCGTTAACAGCATCATTTTCTTTGTCTGAATGACTCTCATTAACACTCCTCTTTACACTATTTCTCAGACTGCGTCTAGACTGTTCTCTTTCTATATATTCCTTTGACTTTTTCATCAGGTTCTGAAGACTTAGTATGTAGGGATCTGGGGTAACTTCTGCTAAAAGTGATCGATCCTGCTGTTCATTCGTTGAAAGGAGACCATCAGAAACAGAAGTCTCTGATGGGGTTGCTGAGGTCATCTTTGGAGAAGCTTCATTTTCTGTGTGACTAGTATTTGAACTGTCACATTGCTTCGGAGAGTTAAATCCTTCTGGATCTCTAGCTATGTCTATCCCATTATGTTTACATTGGTCCTCATTATCCAATGGCAAAACTCCAGGCATCTTTTCAAGCTTTGCCAAAGGAGACTGTTCAGTAGGGCTTGGCAAGCCATTTGGAAACGTAGCAGGAACAGTCAAGTTTCTGACTTCTGAATTAGAGTAAATTGTTTCAATCTCCCACTGATCAAAATCACTGGCATGTGGTGCTTTTCTAACCTGAAAAAGGAAATTTTAAAATTCATTGTACAAAATTCTTTTTTGTATTCTTTTTAAAAAATAATTATCTTATTTAACATTATTTATTTATTTATTTATTTATTTATTTTAATTTGACCAGGGAGGGACAGAGCAAGAGAGAGAGAGAGAGAGAGAGAAAGTAAGCCACCAGGTCCAGGACTTGAACCATGGTCGGCCTGTGGGAGTCTAGTGCCCTCAACCACCATGCCACCTGCTGGCCCCCCTCTTTCATTGTATTCTAAAATAAAACTGAAATTGAAGAGTCAAAGTTCTGGCACTTGAAAATGCAAGCAAAATTTAAGATGACTGGTTTCTATGGTATTCTGTATCACACAAGAGAGTAAATTATTTAGAAAAGTATCTATTGGTCATCCTAGCCTATTTATTAAAATGTAAAAGTGGAAATTATCTGATACGAATATGAATATATGCATCCATGTGCAAGTTAATGTCAGAATAGAAGCATTTTCCTTAACTTTCTCCTGGTATTTTGAGAGGAATGTTGAAGTTCATGAAAAAAAGAAATTAAAGTATGAGTTTATTTTGGTAAAAAAATTCTGAAATCCATACATAGTATTTTTCATAATATGCATTTTCCATTAACTTTTTAGAGCGCTCTCATATATTATTAACATTACCTACTGTTTAGGATAGATATAACCTTAGGATTATAATATATGTAATAAATAGCAAGTAATTAAATATCTGATATAAATGATTCCTCTTTAACAAAGATTAACTTTTCCAGGACATTAAGTAAAAATAATTCAGTAAAAGACTCCTGCATCCCACATGCTTATTCTACAGTTCAACTGAAACTCCTCCCTAAAATGAACCAAATTCATGATAAATAATTGTTTAGCCATGTAGCTTACATTACTTAGAAATTAGAAATAAGAAATATTTCAACTTAAAATCCAACTCATTTTTTTAAAAAGTTCAATTAGATTAACTGATGGTCACTTAAAACAGAAACCTTTTAATGTGTTTTGGAACAAGAAAAATAAGTTGAAAAATCTGATTAAAAATTAAGACAAGAACAGCAATATACACAAGAGATCCAACAGAAAAAGTAAAATTAGATCTTGTAGCTAAATAATTCAATCTTGGGGACCAGCAGTTAGCATAATAGCTATGTCGCTGGACTCCCATGTAGCAGACCGTGGTTTGAGTCCCAGACCTGGTGGCTTAAACTCACGCCAGGTGCAAATGTGTGCATGCCCAAGATCCCTGAGAGGAGAATGAAGGAAAAGGGATTGCGGCGTGGCCAGCCCCCCCTTGGGGGTGATTTCTCGCTTTCTGTCTTTCTGGCAAGTGAACGTGCCCAATAGCAAAAACCTCTAAAAAAAAAAAAAAAAATTCAATCTTGCAAAAGAATAACAAATGAACTAGGATGGTCTCTAAAGATTACACAAGCATATATTAAACTGGCAGAAACCACTGTAATATTATTATATGAATGTAGGCTCCAGAATCCTAGATATTATAAGACTTTTTTTTAGGTAGTTTTGTATGTACTTGTTTTTTTCCTAGACCATATGGCCCTCCTGTCTTGCCTTACAAATCCCAAGACATGAAACGGTCTCCAGGTATTACATAATAATCAGTTCAACAAGATGTACTTGGTCACTACCTTAAGATCAAAATAAGCCAAAAGGGATACATGTTCAAGAAATCCACAAACATGTTCATAGGTTTAAGAAAAATTAATGATTTCCTTATATGAAATACTTCACATTTAACGCATGAAGTATTCAGGAGCTATATTTTTTGCACACCACCAAAACGATTCTTTGGTTAGATGAGTTAAATAATACTAACAAAAAAGTTATCATAGAATCTTAAGTTTTACAGTTAAAGCACATCTTAGAAATCTACTGTATTTTGGGACCAGCAGATGGCGTGGTGGTTAAGGCGCTGGACACTCCCACATGGCTGACCACAGTTTGGGTCCCAGACTTGGCGGCTTACTTTCTCTCTCTCTCTCTCTCTCTCTCGCTCGCTCTCCCTTTCTCTCTGTATCTCTCTGGTCGAATTTAAATAAATGAATGAATAAATAAAATTAAATAATTAAAAAAAAGAAGCCAGAAATCTGAGTCCGATTTAAAAAAAAAAGAAATCTACTGTATCATATAAAATTTATCTGAATCATTAGTTCATTTCAATAAAGTATTAGTCATGGTCTTTTAAACAAAGTTTTCAGATTCAACAATATGTTATGTCTGATATCTTCCCTCAATGAACCAAGAATAATATCATTTAAATAATCCACCTTTTATTGTTAAATCAGTGCTACGCATTGTATTTTTTTAAACTTAACATGGACGGTAATTATAATCTGCAAATTAAAACCTACTACCTGTACTACATACCACCCACAGAGAAACGAAGATAGCAATTAATGGGAACTACCATAAGGCTCATTATACACATGTCATCTATTACAGTATGAATTACACAAACCACAAACGCCTAAGATTACGAAAAAACAGATGCAGTCAGAAGAACAGTGCTATAGATTGCAGAAATGATTGTTTAAACCAATCCATCTGTTTTTTGTTTTTAGTATGAAATGACCCAGACCTTAAAACATATTGCTTATACAAATTTAAGTTAACCAGAATTAAAATTATTGCAAAAAGTGTAGATATGGTTTAAATGGTTTCATTTAGGATCTGAGATACATTAGGCAATCCTATTTATCCACACGAGGTTATATTTTGTGAATCTAAGAGCAGAATTTTCACACACACACACACACACACACACACACACCAACACCAACAAACAGGGCAGTTATTTACTTTTTTAGAAGAAAATAAGAATAAGGCCACTTAGTCAATTGTCTGTTTAGTTCAAGAGTAAACTATAGCGGCCAATCTATCATTTTGTCACTGAGAATTCAATGTTTTTAGAGTCATAAGACACAGACAATAAGCAATTATATTCAGTGTGTGGCTCTGTTGTCTAAGTATCCTCTGATTCAAGTACTGAGCATCACTAACAAGAGCAAGTGAATTCTCTTTAGAGTAACTGAAATGGAATATTACAAATTATGCAGCTTCTCAAACATAACAGTAAAATATATCGGTAATTAATTAGTTAAGTGCAAATATCCTTTTTAAAAATTATCATCAATGTTTACCTTATGCTTTCTTAATTATAATCTAAAACAGCTTAAAAATTACACACCTGAACATTTTCAAGAATCTCCTGGACACGAGTCAATAAAGATTTTTTCCTGTTAACGTGCTTTCTAGCTTCTACATCCAGTGCTTTCTGCTTTTCTTCTTGCATTTCCTTTCTTTTTTCAATGTTAAGCTGCAAAACATCATAAAAATGTAATTTTTTCTCAATGATAAAAATATAAAACAAAAACTAATCAATAGCGAAAGAAATCTGAAGCATGGTTGAAGGCATTAACTCAGATAGGGCATACAAGATCTTTCTGGGTAAATACTTCGTGAGGGTGTGAATTATACAGTTGCATGTCATATATCAAAACCCATGGAACTGTGCATATTTCACTGTTTATAAATTATTCTCAATTGAGAAAACAGTTACGAGGGGGAAAAAACTTATTCACTTATCAAATGCTCTAAAATGACAGAAAAAATTAGTCCCTTTGGCCACTGCTACCCTTCTCAATAGTAACAGCTCACTTCATTAGTCTTCAACTTATAACCTAATCACTATACGTTTTATCTCTTTGTTGCCTCAAGAAAATGTCCAAAGGTCTAGTGATTTAAAAAAACAAATAAGTGTTTATTAGCCTAAAGATCAGAACACTTTTTATTCTCCCACATTGTACCAGCCAATAAAAATATAATATACCCCCAAAAATTGAAGACTTCTAAGCACTCTATCTTTTTATAGTAGACTTAAATCTTAATTATTAAATCCTGAGAAATTTTACCTCTGTATTGAGTCAAGACTTATTTTAGACCTATGTAAGTAGAAAACATGTCATAAAAAAGATTATTTCAAACTTGGCAATATTGATCAAATACAACATAAAGTATGGATTAGATCCATAAATGTCAAATTTTGCTTATAAGTAAGTAACTGATAGTCAGACCCTACGCAACAAGCCTCAGACACTTCAGTCCATATAAAATCAAGCAAAATGTCATTGAATAGCTGATAAAAATTTTGCCTTACGATTACATGCATGGCACTCAAGAGTCATTACCAGTTTCCTGGTAATGACGCTTTGAAAGAGCCACCTAGGGGCCGGAAGGTGGAGTGATGGTTAAGGGTACTGGACTCCCACATGGCTGACCACAGCTGGAGTCCCGGACCTGGTGGCTTGCTTTCTCACTTTCCCTCTCTCTCACTCTCCCTCTCTCTGGTCAAATTAAAACAAACAAACAAACTAACTAACCTCCCTCTCTGGTCAAATTAAAACAAACAAACTAACTAACTAACTAATTAATTTTATTTTAAAGAGCCACCTAGCAGTCATTGTCATAAGTAAGTGTTTGAACCGAACATCACTAATAGGAGGACAACTAAATAGTATATAACTTCTGACCGAATTTAATGTGAACTACATGGCATCATCTCCAAAGAATTCTCACCTGATTCTAATAAAACTTTCAGGCTCAACTTCCAGTTTATAGTAACTTCAGAAACCAGAGGAACAAGTCAAATATCACATCCAAAATGTAAAGTATCCTATAAGACAACTGGTCTGATCACTCTAAAAATTTAATATCATAAATAAAAATTTTAAAGGGGTATAGGGGTTGTCCTAGATTAAGAGGGATTAGGGACCAGCAGTTGGTGTAATGGCTATGTCGCTGGACTCCCATGTAATTCGCGGGTTCGGAGTCCAAAACCCGGTGGCTTAAACTCATGCCAGCCGTGTGTGCATGTGTGCCCAAGATCCCAAGAGGAGAATGGAGAAGGGAATGCGGCGTGGCCATCCCCCCTGGGGGGTGATTTCTCACTTTCTATCATTCTGTCTCTCTCTTTCTGGCGAGCGCACCCACCCTATAGCAAAAACCTCTCCCCCCCCAAAAAAAAAAGAGGGATTAAAGAAACATAACAAGCATATGCTACTTATGAACTCTAGATCCAGACTGGAAAATAACACCTATAAAAGACAATCTGAACGCAAATGGAGAAATCTGAACCTGAACAAAATATTAGATGCTATTTAAAATTATATTACTAGTTTTCTTCAGATGTGATAATGGTACTGGGGTTTCACTATTTTTACCCCCATAAATAAGGAAATCAACTACAAGTTCACTACAAGGTAAGTGGCAAAGCAATGACTTGAACCCAGGCCAGAAGTTTCCAGAGCCTGGGCTTTTAACCACTGCGGTCCTCTACGTTGCCTCTGAGCACACGCCGCACACAGTGCCTTACAGCTGGGCAGGGAGAGGCTGCCATGCCTGCACGTTGACATCTTCCCTGCTCTTTTTTTAGAAAATATTTATTTATTTAATTTTGTTATTATTATTTTTCAATTTGATGAGAGAAGGAGAGAGAGTGCAAGAGA
>NW_006159657.1:9053446-9095039 GCF_000334495.1 Tupaia belangeri chinensis | reverse complement strand
GAAAGTGAGAGAGCAAGCTGCCAGGTCTGAGACCTGAACCACAGTCAGCATGTGGGAGTCCAGCACCTTAACCACCACGTCACCTGCCGACCCTTCCCTCCTCATTTTAATGGCACAGATGAGAGTCTATCAAATGGACCACAGTTAAATTAACCTACTATTGGGTCATTCATTCATCTTTTGCTTTTTTAAACAATGCTGCTATAACCCTGTACATATTTCTTTGAGCACGTATATGAAGCTAATGGTAGGAGATTCCCCAAAATGGAATTGCTGAGTCAAAGGTTATATGTACTTCTAAATTCTGATAAGCACAACCAAACTGCTCACCAAAAAGTAGAACCAAGTGATTCTCTCAGCAAAAGGCATTAAAAGTACATTTCCCCACTACCTATAGAATATTAGGTCTTATCAGATCTTTGCCAATCTAATAGGTAAAAAAATGCTAGCTCGCTGGTATTTCTCTAATTATCTTTCAAACATTTATAAATCTTTCTCTTGTTTGTCTATAAACTGTCTTAGTAGTTCACTGTAGAAAAAACAAATATTTAAAAACAAAGAAAGTTTACCAGTGGAGAAAGCACAGCCACTCCATGGAAGCGAATAAATGAAATACTTTCTGATGGGGCAGGTAGAAAGCTCTCCGTGGATAGAGATGTTTCTTGGATTCTGGCAAGACTTTTTTCACAGAACTTCTCATATTCCTCCATCTTCCCACAATCACACTACAAAACAGAAAAATGTTATTTTTAATGTACTAAGAAAAATATATATTTATTATTTGGCAAATTTTGTAGAATATGAAATAAAAAATTCAGTTCCTGGAACTGGCCTTCCCTGAACAATCTCACTGATCAGGACCTAATCCTTGGATACAGAAAAGCACCTAAAGGCTCTGTCCAGGTAAGACATTCTTCTTACATTAAACATTTCTTTTTTTTTTCTTTTTTTTAGTTTTTCCCATAGGGTGCGTGTGTTTGCCAGATAGAGGCAGAGAGAGGAAAAATGAGAAATCACCACCCAGGCATCTGGCCATGCTGCAATCCCTTCTCCTCCATTTCCCTCTTAGGATTCTAGACACACACATACACATGTACCTGGGTACAATTTTCAAGCCACTGTCTCCAGGACTTGAACCGTGGTTGGCCATGTGGGAATCCAACACCTTAACCACCACACCACCTGCTGGCCCCTTACATTAAATTTTTCTGAACATTTTTTCATAGAAATCAATTTTGAAACATGACTAGTTTAGAAGAGCAACTAGTTTAGAAGAGCACTGTTAGTGAAATCTTAAAGAGAACAAAGTTCTGTACCACTTTACTATCTTCAGATTATAAACATTTCTTTAACAGGTCTTTTTCTATGCAAAAATGCATCATGGCTTTTCTGACAACCCAATAGCACAATAAAAAACCATATTATACAAAGGCAGAAATGCTTTTGTAGCACAGAATAACTATTTAAATAGAAGAGAATATTTACTTTTAAAAATCTCTTTCTTCATATGCAGTTTAAAGGTTACTACAGTATTTGCATATTCAGGACTATATTTTGATTCCATGAGCACCAGCCAACTCAGCCAAAGATGGAACACAGAAAATCAATTGGCTCTGGTATTAAATCTATTTTATTGTTGAAAATTGAATCATTGCCAACTCTTAACAATGATCAGCCCAGTAATTTCACCATTTCTGGAAAATAGATAGGGGCTATGAAAATATAAGGTAACCAGGAAACCACTAAATTCATTCATTTAGCACATGTTAAATGTTTCAATAAACAGTGCCTATTTGTATAGCATATAGGTTAAATATGGCACTGTTTCCTTTAAGTAGGCAAGGGAGAATAAAAAAAGAGACATGGTCAGAATCAAAACCAGCAGGGGCATGAAGTTTAGAAACAGAAAACCTAATAGGACAGTGTTCCTTTAAGTGTTCATTTTAAAACAATTAACTATTTAACAACAACAACAACAAAAAGAGAGCAGGGAAATTCAATTAATGATGTACAAAGATGAAATAAGATAGACCTAGGCTGCGAAGTACTTAAAAAATTCAGTAGCATACACTAAAGTATCAAGGACAAATTATAGTACAATTATAAACGAAGAAAACCATATTCAAAATTAGAACTGGATTATGAAAAAAGAAAATATATTGTTACTTTTGGCCAGTTGGTAGTTTTATCAGTAGCAAAACTTTTTCCTGTCATTCCATCTATTGTCATTATTTCTATGTTCAATTTATGCAAAGTAAAGAGTTTACTTCCAAAGAAATGGTTCTCTAGGGTGTGAATGAGATTGTTTTGCAAACTCATATTCATAAAGCAAAAGTGAAAAACAAAACACCTCATCACATAACCATTTTTTAGTCTAGGTTTCACTCCACATTCTGATATCTTAACCATCAAAATATTCAGTAGGTAAGATGTAAAAGAAATTGAAATGAATCCATATCAGAGTATTTCCTTAACACAACCCACACATCTAGCATTGCACAGAATGTAATTAAATTATCAACACAAGTAATGTAATGTACTTGTTATAGATACACAAGCAAAACATGAAATTTAACTATAAAGGTCTGGGAAATTTAAGGAAATAAAATACCTTTATGACAATAGTTTTATTTTTCTCTCAGTAATATCATAGAGATATCCCTCATTGTTTCAGAAAGTTACTCATATCCTTAAATATATATTACAGATACACAGTAATATATTATTATAGCATTATTATAGCATAACTTACAGAATGTAACAATGTATTAACCATTCAAATACAAGTGCTAATAAGGAGAGTAAGGAAGTTATCAAAGGATCCTGAAGCATAACTAAATCCTTTTCAGTCTTGGGTCTCAGCTTGGAAGTGTCCTCCTCAGAGAGGCCTTCCCTGATTACACCCTGTAAATTAACCCTGCCACAGTCGCTATCACATTAACCAGCTGTTTCCCAATGTTCATAACACTTACCACTATCTGAAATGATCTTGCTTATTTCCTTGATTTTTGTATGTCTTCCTCCACCAAAATGTAAGCTCCATAAGCACAGGTACTTCCTCAGTCTTGCTCACTGAATTCGCATTACACAGAACAGTGTCAGCACATAGTAGGCACTTGATAAAAGTATTGAATGAGTGAATTAGGGTATTTAGGGCAACCAGGAATGAGAACGAGGAGGAAAAAAGAAGAGGCAGACTATACAGCAAAGAAGGCAGCAAAGAAAAATAGAATTTAGAGAAAGGTGGCTTCATGGATGACCCTATTCCCAGAGAAACTGGTACCTCTAAACTGCAAAGGTGACCATTTAAAAAGTGCACAGTCCATATTCCATGATTAAATGAGAGGGCACTCTACATTTCATCCCACAATTACCACTGTCAGCAAGGCTTTCTTTTAAGGGAGCCTTGACTACATGTCCACCCCAACCACAAATCGACTACCCCATACTTTACCATCAAGCATTACTGGTCCACTTCCATTAATAATTTGTCAGCTGCGGCAGGTTCAGACACGCCTTGTCTTCTCCATTTTCTGTACACCACAGAGAACTAACTACTGACCCATAGGCTCAAGATCCCATCTGCCCTTAACCATTATGCTGCCAGAAAGGTCACCAAAGGGAATGGTCAAAGTACCACGGAACAGATCCTGCCTTGTTTTCAGAGCCTAGCTGGCTGTTGAGACCATCAGTCCCTGCGGACGTAAACTTCTTGTAGAGGTAATAAAGGGGAAGATTTCTTATTGGGGTACCTATGATTAGCTGAACATTCTTGTGAGCCTGTCACCAGCCCTACGCCTCAGTTTCCTTATCTGTCTGGAAGGCATTTTGAGAGCATTCGATGAGCTCATGCATGCAGTGCCACTGTGCTAGCATACTGCGGGGCACGCAGACGGCATCCATACGTGGGAGCTGCTTTTCTCACGAAGATGATGGTGATGACTTTTAGTTCTAGCCTATGAACTCCTGGAGGCCAGCCTCAGAGCTTGGTTCCTGCCAAGAGTCAAATGTAACTTAAAGACACAGGAAGGGGGACCTCCAGCTTCCTCATTTCGCTCTCTCCAGACCCCTTCCCATCGAATCAATGTCTAGGCGCTGCCATTTGCCCTAACTGGGGCTTGGGCACTGGGATTACGTGCAGATAGGAGAAGCAAAGGGTGAGAAGCACCAAGCAGCCTGGGAGCGACCAAGAGAATTTGCTTTTTTGTCCTCGTGCTGATCCAGAGTCGCAAAGGCGGAATAAACAGCGCTACTCGGGCCTTTGATTGTGGTTAACCGGCGTTCAGAAATGGCCAGTGCACACCCCGGGGATGCCGCACCGCGGGAGGGAGAAGGCGAACCGCCCAGTTTTATCCCTGTTTTCTCGCCAGATCGGGGCTCTCTGGTTCTGGCCCGAGTCAGTGCACCAAGGATCCTCTACCCGGATCCCGGCGCCCCACGCCCACCTCCCCAGCTCCTCTGAGAGAAGGATCCATCCCGAGAGCCCACCAAGCGGCGCCACCATTCGAGCATCACCTCCGCGCCCCGTGCCCCCGGCCCCCAGGTACTGGCCTCCCCATACCAGGCGTCTTTCCAGGGGCCCGAGGCCCACAAGCCCAGCGCCGAGCCCGCCCTCAGCTCCTCAGGGCGCCAATTCCGTCTTGCCGGGGAGTCGCTCAGCCGCGATCCGGGGACAGTCCAGTTCCTCCGCATGCACACACCTGATCCCCCACGGCCCCGTCGGCTTTTCTTCCCGCGCTACGGGCCTTGTCAGGGAGCAAAAGGCTCAACTGGTACTGACAGAACGCAGCTCGGTCCTCCGCCGCCTTCTCCTCCTCCTCCCGGCCATATTACGGGTCTCTGGCGGCAACGCGGGCTCCTGGCAACGGCCGCCGCCGCCGCCACCCGGACTCCACCTCTCAGGGTTGGTACTTCCGGTGGTTGCTTTCCCGGGCAGTTGGAACGGTTGGGCCTCCAGAAACTACAATCCCCAAGGTGCATTGCGCGTCCGTGATATTGGGCGTAATACCTACGGCCAATGCGATGCACGTTGGGGAATGTAGTCTTCACTACCAATTAGCGCCTCTAAAATTATAATTTATTACAACAGAAATGCTGTTCAGAGTATGAAGTCCCCATGAAGTGTTCCTTGAAGTTACATTTTTTGCTTATCTGTATGGTAATGAGAAAACCGACGACAGTCACCAAAACTTTTTCTTTGTATATAAAAAATATTGCTGAATCCTAGATGCTCAATCAAAACCTTAAGACTTCCGTACCTTTGTGCAAATTGGTGAGAAAATAGTCTCGCAGAAAAATGTAACAGAAAAAACAGGGGGGATAAAACTAACTCTTTTGCCAAAATTCTCTATCTGAAAAACATGTTACCAATTTTCAAAAATGTGATTTAGAGCCCTCTTTCATTCCTTAACTCGACTTTACCTTTGGCCACTTACTGACCCTCCTTCAGGTTCCTATTTTTGCATATGTAAAACGGTGGTTAAAAGTGCCTGTAGCTATCACAACTGTGAGGCACAGTTGAGATAAGTCCGCAAGGTGCCTGCTACCTGAGCTCTTAGGAGGAGAAGTAAAACTAGGAGAAAGAGGAGCCGTGGAAAGGTCACAAGCCGCTGGGGTAGCATGATGTCAGCTATTTGTTCAATTCACCTGTCCTCAGTTTCCTCAGCTGTGAAATGAAGGAATCATTAAAATCCCTTCCAGTTTTATCATCTGATTGTGCCTCCTTTGCTATGCTCTTTCATTCTCTCAAAAACTGCACTATCTTCCAAAATCGACTGAACTCAGTCTCCAGAGATGCTACCTACCTAATGGGGCTGTTGTGAGAATACAGGAAATATGCATATAACGCATGTTATGAGGTGCAGTTCGGGGGCATGGTAAGTGCTTTGCAAATGTTGGTTGTTTTTATTAATTCTATTATGTCCTTCCACGAGAATGTAAATTCCACAAGAACAGCCACCCAGTATGTTCAGTTCACTGTTGTGACCGTACTAGGCAGTGTTTGACAAATCTTGAACTGAATTGATTAATGAGCCTAAAGGCGTTGGGAGCCTTCAGGGTTCCCTGGACTTCTGAATCCTGTAGGGCGAAGGAGTCCCTAGTATCCTTTCCAGTCCTGCAGCCTTAAGCTGGCCCTCTTCTTCCACTCCTAGCCCAGGGAAAGTCCGGACCCCAGATTAGCCAAAACCTCTTTGGAATTTGAGCCTGGAGCCTAGGCCCGCCCCTGTTGCCGTGACAGCGGCTCCGCCCCCAGCGCTGGAGGTCCCGGGCCCTGATTGGTTGGACCGCGGGCTCCTGTCTGGAAGTGTCCGCCGCCGCCATTGTGCGGCGCTGGTCCCCGGAGAGGGAACCAGCTGCGGCCATCGCCTCCGGCTCCGCTCGCTTCTCGCTTTCCTGCCCCCGGAGCCCGGCGGGTCCGGGACTCCGGTCCGTGCCGGTGCGGGCGCCGGCATGTGGCTGTGGGAGGAACAGGGGGGCCTCCTGGGCCCCTTCTCTTTCCTGCTGCTGCTGTTGATGGTGGTAACGCGCAGCCCCTTCAATGCCTGTCTGCTCACCGGCTGCCTCTTCGTCCTGCTGCGCCTCTTCAGCTTTGAGCCGGTGCCCTCCCGCAGGGTCCTGCAGGTGCTCAAGCCCAAAGGCCGCGTCTCCGCCATCGCCCACCGCGGAGGCAGCCACGATGCGCCCGAGAACACGCTGGCGGCCATTCGGCAGGTGAGCCCCCCACGCCTCGCGCCCCTAGTCTTAGTAGCTTCGACTTCTGTCTGTCCTTCCGGAGGTTCCCTGGTGATAGCTTTACCAGTTCCCCACGCGCCCACAAGCAGTACATTCCGGGGTCCTTGATCCCTCCCGGTGTCTAGGAACCTCCCGACCACAGGTATTTATAGGATACAGCAAATATTTATACAGTTGCTACATGCCGGATGCAGAGGTTACAGCCTTGAACCAGACCCAAAGGGTCCCTGCTTTATCGAGCTTACATTAGAGTGAGGGAGACAGGCCTTAAACAAGTAAACATGTAGATGAAATACTTTAGGAGGGCAAAATGTGCAACGAGGCAATAAGGTAGTGAGTTTTTAAAAATGAGTGGGTAGGAGTTCTGCTCTTTGGATCGAGTAATCAGATAAATTCTCTCTGAAGAAGTGACATTTGAACTGAGGTCAGAATTATGAGGAAGAGGTAGCTATGAGATCTGGGTGAGGAGCGGTCCAGGAATCAGAAACAGCAGGTGCAAAGGGCTTTAGGTGGGAAGGATGTTAGTGTTCAGTTACCAGGAGAGGTGGTATGTGGCCTGACTTCAAGGAACAGAACAGAGGCTGGTGTGTGAACTAAACCCCAAATGGCTCAGGTCAAGTAGAGTCGTGGTCAGTAATTGAAGTTATTCTAAATGGATCATCCTTCATAGAAATGCCTTTGCTTGTCCTCTAAATTAAGCATCCCTTGTCACCTTCCCCCCTAAACATGTACATTCACATGGCTTGCCTCCCTTTTCCATGAGGCAATTCTGAGGCTCTTGATCTCTCTCAGTTCTTGGCAGTCTTGAGCTTTTCAGTGGATTAGGCACTTTTACTGCTGTGTAAATACATGTATTGAATCTTCTCATTTCTGTTTTCTTTTTTTTTGGAGAGGTTTTTGCTAGAGGGTGCATGTGCTCGCTAGAAGGACG
This sequence comes from Tupaia belangeri chinensis, assembly GCF_000334495.1. Lineage (NCBI taxonomy): Eukaryota > Metazoa > Chordata > Mammalia > Scandentia > Tupaiidae > Tupaia > Tupaia belangeri. The sequence goes on along the minus strand of NW_006159657.1, from coordinate 9,087,376 downwards.
GAGAGAGACATAGAGACAGAAAGCAAGAAGTCACCCCCTAGGGGGGGGTGGCCACACCACAATCCCTTCTCCTCCATTCTCCTCTTGGGATCTTGGGCACGCACCCCCCCCCCCGGCGCGAGTTTAAGCCACCGGGTCCGGGACTCGAACTGCGGTCGATTACATGGAAGTTCAGCAACATAGCCATTACACTAACTGCTGGTCCCAATCCTCTCATTTCTTTGAGACTTTAGTTTTAGTTTTTGTCTTGTGTACTTGCCTGAGAGAGAGAGAGAGATAGAGGGGGTGAGTGAGAAAACACTCCCCAGGGGGATACCCATGGCACAATCCCTTCTCCTCCATTCTCCTATCGGGATTTTGGGAACAAATGCACATGTAAGTTTCAGGCCGCTGGGTCGAGGTTCAAACCACATAGTTGGCCATAGGGGATCCAGTGACCTTGACCACCATGCTACTGCTGGTCCTTCTTTGAGACATTATTTTAACATCCGATGCGTAAGAAAACTGTGGCTCAAACATAGACAGCTCTTTCTAGACTGATTCCAAGCCCCACTGTTCTTTGATGTTGGTTAGAATGTGTTCCAGTATATAAAAAGATAGACTTTTCTTTGCCCTGCTAGGCACAGATAGTCTTGTGTAATGAGCAAGTTCTTTAAGCTTTCGTGCCCCCATCAGGCTTGACTAGGGTGCTGCAAGTGAGGTAGCCTAAGACAGCTCTCCTCACCCTAGTCTCAGCCCTGCCCTTTTTTTCCTCTGTTAAATTGGAATAATGATGCTTTCTCCCAAATAACTAATCCACATAAATAAGACTTGGCAAAACCTCCACAAATGTAAGCTATTTGTGCCAAGGATCCAAAGGTGGCTTGACTCTTTCAAACCATCTTAGTGTAAAGATAAAAAAATGATAATAATAAGCCTGAAGAAGGAAGGAGGTCAAAAGGACAACCTTTGAGTTAGTGGAAGGTACCTGAGTTCTTCTGTATGACCATGTTAAACTTGTATGCTTCTTTTACTTTGGTTCTTTATGATAGAACAGAGACAGTAAAAACAGCTTCTCCAGCTTTCTGTTTAAAAATACATCTAAAAGGTCCGCAGGCGGTGTGTTGGCTAAAAGCATTTGATTCCAACATGGCCGACCACGGTTCACATCCCAAACCTGGTGGCTTGCATTTTCTCACTTTTCTTCTCTCTCTTTCTCTGTCTCTCTCTGATCAAACTGGAAAATAATAATAATAAATAAAGTTAAACAAAATAATTCTTTTAAATATATAGATAGGTATAGATATTGGAGGGGGACAACAGGTGGCATGGTAGTTAAGGCCCTGGACTCCCATAGGCCAACCACAGTTCAAGTCCCGTAACTGACAGCTTGAAACTCACACCAGGTGTGTGTGCGTACATCTTTAAAATGCCAAGAGAACAAAGGAGAAGGTATTGTGGTGTGGCCATCCCCTCTGTGGGGTGATTTCTTGCTTTCTCTCTCTCTGTCTTTCCCTTTCTCTCTGGCAAGTGCACACACCCTATAGCAAAAATCTCTTTTAAAAAAAGGTGATAAATGATAAATTAAATAAATAATTCTTTTTTTTTTTTTTTGAGAGGTTTTTGCCATAGGGTGCATGTGCTCACCAGAGAGACAGAGACATAGAAAGGGAGAAATCACCCCCCAGGGGGTATGGCCACGCCGTAATCCCTTCTCCTCCATTCTCCTCTTGGGATCTTGGGCATGCATGCACACACACCCAGCGTGAGTTTAAGCCACCAGGTCTGGGACTCGAACTACGGTTGGCTACATGAGAGTTCTGCGATATAGTCATTACACTAACTGCTGTCCCTAAATAATTCTTTTTAAAAAAGGTATTGAAAAATGTATTTTACAATTTTAAATTTAGAGAGGTCAGATGAAGTAACACAAATACAGGATATATTGTCATGAAAAGAAAGATGACAATTGCTATAGGAAAAATAATTATCATTAACTTCCATTCCAACTTAGTTTTTTGTAAGTTGCCTTAGCATAGTGTTAACTGAACACAGGAGATACTCAGCTGTTTGGGCAGTAACATGTTTGACCAAATGTAAATCATGAATGAGGAAACATATATGCCAAATACAGATTCACCTACAGTGTTTCATATCCTGCTGTGTCGCAAGGGAATTACAGCTAAATTCCATACATGTCTTGAAGAGTTAAGGTTAGCATACCTTTATGTAACGATAGTAAACATTGTGGATAGTAACCATTGTGCCTGTTGATTCCTGGTCTTAAGAGGAAACGAGAGCTGGTAGGTGGGAGTTTCAGACTAGGTGGGCGGACTGCACCCTCCACCCAGACCAGTCTCCAGGCTGGATGGACAAGGCTAAGAGGGTTCTCCACCCAGGAAGACCTCAGTGACTAGATCAGAGATCTTAGAAGACCTCAGCAGGTCCATCAGTGTCAACTTGGCAGAAAGCAAACGGCTTGCCTCTCCTGCTTTCTAGTTCCCAGTTCTCTGTTCAGAAACTTGAACCTTTCCTAGGAAGTGCTAAGGACTTCAGTCTTGAAAGGTTTAGGGCCAAAAGATCGATTTTCAACCTGATGCTTCTCTTTCTGAAGAATTGATACACTTTACGGACAGACTGGAAAGTGATAGAACACTACAAAATGTTTTAAAGATTCAAAAGGAAAAGCAATGGCTTTGTCTCTGGAGACATCAGCAGCTGAGATGAAGGAATACGTAACAAGGTTTTCTTTAGAATGTCAGAGTTAGGATCAGCTCTTAGTGTGCTACCAGAAGGAGGTTGAAGAGGTACATCCGGAGGATCGACAGAAACCAAAGTTACTAAAGTTGAAGTGGAACCCAAGACATGTCTTGGATCTTCTCAGAGTGAAGTTCTTGATACAGTGCCTGACTACCAGAAAATATTGCAGAACCAGGGCAGTCTTTGATTGTGTGGAGTTGGTTGGTAATGGGTGAGCTACAAGGATCAGTGAAGCAGCTACAGGCCTTCCGGGATGGAAGTACCCAGTGCTTCCAGAATGTGTGTCGGCTGGAGAAGAGAAGCATGTAACTATTAGATCCCTCACCAGCTTGAAAACTGCTCAAGCGTCACCTACAGAAGCCACTTCCCACACATCGCTCTGAATCTTGTCAGTGACTTTCCATAGCCTCTCTGTCATAGGCACTCAAGAGGAGAGGACTAGGAAGAGCGCCTCAGCACGGAGTACCTGCATGGCAGTCTGGGCCAGTGATATGCGTCACGGTACCTTTGAGGGTAACTGTCTTAAGGGCACTTCAGCTTCTTTCTATAAGCGATGACACACATCGTAGACAACATTATATAGACACTTGTTCTGAAAATGTGCAAAATGCTTGAAACTTCTTTGTCTCAGTTTCCTCATCTGTAAAATATCAGTGTTAATGGTACCTGCCACAGGCTTGTGAGGATCAAATGGGCTAAAGTACTATGTTTAAAGTACTATGAATAGTGCCTGACAAATAGAAAGGTTTGATAAATAATAGCTATTGTTTAAGGTAGGAAGATTGAGGCAAACAGGGCCCAAAGTTAACATCTGTCAGTCTTCTCACTGTTTCCCATGTATGTTTCAAGGCACCATGACTTACAATTTTAGAAATGAAAATAAGAAATCTTGATTGTGATGACCTTTTCTCATTTTCATTGTGATGAGGAAGCCAATGATAGTGTGTCTCAGAGGAGTGTGGCTCATAAAATGTAGTAGTCATTCTGTTTTTAGATAAATTCTAATGTCGAACTTACCAACTTACTGGCCAAAAGCCAGTGCCACACCTATAAACAGAACTTAGTGTCTCCTAGAAGCAGCCTTGGTGTTTCTATTGAGAGGGTAGAATTAATCGACAAAAACCTGACTCATCTTGTTTATGCCAAACTAGTGAAAGAGCTGAGTATTCAACAAGCACAGGGGATTTTCAGACCTACCATCCCAACAGATACGTAGGTAAACAGTGGAACTTGTCCAACTTAAGATCCCAGAGTCACCCCATCTTCTCCCAGTAGAGTGGGACTAGTGGGAAAATTGAAGTTTTTAAGAGATCCATAGTGTAGGAGTTGAAATAAGGTTAACCTCCATGGAAAACAGCAAGAGGTCAGAGTTGCTATGTCATAGGGAAAGGGAAAGGAATCCGTCAGAACAACTGTCTCCTTGGCCAGCCCACTTGGTCTTCTTGAGCATCTAAATGTGAAATGAGGTTTGTGGCCATTTGACATTAATATTGTTGATGCTTTTGTTAAGGCAGCTAAGAACGGAGCAACAGGCGTGGAGTTGGACATTGAGTTTACTGCTGATGGGATCCCTGTCTTAATGCATGACAACACAGTAGATAGGACAACCGATGGCACTGGTCGATTGTGTGACTTGACGTTTGAACAAATTCGGAAGCTTAATCCTGCAGCAAATCACAGACTCAGGTAAGTAGTTTACGGTCACTTAAGCATCTCTTAGCTTTCATCAGAGATCACAGAGAGACACCAGCACCTTCTAATTATATCTTCCGCCCCAGGAGAGTTGTTTTGTTTTGAACTATATACTATATATTCCCAAGTAATGAGCAAGTACCAGGAACAACAGAAATATGGCTTGTGTGTTTTTAATCTTTCCCATTGAAGCCAAATTTGGCCTCAGAATTATTCTGAAGATAATACTGTAATCACTATTATGACAATTACTTTGTACTGTCATTTAAACGACAGTATCAAGAGGGTGAAAGAAATTGCTTATCAATTTTCTTGCCTTTAGTTATACCAAGAGGCACATTTTAGTAATGATTTCTGGTATACATACAATCCGTAGCCCTTACAAGGGCTACAGAATGGTTTTTAAGGCATGCATGCAGTATACAATAATCAAATCAAAGATATACCCATATTCATCTTCTTCACCATGAGCATTACATTATATTGTGCACATTTGTTAAGTAATATCATCTTTTATACATTTTTTTTGTTTATTTTTATTTATTCCATGAGAGAAACAGAAAGAAAGAGACAGGCATCCCAAACAGGGTATTCCTGCCATTCATCCACCTCCAGTCTCTGTTGGCACGCCCAGGGAGGTCCCAGGACGTCTACCCAAGACCTTTCCCATGTGGGTCCAATTGCAGTACCCCTGGCCACGACCTGGCCCCAATAATACCATATTTTAACCCTTTTAACTCTTCATATCTTTATAACAAACTTCTGAGGAGTCATAGAATTCTATGTAGTAGAAAAGGCCTTAGAAATCATCTAGAATAACACTGTCCAGGAGAGCTTTCTGCAATGCTGGACATGTTCTACATCTACACCACCCACTATGGTGGCCATGTGTGACTGTTGAGCAGTTGAAATGTGGCTAGTGCAACAAAGAAACTGAATTTTTTTTTTATTAAAGAATTATTTTATTTAACTTTATTTATTTATTCATTTTCATTTGACTAGAGAGGGACAGAGTGAGAGAGAGAGAGAGAGAGATAGAAAGCCACCAGGTCTGGGACTTGAACCACAGTCAGCCATGTAGAAGTCCAGTGCCCTTAACCACCATACCACCTGCCAGCCCAGAAACTGAAATTTAAAAAAAAAAAATTTTTTTAAGAATTATTTGATTTAACCTTTTTTTCTTTACTTAGTTTAATTTGACCAGAGAGGGACAGAGTGAAAGAGAGAAAGAGAGAGAGAAAGCAAGCCACTAGGTCCAGGACTTGAACCATGGTCAGCCATGTGGGAGTCCAGCACCCTTAACCACCACGCCACCTGCTGGCCCCCCAGAATCTGAATTTTTAACTAAATATAAATGTAAATTTAAACTTAAATATCTATATGTCACTACCATATTGGGCACTGCAGCTCTGGATCAATGCTGCTTTCAGAGATACCAGGAAAGTTAAATGACTTACTCAAGAGCAAATAACTAGTTCATAAAGAAAGCAGCACTAGAATCTAGAGAACCCAATTTTCAGTTCAGAGAAATACGCACTGTACCATGTTGTTTCTGGTTGCCTCCAGTGAGGGTCAGCCCTGTAAGAGTGAAAGTTCTTTTAGATGTCTAATTTAATCCCTTTCTGACATAGTTTAAGCCAATAGCTTCTAAAATATTGGGTTGTCAGAAAAGTCACCATGCATTTTTGCTTAGAAAAACATAGAAAAAATACATAATGACTTTTCCAGCAACCCAATACATGTATCAGAGCCAGTCCTATAAGATGATCTATAATAAAGGGGTTCTAAGATCAAGGAAGGTCAAATACCATACTTTGGGATACTCATCTTGGAGATAAGCAGTCCGCCTCACTCAATTCTTACCCTTTAACTTAGCGTTTCCCAAACTTGAATGACCGCAGAACCCATACCCTTCCCCCTGTTAACAGTGATAAACAACTTTGGAATTGGTATACTTGATAATATACTTTGGAATGTGGTTATTTAAATCCCTCTCCTCATTTTTTTTTTTGGAGAGGTTTTCGCTATAGGGCACGTGTGCTCGCCAGGCAGACAGAGAGAGAGACATAGAGACAGAAAGCGAGAAATCACCCCCCAGGAGGGATGGTCACGCCGCAATCCCTTCTCCTCCATTCTCCTCTCAGGATCTTGGGCACGCATGCACACGTGCCCGGTGTGAGTTTTAAGCCACCGGGTCTGGGACATGAACCACAGTCGACTACGAGGGAATCCAGCGACATAGCCATTACGCTAACTGCTGGTCCCCATAAATCCCTCTTGTTTTCTTTGTAATACTGAACAATGTGTACTCACTGTTATTCCTACATGATCAGTTCTCTGAATAACGATCAATACTCCTTGAATATTGAGTATTTGACTCAGCAGTTAAGGTATAGCCCTCTCTAAAACATGAGTCAGGCCTCATTTTCCTAGGATCTGAGAGAAATTAAAGTCAGACAAAGGAAATCGTACTGTAGGGGGGAAAGAATATTGATACCACTTGAAAGTTCTGAGTCTAGGCTACTGGAATCACTCCTTCCTGTCACTAGATATTTCCCTATGCTGTGTGGGAGGGAAAGGCTGGTGTTAATATTATAGCTAATGAGATGTCACATTTAAAGTTAACACATAAAACAAAAAATGCTTAGAGTCAGCATCATCCTTAAAAATCCTTTAAGAAGGTACCTATCCGAGTCAATGTACCACCTTAATCAATATCTTTAATTCAATCAATTTTTGTTCCACAAATGGAACAAGTAGCATTTTCTTTGGCCCAACACCAAATGAATTAATCAGCTTAGGGACCGTGTTTAGGGAAAACAGTATTTTTCTCTAGAATTGGGCTCGAGGTGGTCAGATGTTCCCCTTAGAGGCATGGAAACAAAGAGTGGCCAAAGGAACAGCAAATTCAGGTCTCCCGCTTTCACTGCCAGGGAATAGACACAGACTGGAATGACTGACAGAATAAATCAAGATCTTACAGTTGAAAAATATAGTTGAACTAGTATAAATAAAATCATGTTAAGTTCGATTATGAGAGAAAAGCTGCTTTCTCATGTATTAGGCACTTAACTATCATTTTCTTTTGCCTTTTTTTCATTTTTTTAGAATTATTTTTATTTAAGTTTATTTCTTTATTTTTTAGAAATAAAATTTCCCAGAGAGGGATAGAGCAAGAGAGAGAGAGAGATTCAGGGAAAGTGAGAAACCAAGCTGCCTGGTCTGGGACTCGAACCACAGTCGGTCATGTGGGAGTCCGGTGCCCTTAACCACCCCACCACCTGCCAGCCCCATGAACTATCATTTTCTTAGTCAAAAATTACTTCTTTGAAACAGTTTCACTTAAGTAAATGTACAATATAGTTAATACATTTATGTATTCCTAGGAATTTCTCCTGCATAGGATTCTTAGAAACTTAATTTCTAAGTCTTAAAACGAAGTCTTCTGTCAGTCTGATAGCCTAGTGATTAAGAGCCAGATCCCACATGGCCAACCACAGTTCAAATCCTGAATCTGGTGGCTTGAAAAACATGCCAGGTGCAGATGTGTGGATGTCGCAGATCCTGACAGGGTGGAGAAATGGAAGAGAAGGAGTTGCAACCTGACCACATCCCTTTGGGGACTGCTTTCTCTTCATTCCTCCAGCGCCCTGTCTCTGCCTCTACATGACTGTCTCTGGCAAGCACATGAGCTCTCTAGCAATTAATTTTTAAGTCTCTAAGTTCTCCAAAGATAGCATATATATTCTGCCCTTTGGTGAGTAGGGTTACTAACTCTGTTATTAAATTAGCAGTAATTCAGTGATCTCTCACCAAGTTCATGATTTTCCTTAGCATTGCTATTCTTTGGTCAAAAGTGTCAGTAATTTGGCTCCAATACCTATAATAAATTGTCCTTGGACTTGTTGGGGAAAACGCTCTTTCTTCTTTTCACTAAACTTTTCCTTTTCTCTTTTTCCTACAATGTACTATTCCTCTTCCCTCTCTTATAGGAATGATTTCCCTGATGAAAAGATCCCTACCCTGAGGGAAGCCGTTGCAGAGTGCCTAGCCCATAACCTCACAATCTTCTTTGATGTCAAAGGCCATGCAAATATGGTACAGTTTATACCGTGGACTTCACTTTGTTAAAAAGACGTCTGTTTCATTGCTGATCACCTCCAAAACCAAGGAGCTAGTTTGGCATTTCTTTTCTCTTAAATTATGTTCACAAATTACCATACATTTGCTTAATGGAAGGTTATGACGATAAAATTCTCATCTTTAATGAAATAGTAAATCATGGAACCTTTTAACAACTGATATTCTACAACCAGAGTCGTTTCTTTTATTTACAGAAAGCATTTGCACAAGATATTAAGTAAACAGTAAAGAGGTACTTCTGGAACAGTCCACTCAAGTAGCCTCAAGAAAAGGAATTCAGGAGTTGTACACAAGGCCAGTTGCATTTAGTTCATAAATTAAGGGCCTTTGATAGACAACTATGAATCGCATTGAACGAGAACTCCTGTATTTACGGCTTCTGATAGTTAACAGTTTATATCTTTTATGTAGATTTATGCCCTTGTATTATTTTTAGCCCTTATGTATAGTTTGGTTATTGAGTGATTTGAGTAGTTATGTACTTAATACAAAAATTACTATATTTTTTAAAAATATGTATGACATTTCTATATAAGATTTTGCTTACATTTTAAAACATACTTTTACTTATAAAAACATATTGCATTGGAAATCATTGGGAAAATGTGGTTCAAATTGCATTTGTTCTCTAAGAATCAGCTTTTCAAGGACTTACACTTTTTTTTATCATTTGAGCAATTGGAGTAACAATATATGTATTCAGTACTAGCCATATCTAATGAGAATTCTGTTGACACCAAAGGTTTTGTTTTGTTTTGTTTTGTTTTAATCAAGCCCAGGGTATAGTTAAAACCTGAAGTGTGAGCCTAAGTATATGGCCTAACTTTTTTATAGTAAACTCCTATTTTTTGAAGATAGAGGAGAAAGGTCGCTAATTTATTATGCTAGTGAACTGATCATGGTAATACAGCTAGCTTTTCCAGTCAGTCTGTATAGACTCACCTGGAATACCTAATTAAAAGTACTGATTCTTGGGCCCACACTAAATAGAGAAGATCCTGAAAATGTGCAGGTGGGGTCAAAGAACACACTTTTTTTTTTGAGAGGTTTTTTTGTTTGTTTGTTTTGTTTTTTGTTTTGTTTTGTTTTTTGCTACAGGGCACGTGTGCTCGCCAGACAGAGAAAGATAGAGAGACAGAAAGTGAGAAATCACCCCCCAGAGGGGATGGCCACGCCCCAATCCCTTCTCCTCCATTCTCCTCTCAGGATCTTGGGCACGCAGACATATGTGCCTGTGAGTTTTAAGCCACCAGGTCAGGGAAGCGAACCGTAGTCGACTACATGGGAGTCCCGCAACATAGCCATTACACTAACTGCTGGTCCCAAAAAACACGCGTTTTTAATGAGCACTTCAGGATTCGTTGATGGTATGGCCCACGTTTGGGAGCCATGACACATCCTACGTTTCACACACGGCATACTGACCTTTAGAAGGTCACATAAAACTGAGCTATTTTGGTTTTCTGGATGGGTGCTCACAGGTGTTGAACCGAGACTGGGTAGAACATGGTGATGTAATTAACCGAGATAGCAGGCAGCATAGTGCTCAAGTGCTGGCGGCACTCTGACTCGGGAGTACAGCTGCCAGGGTCACAGGGTAACTGAGCTCTGCCGCTCACTACCGGGTACATTAACCTGAAGGTCGTCCAATGTCCTTGTGGGCAAAGTGGGAATAATTAAAGAAACATCAGAATTAAATAACGCAGGCAGTTCCACATGGTGCGTGTGAATTCAAATGGCAGGGAAACAACTCTGGGTGTGTAGCTCGCCCCCGGTTTATTGGTGAAGGGCAGGCATCACATAAATATGTCTGTGTGGTTTCTTATTTGGGGAGGGAATGCTTACACTTGGTTATGGGTGTTTGTCACATTCCAAAAGGCAGCAGTATTTCTAGTTTAGGCTACACAGCATTGCATTCCACGTACTGTCTGGTTGATTGTTAAACTGCTGTGGATGTTAAAATTCTTTAAAGCGTACAAAATGTCAGCGTTTAAATTCTATCAGTTCTTTTTCACTTATTGCCAGACTACTATGAAAAGAAACTTCTGTTCCTCTTGGGGAAAATTGGGAGACTTCGTTCTTCCAGTCCCCCAACCCTGTGTCCCCTTGTCCTCCTCCTTGTTGATGGATGGTGTCTCCTCTCGGTCTCCTGGACTGGCAAAATCTGCTCTGTAGTTTCTAGGCTGGTCGCTTCACGCTTATCAAGGGAAGACAGAGAGTGACCATTGTGGGTGTAGAAGGACTTCCTAGTGGCTAAAGTGAGGTGTAAGGAAAGGAGTTAAAAATTTTGCTTACGGCCTCCTAGCCACAACCTGCCACACTTTTCAAAAGTATGACAAAAGGGATGAGAATCTAAATAAGACAGCCGTCTTCTTCCTCATTTGCCACAAATGAGAGTTTATGGTGTATCGGTGGATAATGGATTCTGCCAATGCAGTAGGCATCCCCATGTATTAGTACACTTTTGATCCGTTTCATAGGATTGTACTTGATATGGGATATTTATTAGCTGGGGCTATTATGCTTTATAAACTTTAAATATATGAATCTCTTTTATAGGCTACCGATGCTCTAAAGAAAATATATATGGAATTTCCTCAACTATACAATAATAGTATGGTCTGCTCTTTCTTGCCAGAAGTTATCTATAAGGTAAAATTTAGGATTTTTCTTGTACATGATATTAGGTTGTTATAAGCATAAGACAGATGACTGTTACATTGAACTGAATCAAGGTCACAGTTAAGTTCTTCCATCAGGAGGCATAACCTCTGGTTGAGTCTCGTTATCGTCGTTAACAGCTATTGATGCTCAGTGGCCAGGCCTGTCCCTTTACAGGTTCCAAAATATTGCACAGTGTTGATGTTTCGATTCTCATTTTTTTATGTTACAGATAGAACACATCTATAAGAAGAAACTTCTCCTTCTGTGCTAGTTACTTAATAAATAAGAAAACTGCTTAATCTTTCTCTGCATTTACCAGCTTCCAAAATAATGAGTTGGTTCAGGAGCATTCTTATTTTTTTTTTTAAAGAATTCTTTTATTTAACTTTATCTATTTATTTTATTCATTTATTATTTTGACCAGAGAAGGACAGAGTGAGAAAGAGAGAGAAAGTGAGAAAGCAAGCCACCAGGTCTAGGACTCGAACTGTGGTTGACCATGTGGGAGTCCAGCGCCTTTAACCACCATACCACCTGCAGGTCCCCCCTCCTTTTTTCCTGAAGAATTATTTAACTTTATTTATTTATTTAAATTCGACCAGAGAGGGACAGAGTGAGAGAGAGATGCATTCTTTTTTTCTTTCTTTTTTATCTCTTTTAAGTATTTGCCATAGGGCACATGTGTTTGACAGAGACACACAGACACAGAGAGAGGGACAGTGAGAAATCACCCTCTGGGGGGGATGGACATGCTGCAATCCCTTCTCCTCTATTCTTCTTGGGATTTGGGGCATGAACACATGCACACCAGGTGTGATTTTCAAGCCACCATGTCTGGGAGTTGAATTGCAGTTGGCCATGTGGGGGTCCAGCACCTTAACCACCATGCCACCGGCTGGCTGCAAGTAGCATTCTTCAACAAGAAGAACTTCTCCCTGTTTCTCTTTGCCCTCGTCCCATCCTCTCCTCACAGTCCATTTTTCTCACTCTCTTCTCACCTCACTTCTCCCCCCATCGATGACCCCCGACTCTTTTAGCCTTTTGCTCTGGAAGGGACCAAAGCTAACCAGCAAATCCTGAAACGATCGTGATTCTGTTCTCATCAAGTTCTAATTAATTCTCTCTGGCCAGAATTTTAGCAAATGTCCAATTAAAAGTTTTTTTCTCATGACATTAAAATTTGACCCTGAGATTGTAATTTTCTCATCTTAAAGATAGGATGGAGTTCTTTCAGACTGAAAGGGTGCTCTCATCCACACTGCATCACCGCATTTTCTCAAGGGTTTTAAGAGCGAGGACGTCCTGGTAGACACTGGGCAGGGTACCAGCTCTGACCCCCTCAGCAGAATGGCAGGGTACCTCTTAACTAATGAGAGGGTTTACACTCGAGCTAGCCTAATCATTTTATTGTCCGCAACCCCCTTTCAGATGCGACAGACGGATCAGAATGTGATAACAGCTTTAACCCACAGACCGTGGAGCCTCAGCCACACAGGCGACGGGAAGCCACGCTACGACAGTGTGTGGAGACTGTCTGTGTTTGTGCTGTTGGACATTCTGCTCGACTGGAGCATGCATAACATCCTGTGGTACCTGTGCGGGATCTCGGCTTTCCTCATGCAGAAGGATTTCGTATCACCGTAAGTTGGAAGGTTTTTATCTCCTGACACATTTTCTCAATGCCGTTCTTGGAAAGGAAGGGCTGATAGGTGGGCGGCCTGAGTGATTGTAACCCGCAAAGCGCTCTGTTTAGTTGGAATGCCACTGGTGTCTTAGGTGGGGAGAATTCAGGCATATTTCACTGTGTCCAAAACAGGTTGACAGCTTTGTGTTTTGGTTTGGTTTTTTGTTTTCTTTTTTTTTACAGTGCCTTTTAAAGAAAAATTGAACCTGCCAAACAATGGTGAGAGAGGGATTACTTTTCTTGTGATTGGCTTCATTTGAAAGCCAACATGTGATTCAGGGTAGAGCCACAGTGACCCATCCTGCAGACACCAGCCTCACCCCTCCCATCCCTCCTCTGCTGCACATTACAGACTATGCTCCATTACTTCTTTTTGTTTTCCTTTAATTTTTAAAAATTATTTAATTTTATTTGTTTTTATTGTTTTTGTTTTGTTTTGTTTTGTTAATTTGACCAAAGAGACAGAGAATGCGAGAGGAGGGGAAAGTGAGGAAGCAAGTAGCCAGGTCTGGGACTTGAACTGCAGTCAGCCATGTGGGAGTCCAACACCTTAACCACCATGCCACTTCCTGGCCCCTCTGCTCCATAATCACTTCTAAGAAACTTTCCACTCCCTAACCTGCTAGCAATCTCCGAGTCCTTTTTTTTTTTTTTTTTGCCAATTTTGTAACTGTCTTATTTCTGATTATTAGAGTTGTAAGTTTATTACTTAAAGCATGCATGTATTCAGTTCAATAAACAGTTAATCCACACCTACTAATACGCCAGTGGTGAAGAAATAAAGCCCTCATAGAGTTTGCAGTGAAGTGGGAGAGAGAAATGCTAAACAAAAATTCAGTAAATATAAAAGCACAGCTAAGATATATGCTATGTAAGTGAAGACAGTGCCTAGCCTGGGCAGTCAGGGACAGCGTCCTCGATGAAGTGGCAGCCCCCACTCTGAAGGATGAGTGGGAGTGGGGGTCCCAGCTGAGAGGGAGAAGCAGGAAGGAGCATTGATCTTCAAGGAATAGGAAGATCGGTGTTCTGCACACAGAAGGGAAAGGCGAGTGGTGTGGGATGACGCCAGAGAGACAGACAGTGACTAGGCCAGGCATGCCTTTGGCTGTCACGGACATTTCGGTGGAGGGGAGGAGGAGGTGGTCACTGGAGAGCCGCTGAAGTGTTTTAAGCTGGGACAGTGTGAGGACATTCGGGCATGCTGGGTCCTGGAGCACTCCCGGTGGTTGCTGGGGCCAGTTAGGAGCTCGTGCGAGGCGGTGTTGGTACTCACTGAGCGCTGCGCTGAGTGGTACGGATTATATTGGTGATAGATTCCTGAGACAGCTGGTCGTTCTCCTAACAGGACTGGTCATTCCTCGTTCTCTAGGGACTACGTGAGGAAGTGGTCAGCTAAAGGGATCCAGGTCGTCGTTTGGACTGTTAACACCTTTGACGAGAAAAGCTACTATGAATCCCATCTTGGTTCCAGCTACATCACCGACAGCTTGCTGGAAGACTGTGCGCCTCAGTTCTAGACTTTGACCTCTGGAGAGGACGCACAGGCTCAGAAGCTGCCTGCTGGCCTCGTGCAGGGGTGTCAAAATACCCTCTGTGCTCGCCCATGCCCCGGGGGATCAGGTGCCTCCCATGAGCAATAGTCAGTAATTGCGTTTTCACCTGATCCAAAGCAAAACACGTGTCGCCATGAAGCTCGCCCAAGTTCAACACTGTTGCCCTTGAAAATCTGGGTCTGCGAAAAGGCACAACAGCGAGGCCTGACCTAGCCGAGTCCCACACCAAGACCCAGTGAGGATAAGCACAGATTGAGTTGTGCAGTTCGGGGTGCAGGTGCAAATGCATGGGACATGCATGATCACTCAGAACTTGCCACACTTAAGTCATTGACTTCTTTCAAATATTCGTGTTCAGCTGTGTTAATGTACTGTAGACATCAAACTCGTGAACCATACTAATAAAATCATTAAAAGGAACACTAGGGGAGTACTGTGTACCACACATCTTAGCCTAAAGCCTAAGGAATTGGGGAGGCTGCTGTGTGCAATCCAGTGAGGTCTCAGTGCGCAACAGGGAAAATGGTAGCAAAGTCTTGAATTCAACCTGAGTCGTTTATGGTCATTTATCTTGAGATAACTGCTACACACCACCAGGGGGCAGCATTCCACTTTCAGGCTTACTAAGAAGCTCGGCAGCAAGTGATCACAGTAAGGTTATCATAATTCAGTGATCAGTTAGGACTAGAAGAAACTTCCATCTAGGCTTATCCTTTGTTTTCTAAAAACAAAACAAAACAAAAAAAACCCAAAACCCGTGGGAGGCTGGGTCTGTCTCAAAAACCACATAGGTGGTGACACAGCAGAGGCTGATACGCAACCAGAATTGCTCACGTGTACCTTCACATGCATTATCTTATTCAACCCTCTCAGAAATCCTAGTGGGGTGATATTCCCTTTTTTCTCATGAAGAAACTGAGACATTGCAGAATTAAAGTCTCTTATTCAAGGTCTCTGAGTCTGTGGTACAACTGGTCTTTAAATCCGAGTCAGTCCGACTCTGGAAGCCACTGCCGTCAGCCACTCACCATGTCTGGCTTTATTAACACAGAGCCCTTGACCCCAGCTCTGTTCATTCCCACCTGAACTTCCAGGAGTCTTAAACCGTGAACTTAGCAACGTGGAAAATGAAGCTGAATGAAATGAAGTTGTCATTTTTTTTTTTTTTTTAATAACAAACCTAATGCCCTCCTCTTGATCACCCCTCCCACCTTTCGACCCCATCTGTGGCTTTTATAACGAGTCCCCAGCTTCACCCTTGCAGCGGTCAGTGCGAGCTTTGAAAGAGCAGTCCACACAATAGTCAGCAGAGTGAAGCAAGCTGACTTTTGCTACAATTGGTATAGGTAGGGACATGATAGATGGCCCATGTGACATTTTCAATCAACATTTACCAAGCCAGGGGTAAATGGGACCAGCAGGTGGCAAGGTGGTTAGGTCTCTGGACTCACACATGGCCAACCACGGTACAAGTCTCAGGTCTGGCAGCTTGCATTTTCACTTTCTCATAAGTAACATGTTCTATAGCAAATTAAAAAATAATAGTAGTAAGGGACCAGCAGATGGTATAATGGTTACTCCACTGGACTCCCACATAGTCAACTGCAGTTCGAGTCCTGGGCCTAGCAGCTTAAAACTCACTGGACATGTGTGTGTGCATGCCCAAAATCCTAAGAGGAGAATGGAAGAGAAGGGATTGTGGCATGGCCATCCCTCCAGAGGGTAATTTCTCACTTTCTGTCTCTCCAGCGAATGTACAGGTCCTATAACAAAAATCTCAAAAAAATAATATTAACTTTAAAAATTATTTTTAAAAGACATTATAAAAATAAATATTTGTTCATTATAAAAAATGAATATTTATTATAGACTGGAACAAATGTCTAAACTGCAGATGCTCCCATGCCACGTTGACTAGAGTGACAAGAGATATGAAAAAGTGACCAGAGAAAACCACCTGGGCTCTGGGAAGGTTCTGGATTCACATCCCAGGTCTACTTGAGCATACCAGGCACACCTGTGATCCTGGCTGGCTGCATGGCTTGGGGGTGGTCAATGTGAAGACCCCTTTGAGGGTGTCCTCCCCCCAGTAAACTAAAACGAGACAATCTGGACTTCAGTCTGGTGGTGCTGTCTAAGACTGCACAGCAACTGATAGGGAAGGATTTCTCTTGGGGGCAAAATAAAATTAATAATCTTGTTTTTATTATTTTTTTTCTTTAAGTTTGCTATAGAGTACATACACTCACCAGAGAGAGACAGAGAGAAGGGAGGTAAGAAAGCAAACTTTCCTGGCAGGTCCAGGACTTGAACTGCAGTTGGCCAGGTGGGAGTCTGGCGCCTTAACCACCATGCTACCTGCTGGCCCCAATAATATATTTTTTTTATTTTAAAGAATTATTTATTTTTAATTTGACCAGAAAGGGGAGGGGGTAAAGAAAGAGAGAGAGAGAGAAAGCCACCAGGTCCGGACTCAAGCTGTGGTTGGCCACATGGGAGTCCAGCGCCCTTAACCACCACACCACCTGCCACCACCTCCCCCCACCCCCAAGTGATATACTTTCAATGGGCCAGCAGATGGTACAATGGTGAGGGTGCTGGAGTCCACGTGGTCAACTCTGTGGTTTGAGTCCCAGACCCAGCAGCCAGAAAAACATGCATGTGTGTGCATGCCCAAAATCCTGAGAGGAAAATGGAGTTCTAGAAGGGATTACAGTGTGGCCATCCTCCCTGGGGGGTTTCTCACTTTCCCTCTCTCTGTCTCTGTTGAGCACACACACCCTATGGTAAAAAATCTAAAATAATAATATTACTTTGAGTTATGTGAAGACCTCAAGAGAGTTCAGAGTCTGTCTCTTGACCTGCATCCCAAATGCATTTTGCCTTTTTCAGCCAGGCCTAAGTAAGGATCAGGTCCTGGGCTAATGTGATTTGGGCCTCAGAAGAGTGGAAAATTTGGAGGAAGAAAGAAGGTGTTAATAAGTTCTATCAGCACTTTCTTGGGAGGCTTAGAATAGGGTAAATTACAGATTTGGAATCAGAGAAAGCCAAGCCTGAATTTCTCTTCAACAACTTACTAGCTATATGACCTTGGGCAAGTTACTTAATTTACTTACAAAGTAGTATTAGTACCATCTCTGCAGTGGCTGGAATTAATTGGAGGAATCCATGTAACATGCTTTTTAATTTTTTTTTGGGGTTGCTATAGGGTGTGTGCACTTGCCAGAAAGAGAGACAGACAGAAAGCAAAAAATCACCCCTAGGGGGGATGACCACACCACAATCCCTTCTCCATTCTCCTCTCAGGATCTTGGGCACATACATACACACAAACCCACCCAGTATGAGTTTAAGCCACCAGATCCAGGACTCAAACTGCAGTGGACTGCATGGGAGTCCAGCAATGTAGCCATTATGCCATCTTCTGGTTCCAATATTTGTTGACCACCTACCAGGTATTGGATGGTTTCAAAGGCTTTCCATGTATTTGTTCTTTGCAACACTACTGAGGTAGTTGAAATTGTTAGAATCGCATGGTTACATAGCTGGACTTCCACGTAGTTGACTGCAGTTGAAGTCCCAGACCCAGTGGCTTAAAACTCCCATGCCAGGCACGTGTGTGCATACGCGTGCACAAAATCCTAAGAGGAGAATGGAGGAGAAGGGATTCTGGTGTTGTCACCCCTCCCCGGCGAGGTGGGAGGGGATGACTTCTCACTTTCTGTCTCTGTCTCTCCAGTGAGCGCACACTCCCTATAACAAAACAAATCCCTCTCTTGGGGCTGGCAGGTGGCGTGGTGGTTAAGGATGCTGGACTCCCACATGCTGATTGCAGTTTGAGTTCCAAACCTGACAGCTTGCTTTCTCACTACCACCACCCTCCCGCCCCTCATCCTCACTCTATTCTTCTCTGGTCAAATTAAGTAAGTAAATACATAAATAAAGCAAAAAAAAAAAAAAAAAAAACTCTCAAAAAAATCACAAAGGAAATCAAGCACAGGGAAGTTACATAACTGGCCTAAAGGCACATAGCAGCCCTAGCAAACAAACACACCCCTGTTTCAGGCCAAGCATTAAAAGCATTCATCTCACATCCTAATGTGTGCATGCAACCTACCGACTAGACCTACCTGCTGTGCTTGTGCCTTCAGAAGAAGCAGAGGCAGCACCGATGTAGAAACGGATGGAGGTGAATGGAGAATTCCAGGTGTAAGCATTTAGCATGCGGTCATGGGGCAAAGTGATGCTTTCCATGGGAGCTGGAGCAGAAGCAGCACAAACAGCATTAGGAGTGCACATGACCACGCGGCCCCTGGGGAGTGCATGCACCCTCTAGCAATAAGAACAGGATGACCTAGCGGGAGTAGGGGTCGCTCCAAACATCAGTTTCCTGGGCTGCCTTCACTGACCCCATAGACAAGTCTCCGACAGTCCCCTGTGTTTCTCCTTTAGAATATCTTGGGACCAGCAGCTGATATAATGGCTATGTTGCTGGACTCCCATGTAGTTGACCCTGGTTCAAGTCCTGGACCCAGTGGCTTAAACTCACACCAGGCACGTGTGCGTGCGTGCCCAAGATCCCAAGAGGAGAATGGAGGAGAAGGGATTGCGGCGTGGCCATGCCCCCCTGGGGGCTGATTTCTTGCTTTCTGTCTCTCTCTCTCTCTTTCTGACGAGTGCACGCGCCCTATAGCAAAAACCTCTAAAAACAAAACAAAAACATCTACCCAATTAGAACTACTGTTTAAGTATTAAGTTATGTTTAAATTAATCTGCCTTGTGAACCCTTTTGAAAATCTACACTAAAAAAGTTATGCCCATGGGGCCAGCAGGTGGCGTGGTGGTTAAGGTGCTGGACTCCCATATTCGCCAACCATGGGTTCGAGTCCAGACCTGGTGGCTTGAAGATTACAACAGACATGTGTACATGTGTGCCTGAAGTCCCGAGACAAGAATGGAAGAGAAGGGATGATGGTGTGACCATCCCTCTGGGGCCCGATTTCTCACTTTCCCTCTCTCTGTTGCTCTCTAGCAAGCACGTGTGTCCTACGGCAAAAACCTTTTTAAAAAATTATACATCCACACATGTATTTATTACAGATGCATGCATTCACATGCAGAGATGAGGGGACTTCATATGTGTGTGGAAAATGGAATTACAGTGAGTGGGGTTTTCCCCTAATTTAAATCCATGCCTAGTTTTATTATAACGCCCATCTCCCATGAACTTTGTGAAGACCCCTCATCTATTCTACACATCACCACTGGTTCGTGTTTGGTAGAAGGCTTGACGGTCATGAATAAAATCTCATAGGGACAGAATCCCACTCCTCTCCTCCAGTCCAACCCCAAAGACTGATGGACTCGAAATACAATAAAGCTCATCAACAAGACCTCTGGTTTTATTTCACTTCTGGCTGCTACGAGGATGTTTTTAGTTGGATGTCATGAACAAATGCAGCTTGCACAGTTTAGAAGTTTCACATTTTTGATTAAGGATCACATTTTCATTCACGCCGGATCACTTTTCTTAGCAGCAGTTTCTAAGTCTTTGCCAGGTCTGGGAGGAGAGATCCCTAAGGACCAATGATTCAAATACACGTTTCTTGAAGAAAAAAATAAATCATTCTCCAGTTATCTCTTCCCAGGTCTTTGTGGGCTAGTAGTAAACAACAATCCTTATTGGAAGACCCCATGAATTTGTCCTGAAAAACCAGCAGTCCAGGTGTAACGACAGCAGGGAACATCCAGTTTTACTTTGGTAGTTACAATGCAGTCGCTGCTGGCTAAAGGCTTGGATTAGCCTTTGTGAAGTTCCTGAAGGGCCAGGCATCATGGAAGAAATTGGTCCATCTTTGCCTTCTTTCCTCCTCTGATTGGTGTCTGGCCACCACAACCACCATCAGGATATTGGATTATTTTCTTGAACGGATCGCCTAAATCGCAGGTCTGGGTTTGACACAGGAAAAAGAAGTTAATGCAGCCCCACCCACAGTGCCCATCTCTGCAAGGAAAAGACCAAATGGACCTTCAAGACCCCAAGGCTGGGGCCAGCAGATGGCATAATGGTTATGCCACTGGACTTCCACATGGTTGACTGCAGTTCGAATCCCAGACCCAGCGGCTTACAGCTCAAATTGAGCGTGTGTGTGTGTGTGTGTGTGTGTGTGTGTGTGTGCATGCCCAAAATCCTGAGAGGAGACTGGTGGAGAAGGGATTGTGGCATGGCTATTGCTCCCGGGGGAGTTATTTCTCGCTTTCTATCTGTCTCCCTGGGAAGCGCACATGCCCCATAGCAAAAATCTCTCTTCATAAAATAAATAAATAAAGACCCCAAGGCTTCCCCTGCCTTCCTCCCTCCTCCTTTTTAGTTTCTGTAATCCTTTCCCCCTGAACTCCTATCACTGAATGGCATCAGTAAATGCAGTTCCTAAAGAATGGATGTTTTTTCCTCCCTTGCATTCATTCCTCTTTTGACCTCAGGCCCAGATTTTCTGTGGGAAACCACCCTTTCCTACTCCCAGTCCCTTTGACCTGAAGGTTGCACCACCTGCATCTACAGATGAAGCAAGTGACTTAGGTCAAGGACAAGGAATGCATCACATTTTCACAGCCATAGCAATCAGTTCAGGGTGAGTACACCACCCACTCAGGTGCAGGGAAGCACTGGAACATTCTGGGTCCCCTGCGCTCGTCCATTCAATTGAATCTTAAAAAGCACAAATTGATGAAGCTGTCACAATGTTTAGAAAGAGCCTATTTGCAAAATGCTAACATGGAAAAGAAGTAAACAGAAAGAAACCAGATCTGATGACATGGTGAATTCTTGCTTTTGGACAGGCCTAAAGCAAGACTTATTCTTGGATTTTTGCTTAAACCAGTGTAGGTTGGGTTTGGAAAGAACAATCAAAACTTGAGCAATTCTGACCGTCTATCTTGAGACACATGACCTGAACCAGTTCGTGTCTTATTCTGGGCCAGCTCAGGTACTCACCTGGGGTAACACCATGTTTCTCTGAAGGCAAAGGGCCTTGTGGCTGAAAAAGAAGAAAAAGAACAGCCATGCCACTGGGAAAGAAAGTAAGTCCTGGGTCTTGTTGCATAGTTGGTAAAATCTACAGGGCCCCACCATTTTTAAATCAGGTGGTGGCAGATTAAGACCAAGCATCAGCCATAGAAATACTGAACATGTTTTGTGTTTTAGGGACAATGATTTTGTTCATTCACTCATCTCATGGCTGTTTACTGAGCATTTACAATATACCACATAGTACATGCATGGCCCCTGAGCTAAAGAGCTTACAATTCCTCATCCTTTATCTAAGTCATGCTGACAGTATTCATTTGCACAGATAGTAAATTGCAGGGCCATCTCTTCCATCAAAATCAAAAGCTTCCAAAATAACTAGTGCTTGAATTAAGACTGATTTCCCATTTGCTCATATTTTCCAGCACACCAAGGAAGCCCGAAAGAGCTTTGGAGTTAGAGGAAGTTTTCAAGCATCTTCTTATAGGAATGAAACTGGTCAACTCTTTTCAAGAAAATGAAACAGTAAGATCCGTTAACATTGTCATGAACATGCCCTGCGGCAGAAATATGTAAAATAAGTATAACAAAATGTTTCATTAGATACTGTTTTTAGTATTAGGAAAATCTGGAGTCAATGCTAATGTCCACATATGTACAAAATGAAGCAATGTCTGTGTTATAGTAGTAAGTGGTAGAAAATATTTATGAAAATATTTAAATATAAGTAGTAAATATAAATATTTATATTTATACTATTTGTATAATAAAGTTCCTCTTTTGTAGTCAATGCATCAATAAAAGTGTTAGTAGATACAGGTATGTTTGCAGGTGGCCAGGGGAAAGATCTGGAAAAATATGCAATAAAGCATATTTTTAGGATAAGCTTTCAAGGCATTTTTCATCCCAAAAGGCCATACTTCTGTATCACTGGGTTATATGAACAAGCATGCAGGCTTCACAGGGGCAGGGGCTTTGTCGTTCCCAACACCTAGAACAAGAAATCCATAATCCCAGCACCTAGAACAAGTTCAGACAAAGAGTGTTGAATGGAATGAATATTATTGTTTTAAAATAAGAAACATCGAAACGCTTAAACATAAAAAGCGAAGGGCCCTTGTGTTCTCCAAAGAGCTTGGTCTCTGGTTCCCTGAAACACTTTTCATAGGGAGGCAAATGTGTCCCAGGGGTTCCCAAGGCAGCTTCAAGCTCACCTCCACCTCTCTCCTTTCCAGAATGAGTGAGCTGGGGTTTGCTCTCTTCTCGGCATCCTGCAGCTTGATCAGCTTATCTATCAGGAACATTTTATCTTTGCCCTCCTGTTAAGGAAAATAAAAATATGGATGAATGACGGTGTGAGGCTGGAAAGCAACTGATGAAAAGAAGGCTGATTTTTAGGCAAGGAAGGTCAAGTAAGGTCCCAGAAGTTGGATGGAGATTGCCGCCATGTTTTCTCCTGATGAAAGAATAGAAACAGTTCATAGCAGAGCCAGAGTTTCTCCCAGAGCCTTCCTGCACTAGCAAATTCTTTTCTAAAGCAATTTCTCAGGTAGGCTTGAGCAGTAGCCACCACTAGCTTGTTGCTAGAAGCAATTTAAAGTGCCACTGTCTGAATGCCAGGGACAGTGGTTTTCAGCACCCCCCTCTTGGTTTGCTCTCCCTAGAAAACTAGATATTGCCTGGGTCAGTCTTGTCCTCCCACTGGGAATGCCAAAGCTTAGAGCTCGGCCTCCAGATCTGCCTAGAACATTTTGCCCTTCCAGAGATCAAGGAAGGGGAAATGGGGACTTGCTGCACTATTGGAATTCCCATTATAAAGGGTTAAAGGGGGGTGGAGGGTCAGCCCCATTGCCTCATGGTTAAGGGAGTCAGATCCCACATAGCCTATTGCAGTTCAGCCCCAGTCTCAGCAACTTGAGAGACATGCCAGGCACATGTGTGTGCATGCCCAAAATCTGGGCGGGATGGAGAAATGGGAAGGAATTGAAGCATGACTATGCACTCATTGAAGGGTGCTTTCAACATTCTGTAGGTCTCTCTCTGTTTCTCTGTCTTACTCTAGTGAGCTCATGCACCCTCTAATAATAAAAACAACTGTGGTGATGGGGAGGGCAGCCCCATAGCCTAGTGGTTAAGGGAGCCAGATCCCACGTGGCTTACTGAGGTTTAAATTCTGGACCCTGCAGCTTAAAAACTATGCCAGGTTCATGTGTGTGTGTGCTCTGAATCTCAACAGGATGGAGAAATGGAGGAGAGGGATTGTAGAGTGCCCATGTCCCATTAGGGGTTCTCTCTCTCTCTCTCTCTCTCTCTCTCATCTCTCTGTCTAGCAAGCCCATGTGCCCTCTGGAAATTTTAAAAAGGGGTGTTTCCAACGGGACTTACATTAATGATCTGTTCATGGAGCAGCCTGATCATGACCTTCCTTCCCTCTGTGATCTGCCAGTAGAGATAGGTGATAATTCTGGAAGAGAACAAAAGAAAGGCTGACAGGCACTCTTGCCAAAGCTCAGCAGGCTCCAAATGTCAATTGGGTGAAAGGAACTGGAATGTGGGCTTGCAGATAAATTTTGGCCCAAATGTGCTCCTGAAAAGTTGCATCAGAGTGAGTTACAATAAATACGCTAGAGCAATGTTTCTCAACCCAGTTGCACATGGAATCATCTGGAAAGTGTGAATAAGACCCAAGCCATTGTCCCTCCTTAGATCAATTAATTGAGCAATTCTGGGCATGGGCCAGATATCAGCATTATAAATTTATATATTATTTTATTTTTGTTTGTAAGATTTACTTATTATTATTATTATTATTTGACCAGAGAGAGAGAGAAAGGGAAAGTGAGAAAGCAAGTCACCAGGTCCAGGACTCAAACTGCTGTCAGCTATGTGGAAATGCAGTGACTTAACCACCAAGCCACCTGCCAGCACCCCCTCCGCTCCCCCCACACATGATTCTAATATGCAGCCAGAATTCGTGAATCTGCATAGCCCTGTCCAAACAGCAATGTGATACAATTTCTGATTTAGTAGGTCTGGAGTAGGCCTGAGACTCTGCATTTCTAACAAGCTCCAGGTGTGATAAATAATTGGTCCTTGTCCCAGGTTCCTGACACACGGCTGGCCCATAAAACCCTTGGCATCTCCAGAGTCGATGGGAGTGTCTCTTGAATGCTAATGAGATGACCTGCGGCTGGGACATCCTAGAGAGGGTCAGGGACTGGTCACCTGAAAGATCAGAGCTTAGAGGGAGCCCCCTCCTTCAGCCACCCGCCCCCACGACCCTGGGGAGGAGAGAACGGTTTGAAATTGAGTTGTCAGTGGCCTATGATTTGATCAATCGTGCCTGCCTAGGAGCTGGAATGGAAGTGCTGTGTCACCCCCTCCCCTACACACACATACCTAGCCCGAGGCATCTCTTCCATGTGGCTCTTCTGGATTGTATCCTTAGTAATACCTGGTAATAGTGAACTGCCTTCCCGGCTTCTGTGAGTTGTTTTAGCAAACTCTCGACCCTCAGGAGGGAGTTGTGAGTCCCGTCACATTTATAACCAGTCAGAAGCACAGATGACAAACTGGGACTTGTGATCGCCATCAGACGTGGGGACAGTGCTATGGGACTGAGCCCTTGAATCATGATTTGATGGCACATTTAGTGTCAGAAATATGCTGAGTAAAAACAGTGCAGACTGTTAGAAGTTAGGAGGAGGGGCCAGCAGGTGGCATGGTGATTGAGGTGTTGGACTTCCACACGGCCAATCACGGTTCGAGTCCCAGACCTGGCGGCTTGCTTTCTCACTTTCTCTCTCTCTCTCTCTCTCTCTCTGGTGGTGTATCCTATAGCAAATTAAAACAACAACAATAATAATAATAAATAAAATTAAAGACATAATTTAAAAAAAAAGAAAAGAAAAAGAATATGTTTGGAGAAGCAGGGTACCATGAAAATTCTCCATTCTCAGGAGGCCCAGGACATCGGGCATAAGGGAGGAAGGACATAACGTAACAGAAACAGGAGATCCAGGGTCTGGCCTCCTCTGCCTCCAATGGCCTCTGCAGCCTGGAATCTCGCTCTGCAAGTGACCCTGCCTCTGCTAATCTTATCGTTCCCATCTGAGCCATGGAGCAGCTGCTCTGCAGGGCACGTCAACTAGCTCCAGTCGCCTTGAGTTGTGTGTCTCTCTAACGAGGAGTTGCCCTCTCAAATGCCCTCAGGACCAAGCCCCAAAAGAGGGCCAGGGCCAGCAGGTGGCGCAGTAGCCACACAACTGGACCCTTAGGAGAAATAGCCTGGGCTCCTATCCTGGGATCGTGCTAAGCATGCTGGGCACATGTGTGTCTGCCTGTGATCCAGGCTGACTGAGATGGGGACGGACCACAGAGTGAAGGCTCTGTTGGGAGTGCCTATCTCTGCCTCTGCCTCTCTCTCTCATGAAAGAAATAAACAAGATAAAAACAAACAAAGAAAGAAAAGTTATGTGTCAGGCCCACCAATTGTTTCATGCAGTAAAATGGACCTAGTGTCAGCAAATTGACTTTCTCTTTTTCTTTTTCTTTTTCTTCTTCTCCTTTTTTTTTTTTTTGTTTTGAGAGATTTTTGCTATAGGGTACGTGCACTTGCCAGAAAGACAGAGAGAGACAGAAAGACAGAAAGACAGAAAGCGAGAAATCATCCCCGGGGGGGATGGCCACGCCACAATTCCTTCTCCATTTTACTCTCGGAAAATGTACTCACACGCGCCTGGTGTGAGTTTAAGCCACTGGGTCCTGGACTCGAACCATGGTCCACTACATAGGAGTCCAGCAACATAGGCATTATGCCAATTGCTGGTCCCACAAATTGAATTTCTTATGGAAGTCAGAAATCAATCTTTTTGGGACCAGTAGGTGGTGTAGTGGTTAAGGGGGTGGACTCCCACATAGTGGACTGCAGTTTGGGTCCTGGACCCTGTGGCTTGAAACTCATGCCGGGTGCTTGTGTGTGTGCATGCGTGCCCAAAATCCTGAGAGGAGAATGGAGGAGAAAGGATTGCAGCATGGCCATCCCCCATATGGGGTGATTTCTCTCTTTCTCTCTCTCTCTCTGGCAAGCGCACACACCCCATGGCAAAAAAAAAAAAAATCTCTTGTAATAAAAAATCGATCTTTTTTACTTTGAAAACTTATGCAGGGAACCAGCAGTTAGTGTAATGGCTATGTCGCTGGACTCCCACGTAGTCGACCGCGGTTCGCGTCCCGGACCCGGTGGCTTAAAACTCACGCTGGGCGCATGTGCATGCGTGCGTGCCCAAGATCCCGAGAGGAGAATGGAGGAGAAGGGATTGCGGCGTGACCATCCCCTCTGGGGGCTGATTTCTCTCTTTCTGTTTCTATGTCTCCCTGTCTGTCTGGTGAGCGCACGCACCCTATAGTGAAAAAAACCTCTCAAAAAAAAAAAAAAAAAAAAACTTATGCACAACATCTTACATAGCAGTAATGCCTAACCATTTTCACATATCCTCCTCAGAATCACATTTCACTCTCCCAAGCATTCTCGTTTTATTTTTTTCATTTTAGTCTCTATATTTTCATTTTATTCTCACGTCATTTCCAAAGAGACACAAAGCAAGTTTGCTTTCTTACATGAACTACCTACTCAGGGTAGGATCAGGCTCATCCCTAACACTGTGAGATAAGATGCAGCTCTTTGCTTTCCAACTGCAAGTCCCCAGGGCAATCCTCACCTCATATTAATGAGAGTTTCCTTTGAGAGCTCTTGTTCCCCCAAGTTTCCTAAGGCACCCCACTTACAACACAATGAGGGTGAGGATGAAAAAGAAGTGCACACTCCCGATGAGGTTCTGATAGATCCAAACAACCCACAGGTAGCCAGGCCTTGTCTTTAGGGTGTTGATCCAGCCGTAGATGGAGTGAATGAAGGCAGGCAGGCCTCGGAACGGGCCACAGTTGGCTGAAGGTTTCAATCTGGTAAAACAAGGGATGGAAATACATCAATGGCATGACACACAGGCATAGGTCTTCTATAATCAGGGTGCCCTTCCTGCACTCTGGACCTGGAGACAGCTATTCTTGACTGTTCTACCCACACCCTCCTTCCGAAGGAAACACAGCTGCTCACAGCCTTGCTGGTATGGCCTGCACGCTAAGGGCCAGCTCTTAGACCAGAGGTATCGCCTGATCCAACAGTGGCCAGTCCAAAGGCCAGGAAGTGACCTCTACAGTATCTTGGCTTGAAGGAATGAATGAGGACGACTAGCGCCTCTCTTTTGGGAGCTTGAATTAAGAGACATGAAGGAGGACACCTGGTAGAGATGGAAGCGGAAGCTGTGATACAGCCATGTGCAGTCAGTTGTTACAATGAGCAGAACGGGGCAGGGCATGGGGCAATGGAGAGCTGGTTAGGAAGAGACAGAGGAGGGAGTAGATTTGACAGGAGAAACAAGGACTTGGTGGAACAGGACAGCCCGTCTCAAAGCTGCTCAAGTTCCTGATGGCTCCAGTTCTGCAGGTGTCCTAAACATTGGCTCCCTTGTTTATTCACTCTGTCATTCCTTCCCTCGCTTAGCCCTTCATTCTGCCAAGGTTCATTGCTCTTCTGCCACGCACTGATCTAGACAGGCCCTGGGGACTCCATATTGAGACAGACCTAGTTCCCACCCTCTTGGACTTACATTCTAATGGGAAAGACGGGCAATCAATGAGTAAACAACTCAACGAAGACTCAGACAAAGGCATTTCTGGCTGTGAGTGATGGAATGAAAGAAACTCACAGGAGAGAGAGAAGAGGTGGGAACTGGCAGTAGACAAAAATGGCTTTGAGGGGCCAGCAGGTGGTCTGGTGGTTAAGGGTGCTGGACTACCACATGGGTGCCCACGGTTCAAGTCTTGGGACTGGCAGCTTGTTTTCTTGCTTTCTCTCTCTCTCTCTCTCTCTCTCTCTCTCTCTCTGTCTCTCTCTGTGTGTGTGTGTGTGTGTGTGTATGTGTGTGTGTGTCCTTCTCTGGTCAAATTTAAATAAATAAATAAATAAATAAATAAATAAATAAATAAATAAAGTTAAATAAAAGAATTAAAAAATAAAAAGAATGGCTTTGAAGGTCACATCTTGGCAATGGCCATGGGGCTGAGAATCAGAGGACCCTGTTCATGTAGGGAGGCGAATGCTGGTCCCGGGAGAGAGATGAGAGCGGTGGGGCTGGAGTAAGGGGAAGCCAGTAAGCAGGTGAGGCTGGAGAAGGAGAAGGAGCAAGATCAGGCAGGGCGGCTCAGGTAACTGAGGTGAGGTTCCACTGTTGATGTGGAAGAACTGGCCTCTCCCCATTCTGAGAAGCTTCTCTACTTGGCAGAAGTGAGGAA
The DNA here is from genome assembly GCF_000334495.1 of Tupaia belangeri chinensis. Lineage (NCBI taxonomy): Eukaryota > Metazoa > Chordata > Mammalia > Scandentia > Tupaiidae > Tupaia > Tupaia belangeri. Next base: position 9,058,521 of record NW_006159657.1, on the reverse strand, counting down.
GCTGTTCCTGATTGTGGGTGCCTGCTGGTTTGCGGCCAAACTAGGAGTTATTCTCTTGTTCAGTGTTAGTGTCTGTTGGTTACCAAGGGAACTTGGGCAAAGCACTATATTAAGCATGTCTTTTCTTTCTGACATTTTGATACGGGGTCGGGGAGGTCTTACTGACCCCTGGAGACTGCCTTTCCCAGGGCTGGCCTGCAGAGCATGACTTTCATGTGCACACCAACCCATTCCGGGCCCACAGCCCTACCTACCTCCTTTAACAGACTCTTCCACTCTGTGCCACTCTTCCACTGCCCTAATCATACCAAGGCCAGATCTCAGACAACTTGGCATCAGCAGCTCCTATGCACCAGAGCCTGTAGAAATTATTCCCACTAGCCCATCAGAAGCCTGCTTTCTCTGTCATGGCTGTCCCTTACCACAGAAACCACCTCCTACCCACGTTTTCTCCCTACTCCCTCTACCTCCTGACCCACCTATGGCACCACATGGCATAGAGGGCCCAGTGCCCCCAGGAACTGTGAGTAACAAATTCTTTTCAATGGGGATTGTCTCCTGATCCATCGGCCTCACCTCTATTTTAAAACAAATATGAACCAAGGGGGAAAAGAAAGAAGCGAGACATTAAAGGAACACAAAGATGGAAAATTATCGGTGGATGAAAATGTGGAGGGAAACAGCTCTAACTGGACTCATACACAGTGTATTCACGCTGGGAAAAGCCATTTTGGAAGCTGTAATGATATACAGTGATTGAATGTATTTTTTAAAAATGTCTGAACTGAAAATAAATACATGAAACACTCAGACTCTGCCGCCTCACCCAAGGCCACCCCCTCCTACCTCCAGATGGTGACGGCCAGGGTGCACAGGACGCCGGTGAAGGACGGGAAGAAGAGCAGTAGGATGAAGAAGGTCATCATCTGGGAGGCCCGCCAGGCTTTGCTCGGAGGCTGGAAGTTCATCATCAGGCTGATCTGAAGAGAGAGACACAACCACCTCCCATCTGCGGCCACAGGAGCAGCCAGGGAGACCCCGGCCAGGCACCGACTCCTCAACACCCTCCCCCGCTACACCCCCACCTGCCACCAGGTCACAGGGGACTGGGCAAAGCGGATGTGTGGCGACTTCAGACTAACTCACATTTTTGACGTAAAACATGATGAAAAGAGTAATCATTTGGATGAAGGGCAGCAGCGGGCAGAAGAAGATCCCAATCCTGTGAGCGAGACGGTGAGTGTGAGACCGGGCAGGAACTGGGAGGCATGGGGAGTGGGAACAGATATAGGGGCAGAGAGGGAAGAGAGGGTGCTAGGGGCTGAAATGTGCTCCCCTCCCCAAATTCCTACGTTGAAGTCTTAACCCCAGTACCTCAGAACATGCTCATGTGGAGACAGGGGCTTTGAAGTGAGGTGAGGTCACTAGTGGGCCCTAACCCTATATGGCTGGTGTCCGTAAAAGAAGAGGAGATAAGGGCACAGACACACAGGCGGGAAAACCACATGGACACGCAGTGAGAGACAACCGTCTCTGAGATGAGACAGAGGCCTGGACAGACCCTTCCCTGGTGGCCTCAGAGGAAAGATACACTGCCAACCCCTTGATCTTGGTGCCTCCGGAATTGCGAGAAAATAAGTTCCTTTCCTTTATTTCCTTTTTTGTTAGAGGGCATATGCATTTACCACAGAGAGAGAGAAAGTTAAAAGGCACCCCCCCATGGGGAATGGGCACCCTGAAATCCCTCCTCCTCTATTTCTCCCTCTTTTTGGGGATTTTGGGCACACACACATATGCGCCCAGTGTGTTTCTCAGGCCACTGGGTCTAGGACTCGGGCCATGCCATTGGCCATGTGGGATCCAGCTGCCTCAACCACTATGCCACAGCCTGACCCAAATCTCTGTTGTCTAAACCACCCTGTCTGTGGTGCTTTGCTACGGCAGCCCTATGAGCACAGAGGGGGACTTTGTCTGTCATGGCAATCCCCACACAGTATCCACGGCTACCCCTTCCTGGCTCTGACCAGGAGACTTTGCAGAGAAACCACCCAGAGAGCCGCTAACACACCAGATGGCCTTCAGCATGCCCTACCCTAGCCCTTCCCAAGTGGGAGATATCCCCGACTCTCTACCTCCCCTCTCTGCCTCCACTCCTGGCTTTTGAGCCGGTCTAAGGTCCTGCAAGGACAAGGCATTAAACCACAGAGTTACAATGAGAACGGCATTCCCTTTCCAGCTCTCCCCCAGGGCTCCCAGTGCTGAAAGAAGGACCATCCTAGTTGGGTGCCAGAATGTTTCATTCCTGGGACCAGCAGTTAGCGTAATGGCTACGTCGCTGGACTCCCCTATAGTTGACCATGGTTCAAGCCCCATACCCGGTGGCTTAAACTCACGCCGGGTGCATGTGTGCGCAAGATCCTGAGGGGAAAATGGAGGAGAAGGGATTGCAGCATGGCCATCCCCCCTGGAGAGATGATTTCTCACTTTCTATCTCTCTGCCTCTGTCTTTCTGGTGAATGCACATGCCCTATAGCAAAATCCTCTCAAAAAAAAAAAAAAAGTTTCATTCCTAACAATCGTCAACCTTCTTTTTTTTTAAACACAGGAGTAGGCTTTAGCCTATGCCTCAGCAGATAGCAGGTTCTAGCTAGAATTTAAGGACTGTTTAGGAGATTTCTTTTTTCCTCATTACTTGTGATTTCTGGCATGTGGCACTTGTTTTCCATTTATGATTATACAATAAAGACTCCTTGAAAAATGGATTTGAGGGACCAGCAGGTGATGTAGTGGTTAAGGCACTGGACTCCCACATGGACTGCGGTTTGAGTCCTGGACCTGGTGATTTGACAATCATGCCTGGCATGTGTATGTGTGTTCCTAAAATCCTGAGAGGAGGATGGAGGAGAAGGGATTGCAGCCTGGCCATCCCCCCTGGGGGGGGGTGATTTCTCACTTTCCTTCTCTCTCTCTCTCTCTGTCTCTGGCAAGTGCATGCCCTATGGTAAAAACCTTTAAAAAAACAAAACTGAATTGAAGAAGGTAATTAAAAAGCATATATGAAGCAAGTAGTAGTGCAAGTGATCTGTAGAAATGCCAAGAATAGACCAGCTAGTATGCACACTTTAGGAAACACAAAGAAGGAAAGAAAAACTCATCATCAAAAGCAACACTCTCCCAAACCCCACAGAAGTTAAATTTATAAATTCCACAAGAAAAGGGTAAAGGCCCATGTGTTTTCCATTGTGAGTGTTCTCGGTTGTGCCTCTTCATGATTTAGCAACAAAAACTCAAAGGCCTGAAGTCACAATGGTCACTTCTGATCGTTACTTTCCCCCCTCACTGCGCACATTTTTCTCTGAGACCTTTTTCAAATGCTCAATAATATGAGGTTCAAGCTCTAAGGTTTAAAAACCCAGTCAAAGTAAGCAGAACTACATTAGTATTGCCTTGTGTCACATAATTTAGCAACGTTATTATATTTTGTTTTTGTCATAGGGTATGTGCACTCACAAGAGAGACAGTGAGAAGGAAAGTGAGAAATCACTCCCAGAGGGAACGGCCATGCCTCAACCCCTTCTTCTCCTGAGATTTTGGGCATGCACGCACATGTGCCTGGCATGAGTTTCAAGCTGCTGACCTCAAACCATGGTTGACTATGTGGGAATCCAGCACCTTAACTACTATGCCGCCTGCTGGCTCTAACCACACTTTCTTTTTTTTAAAAAGAATTATTTTATTTGACTTTATTTATTTTAATTTGACCAGAGAGGGACAGAGTGAGAGAGAAAGAGAGAGGGAAAGTGAGAAAGCAAGCCGTCAGGTCCAGGACTCAAACCGTGGAGAGCCATGTGGGAGTCTAGTACATTCAGACGCCATGCCACTACTCTATTTTTTAAAAAGCAAAAAAGCTTAAGAATCCTTTTAGGGCCAGCAGATGGCGGGATAGTTAAGGCAATGGACTTCCACAAGGCTGACTGCAGTTCGAGTCCTGGACCTGGCATCTTGCTTTCTCATTTTCCCTTTCTCTCTCTCTCTGGTCAAATTTTAAAAAAGAATAATGATAATTAAAATAAAATAAAAATATTTTTAGAAGTTTTTGCCTTAGGGCACGCATGCTTGCCAGAGAAAAAGACAGACACAGTAAGAGGGAAAGTGAGAAATCACCCCCCAAGGGGGATAGCAATGCCACAATCCCTTCTCCTCCGTTTCCCCCCAGGATCTTGAACATGCACACACATGTGATTTTTCAAGCCACTGGGTTTAAGACTCAAACCATAGTGCACCATGTGGAAATCCAGCAACATAACCACTACATCATCTACTGGTCCCATAAAAATAATTTTTTGTAAGAATTATTTTATTGAACTTTATTTTTAAAATTTATGTATCTATTTATTTTTAATTTGACCAGAGAGGAACAGAGTGAGAGACAGAGAGAGAAAGAAAGTGAGAAAGCAAGCCACCAGGTCTGGGAGTCAAACCGCAGTTGGCCATGTAGGAGTCTAGCACTCTTAACCACCATGTCACCTGCCGGCCCCATGTAAAAATAATTTTTTAAAAAGGAGTGCTCATGTGACCAGCAGGTGGCTTAATGGTTATGTCGCTGGATTCCCACATGACCAAATGGCTTGAGTTCCAGCGCCTTGAAACTCATGCTGAACGTGTATGTATGCATGCCCAAAATCCAGGGAGGATACTAGAGGAGAAGAAATTGCAACTACAGCAATCCTCCCTGGGGATGATTTCTCCCTTTTTTTCTGTCTCTTCAGCGAGCACATGTACCCTATACCAAAAATCTCTCTTAAAAAAAAAAAAAAGAAAAAGTGCTCATAACTACCACATGATCCAGTAACTCCACTTCTGGTAAATGACGGGCTCCTCAAGCAAATTTGATTTAGAAAGATCATTTTTACGTTTTGAGTTGCCCCATCCTGTATATGAAACAGATTTAATTATTGTCGTCTTAAGTTCCCTTACTTTGTAGTTGTTCTTGTACTTTAAAAAGAAATACCACACAACCCCGCGCCGAGCGAGCGAGGCGGCGGCGGGCGGAGTAGGCCCTGCGCTGGCCCACC
>NW_006159657.1:9022061-9052542 GCF_000334495.1 Tupaia belangeri chinensis | reverse complement strand
GGTGGGGGATGGGGAATCAGGGATGGCAAGACAAAGGGCAAGGTATGCAGGACGTAAGAATTGGAAAATTATTTGCTGAGAACATATATGTGGATGTACTTGATTGAGACAATGCACAGTGTATTTTGGATGGAAAATTCATTTGTGTGTTGTGATGGTGTAAAGTGAATTAATAAAAAAAAAAGAAAAAAAAAGAAATACCACATTATTTCATGTCTTTAAAAATGTTTAAAATGTGACCTACCAAATATTGCAAATGGTATTAAACAAAATAACGTGAAAATATGAGAACTTAAAAGAATTCTTCACGTCACAAGTGTTTTACTTTGAGGATGTGCCTTTCATTTAATTTGGGACATTTTTAAGCCACTTTTTGTTTGTAATAATCTTTAAAGAGCCTGGAAATAAAATTTTTGCTTAATTCAAAAAAAAAATTCCATGGAAAATGCACATAATGAAAAAACTATGCATGGATATCCAATTTTTGCACTAAAATAAGCTTGTATTTTAACTCCATTTTTCCACAAACTTTTTGAAGTCTCCTTATATACGAAAAATAACTGAAAGCATAATCTCAAAGAAAGAGTTACACACTCTGTTCATAGAAGTACTATTCACAATAGTCAAAAGGCGGAAGCAACCCAAGCATCCGTCGGTGGGTGAAAGATTAACAACGTGGTCCAGACAATACAATGGGAGACTGTGCAGCTTTAAAAAGGAAGTATTGCAACACGGATGAACCTTAGGGAGGTTATGCAAAGTGAAATAAACCTGTCTCAAAAAGACAAATACCATACGACTGCACTAATACGGGGTAGTCAGACTCAGAGAACCAGAAAGCACAATGGTGGTTGCCAGGGCCTGGGGAGAGGGCCAGACGAGAAGCTGATTAGTGAATACAGAGTCTCAATTATTGCAAAAATGTTTTAAAGAATTATTTTATTTAACTTTATTTATCTATTTTTAATTTGATCAGAGAGGGACAGAACAAGAGTGAGACAGAGACAGAGAGAGGGAGTGAGAAAGTAAGCTGCTAGGTCCAGGACTCGAACTGCAGTCCGCCATGTAGGAATCCAGCGTCCTTAACCGCCATGCCACCTGCCGGCCCTACAAAATTTTTAAAGTTCTGAAAACTGGTTGCACACAATGTGAATATTCTCACTATACTTTTTTTTTTACTATCATTATAAAAGCGTGCTCATGAGGAAAATGATGCTTGTGATGTTCCCAGTTATAAAACATTTCTGAGCTAGGTACTTGCTAAGTACTTTGTGTTTATATGATCTCGTTTACTCCTCTCCCGAACCCTGTGCAATAGGTGCTATTATCTTTACCGTTTAAAGGTTAGAAAATTACAACTTAGAGTTTAAGGAATTTGCCAAAGGCACCCTGTTCATTGAAACAATGTGGATGAAAGGTCTTTGGAAGCTGCCAAACTGCCAGCGGGTGGCCTGCCAGTGCCAACGTGTCACCTGAACTACCAAAGAAAAGTCCCCACTGTCTCCAAAAACTCATGGGCATTGGTGAGTTACTTGCAGTCAGCCATATCACCCAAGGCAGCTTTAAGTAATCAGAAAATAAAGCACTTTCCAGCTACATTTGCAAAGTAGTTTTCATCTACCATTGCATTTAAGCCTCAACAGAATTGGAAGGCAGATTATTGTCTACATTTTACAGATGAGGTGACGGAGGCTCAAGAGAAGCTCAGTGATCTCAGTAAGTAGCAGAGCCAGCTTTAAAATCCAGGTTCATCCAACTCCAAATCCACTACTTATTTTTTTTTTTTGAAAGAGAGCTTTTGCTATAGGGCACGTACGCTTGCCTGAAAGACAGAGAGGGACAGAGTGACAGAAAGCGAGAAATCACCCCCTGGGGGAATGGCCATGCTACTCCACTCTCCTCTTGGGATCTTGGGCATGCACTCACATGCACCCGGAGTGAGTTTAAGCTACTGGATCAGAGACTCAAACCATGGTCGTCTACATAGGAGTCCAGTGACGTAACCATTACACCATCTGCTGGTTCCAAATCCACTCATTTCAAATAAGCCTACACCCCCTCCCAAAGCAGATGGACCCTGGGAATCTGATACACCATACAGAATTCTGGCATTAACTCTATCATAGTAAAATAAATAAGGAAAAATAGTTACTGCCTATTGGTTTGAAGTTTCTAAGTGAGTCCACAAAAACAAAAACTGATGCCACTAGCTGGCTATTTTCAACACACACACAGAGCTGCTGAAACAGAAGTCTCAAGTCCCAAAGACTACACAGATCCCACCAGGTAGTGTATCAGCGAAGCAGGCCAGATATGAAAAACACACAGCCCTCTCTGACTGCCTTTATTCACCCTCTTTGGCTGAGACATGAATGTAAAGGAAGTTCCCCCAAGAAAACTAATGAGAAATCAATACCAGGAAGACAACAACAGTTCTAGGTGGAAACTGTGGCAAACTGGAGGTGTTCACCTTCCTTCAAAACTCAGCCAAATGATACTGCAATGGGAGATGGGCCAGCTCTTTCTGGAGAAAAGGCAGAGGTTTCAAAAACTTCCTTTTTTTTTAGTTTTTTCCCTTCCTTTCTTTTCTTCCATCTCTTCCTCTCTCCCTCCCTCTCTTCATCCCTTTCTCCCTCTCTTCCTTCCTTTCTTCCTAGAGAAAAACAAATACCCTCGACAGGATCTCATGCTAACATCTCCCAGTCTTCCCAGTTAGCCAGGATTGTGTGCTTGCTTGGTACAGGTTACCTAGGAACCAAACCTCTACCTTCCATGTGGCTTCAGCATCTTGGAGCTGTGCACATTGCCACAGAGCCTGGACCCAGAAATTGAAATTTGATATGAAATCTGATGATTAAATATTAGTTCCTTAATGCTACTGTAACAAAATACCATACACTAGGTGGCCCACAAACAACAGCAATGCATTTCTCACAGTTAGGGAGGCCAAGGTCAGGCAGCAGTAGATTCAGTGAGGGCCTGCTTTCTGGTGCTCACTTGTGTCCCCACAGATGGCGCTTTCTCAGGTCCTCACATGGCAGAAGAGGTCAGAGGATCTCTCTTGGGTCTCTTTTATAAGGACATTAATCCCATTTATACAGGCTCTGCTCAAAGACCCCAGCTCAAACTGGCCAGATGTGCTATCACCCCCTGTGCAGTTTTAAGTACGACAGATGCTGGAACCTCTCCACTGAAACTCCAAGTCCACAGTCAGACGGGAATCACTGGGCATCCCAGAGAGCCACCAAACTTACCACCCCAGAGTTTGTGCGTAGATCAGTTCTAGAACATTCCTGGCGATGTCAAACTCCTGTACGCCATGACTGGAGCTAAATCGCATCCAAACGAGTCTGTGAAAGTGCACTGAGTTTAGAAATCAAGCCATCACTCCCTGCTTGAAAAGATCCCCCACCAACAAGAAACCCTGATCAGGTTGGAATGAAGTTGTAAATTCCCTTGCAAATTTTTGAAAAATTCTAAATACACAAGCATCTTTTTGAAGAAATAGTTGAAGGAATTGAAGGAAAATGAAATTAAGACAATATAGTCAAGTGGAATACTGCTAAAGTAATTTTTAAAACAAATTACTTTTTAAATTTTACTTATTTATTCATTTGTTTTCATTTGACCAGAGAGAGATACAGAAAAAGAGAGAGGGAAATGAGAAAGCTAGTCCCCAGGTCTGGGACTCGAACCATGGCTGGTCATGTGGGACTGCCCAGTACCTTAATCACCACACCACCTGCTGGACCCCAGTGAGAGTGATTTTTTTTTTTTTAAGAATTACTTTATTTATTTATTTTAATTTGACAGAGAGGGATAGAGAGAGAGAGAAAGTGAGAAAGCAAGCTGCCAAGTCCAGGACTAGAACCATGGCTGGCCATTTGGGAGTCCAGCACCCTTAACCACCATGCCACCTGCCAGCCCTAACCCTTCAGTACTTCTTTTTTTTTTTTTTTGAGAGGTTTTTGCTGTAGGGCAAGAGCGCTCTCCAGAAAGACATAGAGACATAGAGAGATAGAAAGCGAGAAATCACCACCCCCAGGTAGGATGGCCACGCCACAAAGCCTTCTCCTCCATTCTCCTCTCGGAATCCCAGGCATGCACGTACACATGCCCGGCGTGAGTTTAAGCCACCGGGTCTGGGACTTGAACCATGGTCGGCTACATGGGAGTCCAGCAACATAGCCATTACGCCAACTGCTGGTCCTGAAAGTGATTTAAAAAAAAAAATTCTAGAGAACATTTGTTACCCTAATTATTTAAATTATCGCACCTATTACCTCTGTGTTTATCCTGTTTACTCACTGTATTTTTTATCAGGAACCAGACAAATTCAGAACCTCCTAACCCAAATAGATTTTTTTTTTTTTCATTTTTGGTGACTAAAATCCACGAGGAGAAAATGAAGGTCTCCTTTTTCTCAAGGGAAACTTGAGACCACACTGATGACTTCATAAAGAACAGTTGCCAGTAAAAAAATTCTGTCATGAGAAACAATTTTAGGACCAGAGGGTGGTGTGGTGGTTGAGGGGGCTGGATCCTACATGGCTGACTACAATTCAAGTCTCAGGCCACAGCTTAAAAAAATGCAGTGAATAAAATCCCAAAATCCCAAAGAGAGGAAGAAAATCCCAAAGGGAGGAAGAAATGGAACAGAAGAGGTTGAGGTGGAGAGGTGCTTTCTCCCTCTCTTTCTCTGTCTCCAGAGAGCACATACATGCTCTAACAAAAAGGAACACAAGCTTTTTTTAATCTCTATATCTAGGCCCTGGACAGAAGCTGAAATAAAAGTGAGTTTTGGCAGAAATAAGTGAGAGAATTTGGATAATTCAACCTACCTACCAAGGAAGAAAGCAACACTGGGTCATGCTACCTTATCCCTACAACAGCTGGCAGAATTATATAAGTGTCTCTAAGTAATGAGAGTCTCATTGCATTATTAATAAATAAATAAATGCCACATATGGGCCAATGATGATATTGTCTCAATTCTGTACCCTTGGCATCTAAAATAAAAATTAGCACATTAATGAAAGTAAAGTGAAACAGTGAGATAAGCTAATATGTTCTGACATGAAAAGATGCCAAAGCATGATGATAAATTGAAAGGAGTGAACTCCACAATGATTTTTCAGGGTGACTTCATTTCTGTTCTTGAAAATTACATGGTATTGTGTAGTAGACACATCAACCGAGCTTTATGAGCACAGAAAATTCTGGAAGGATTGACACTAGAGTATTAAAATTTTTGATTGCTCTGTAAGTGGATAAGACTTCAAATGGCTCAATCTCTGTGCCCTATTGCTAGATTTTTCTTTTTCCAAAAGAAGATTGTAAAGGGTGAAATGAACCAAATGACTGGATGAACTGTGACACCAAGACATGTCAGATTGAAGTGAAATTTTAGTTAAGGAAGAAGCGAACAATATCCCCAAGGACAATAGATAGACTTTCAACAATGCACACTTCGAGGAAGTAAGGAACCTGTACTTCCCGCTCAGCCAGGAATCGGGTCTGGTTACAACATCAGGTATTAATTGCTCACTGACCCACAAATATTTACCTCCTCAGAAACTCCCCCAGGAAGGAATCAGCCAAAGAGAACACAAAATCCATCAGAAGGAGCCGGTAGATTTCCTGGCCAATGAGGGTCTCCCAACACTGGAAGGCAAAAGAGAGTCAGAATGTGGGAAGGGGCTTTTGCCCCTGTTCAGTTCTCATCTGCTCCTGGCTTCCTGTACTCCTTAGGACAGGGCTGGTGGCTCAGTTTGACCAAGTTCTTGCATTATCAGAAAAGCAGACTTACTCTTCTCAAAAATACAACTGAGTTTGTTTTCAGGAGTATTTATTCTCTCTGTGTTGCTGCTTACCTCATGAAGGCTTGCCCTCCACATGTATCAACACTTTCCATCTTCAATCTCACCTCTTAAAATTTCCTATCTTATCCTGTCTAGATCTCACTTCTCTGCCAGGGCCAATCAATTTCATCAGGAGAGCAGGAGATGTCAATGTCTAAGGTCAATGTTTATTGACCTTATGGAAAATCCACTAGTATCCACTTGATTAAAATGTGGCCATGGGAACAGCAGATGGTGTAGCAGTTATATTGTTGGACTCCCACATGACCGACTGCGGTTCGAGTACCAGACCTAGTGGCTTGAAACTCATGCTAGGTGTGTGTGTTTGCGTGCCCAAGATCCCGGGAGGAAAATGGAGGAGAAGGCAAAGTGGCATGGCTATCCCCCCAGGGGGTGATCTCTCACTTTCTCTCTCATTCTCTCTTGGCAAGCACACAAGTGCACATGCCCAAAGGCAAAAACCTTTTGAAATCAGAAAAGAAAAGAATGTGGCCTAGAGATTTTACAGACAATTGTAAACTGAAAGTTTTAATTAGTCAGTTTATGAAACTAGTGCTCAGTAACCTCTGCAAAAAGTCAATGTTATGAGCTGATAGGCTAGGAACTTTTATGTTTAGATAAAGGAGGAGAAGGAAGTTCTGGGTGCACATCCCAAGGATGGATGGATGGATGGATGGATGATTAGATGTGTGCATGACTAGATATACACAAGGGTCGAAAGATGGGTGAATGGATGTATAGATGGTAGGTGGGTGAGTAGAAGGGATAGGTGGGAGAAGAATGGATGGATGGATGGAAGAATAACATGGTATCTATTTTAACTAGCCTAACTTGCAGGGCTGCTTTTGAACCTCTTTGATAATTAGAAAGAGAAGTCAAAGGTGCTATGTTCATGTAGATGATTTGAGTCTGGACATAGCCATGCTATTTGGGGGGCCCAGGAACAAAGGTGACAGAAAGAGGGTCCTGTTTTCCTGACTGCAGAACATACTAGCTACCTAAGTGCTCAGGAAGGCCATCAACAAAGGATGACTGTATAATGTGGAGGTGCATCATTCTCATGGGTAACCAGTAGTTGGGGGCAGAGGCACCCCAGTGAGAAAGCTAGAGAGGCTGGCTTGTTCCCGAGTCCACAGAGACACCACTGTCAGAGCTGGGGATCAGGTCAGGAATGATCAGGGTGAGGGTATAACTGTTATTACTAGCATCTGCATGCTTACAGATCAGTAAGGCCCAGCCTATGTTAGAGGGAAAAAAATGAAATATCAAAGACCAAAAAAGGTCTTGTCCAAAACTAAAATTCCTACCATCGATATATAGGTGGGTGTAATAGCATGCCCACCATCTGCTGGACACTATATCTACCCTACACAAGATATTGTTTAAACCTCATTTTATGTATAAGTAAACTGAAGTTTAAAGAGATCAAGTGACACTGTAAATGACCTAAGTAGTGTTTGAATAAGGTCTTCCTGAGCTATTTTTGAGACCACTCTTGCCTAATGTTGTCTTCCAGATCAGCTTCTGTTATCTTCCCACAAGAGGTTAGGACTCAGTAGGGGACAGGATAGCTTTTGAGAAGCTTACTTCCTCCTTGGTGATCAAAGACTAAGAAACCAAACTTAAGGCAGAATAGCAAGGATATCTCACCTCTTCACCAGACAGGGCCACAATGTTGAGCCAATAGTAACAAAGAATTCCAATAATTGATATTTTCAGAAAGATGTTTCTAAACAACAGAAGAGAAAACAACTGTCATTACCTTCCAAGGCAGTCTTTAGTGCTATTTGCTATTATTTCCTTTTGGGCACACGGTAGGACAGAAATTCTTGCTCTCTTGTGGTGGGTAGGGCCATGTGGCTAGTTCCAGTGAGTAGATTGTGAGCAGAAGTGATGTGTGTCACTTCTAAGCTGGGGCACTCAATGCCAGTGTAAGGCCCTCTAGGCCTATTGTCTTCCTTGTAGAAAGGCAATCAGCAGTGTTCAAGATGGTCACTGATCTCAGCTTGGATCCTTCAGTGACTAACATGAGCAGAACTCCCTGCCAATCCACAGTGCAAAATGTAGCATAAGAAACCTTTGTGTTCCTAAGCCTCTGACATTTGTGCCTGTGTACATGTGTGGGGGATGTTTGTTACTACAGCATAACATAAATTATTCTGACCAATACACTCTTTTATTGTATCTTCAAACTATCTGATTTCACTTTCATTTACAATAGTACATATATTAAAATTGTCTTTAGGGAGGCCGGCAGGTGGCATGGTGTTTAAGACACTAGATTCCCACGTGGCTGACCACAGTTTGAGTCTCAGACCTGGTAGCTTGCTTTCTCTCTTTGCTTTTCTCTCTCTCTCTCTCATCAAATTAAAAATAATAATAATAATAATAATAATAATAATAATAATAATAATAATAATAATAATAATAATAATAATAATAATAATAATAATAATAATAATAATAATAATAATAATAATAATAATAATAATAATAATAATAATAATAATAATAATAATAATAATAATAATAATAATAATAATAATAATAATAATAATAATAATAATAATAATAATAATAATAATAATAATAATAATAATAATAATAATAATAATAATAATAATAATAATAATAATAATAATAATAATAATAATAATAATAATAATAATAATAATAATAATAATAATAATAATAATAATAATAATAATAATAATAATAATAATAATAATAATAATAATAATAATAATAATAATAATAATAATAATAATAATAATAATAATAATAATAATAATAATAATAATAATAATAATAATAATAATAATAATAATAATAATAATAATAATAATAATAATAATAATAATAATAATAATAATAATAATAATAATAATAATAATAATAATAATAATAATAATAATAATAATAATAATAATAATAATAATAATAATAATAATAATAATAATAATAATAATAATAATAATAATAATAATAATAATAATAATAATAATAATAATAATAATAATAATAATAATAATAATAATAATAATAATAATAATAATAATAATAATAATAATAATAATAATAATAATAATAATAATAATAATAATAATAATAATAATAATAATAATAATAATAATAATAATAATAATAATAATAAATGAAAAAAATTAAATAGTCATTAGGTACTACTAACCCAAGATACTCTGTTAAGCCCTGTATTGAATCATCCCCTTAACCTTTACAACTCCATCATCAAGTAAACTGTATTTTATGCCCCTCAGAACCAATATGCAAAGTTAGAGCTGATGGTGAGACCTAATATTTCCCCTTCTATGTGTACCTAAGAAAGTAGCACCCTAGACCAGTGGGTGGGATGAAAGTATAGGCACCCACTTTGGTTGGAGTTTTCATAACAGGAGTTGGATGTCATTGATTGATTTGCTCATTCACTTACTCATCAGTTATTCTTGAGTACCTAATATGCTCCAGGCATTGTAAACAAGGCAAAGGTTCCTTCGTAAACTCAAGAGGAAGAAGACAACAAATAAATAAAAATGTCAGGGCATGGTAAGAGAAGGACAAGGCAAGAGAGAAAGGTAGCCAGCAGTCATTATTTTTAGTAGGGTGGTCAGAGAAGAGCTATCCGAGACGATGTTTGACCAGAAGCCAGAATAAAGTCAGGAAACAAGCCATGTGGCTGTCTATGGGAAGACCATTCCAAGCAGAAAGAACAGCCAGTGCACTGTGCAGAGAGAGCTGGACCCCTCATGACCACAGTTCAAATCCCAGCCCGTGGCAATGTGCTTTCTCCAGGCAGGTTTCAACGTGCACAGGATCCTAATGGGATGGGCAAGTGGAGGAAAGAAAGATTGGCATGACTGACCCCCTTGGGAGGCACTATCTCTCCTTGTGATGTGCACACATGTGCTCTCTGGCAGAAAGAAGGAAGGAAGAAAAGCAGGGAGGGAGGGAGGGGAGGTAGAAGAGAGGAAGTAAGGGACAGCCCATGCAAAAACCCAGAGATGGGTACAGGTTGAGCATCCCTAATTTCGAACTTTTGGAACACTGACATGATAGTGGAAAATCCCACACCTGACCTGATGTTACCAGTCACCATGAAAATGTTGCAATCATGGGTATAGGTGCATATACAACATAATAAATTTATTTAGACTGCCCCCCCAGATATCTCATCATGAATATTCTGAAATCTGAAAAATCCTGAAGTCTGAAATATTTCTGGTCCCAAGTATTTCTGATCAGGGATACTCAACCCGTATAGAGTTGGTCAAGTTTGTGAACACTTACAAGGCCAGTGAGGGAGGAAGGCAGTGATCAAGAAGGAGAGAGATAGAAAGTGAAGATGAAGAGCTGGCCAGGAGCTCCATTTCGGAGGCCGTGATAAGGCAAGGGCTCTGGAACTGACCAGAGAAGAAGCTCAGTCTACCTATTGTTATAGACACTGCCACAACCAGGAACCAGTCAGGGAACTAGCCAGGAAGATGCTATGCAGACAAGACTTGGGTAGTTCCAGGCTTTGTGTGTCAATGCCCTGGGGTCATCTCTACTACCTACGGTGCCTTTGTAGGAGTCACAGAGGCACTCCCTCTGAGCCGATGAGCTGCCAACAGCACGTGCCCCACCTCTATTTGGGTGGCTGGATTACAAAAGTGCAGTAGGTACCAGGGCTCATGGTTTGATGAACGGGAACACAGGATGATTTCAGTCCAGTACAACTCCTCAGACAGGAATGTTGTGCAGTGTGCTGCCTGCCCACCTGTACAACTCATACTTCAGAACGACGCTCATCCTCAGGCTGGTAGCATTTGGGGAAGGTAAGCCATTACTTTGAGCAGCAGGCATTTGTATTCAATAGCTGTGATTTCTTGGGGTTTAAGATTGTGTGGCTATTCACCTGCACCACGTGAATATACGCTACTCTGGAGACTTTTCTTCTGGAGAACAGAATTTTGATACTTGAGCATGAACCCTTCCTCACCCCTAGCCTCCACCCCACTTCCCTCCAAGGAAATCGTGCGACAGACAGACCTACCGGACCAGGAGGACGTAGACTTCGTGCCGTGGCATCTCATACCTCTCCACCAGCCTGAACATGGAGTAGACGCGTGGCACAGCCAGGTTGATGCAGGACACGAGGAAAGGCAGTAACAGCACCGCCCCCGGGTTCTTGTGTGTCTTCAGGAACTGCAAGGGAGGGATGAGAGATCTGAGATGCTGACTGTACTGGATCCCACTCTGCCCCTCTCAACTGACCCCTTAGTGGGAAAACCCCAGAAGTAGCTCCGTAGGGTTACCTGTTAGGCTATAATTTATTTATTGTAGAACTTACCCTGGGCCAAGCAAACTGAGGCTCAGAAAAACAAAGATACTTCCCCAGGGTCACCCAGCAAGGGAGTGTCTGACTCAGGGGCCTGAGCTCAGTCATTCTGTGACTTTGATTTCTTTACCAAGATGCCTGGGCTGTGAGGATGTGCTCTGTTATTGCTGGACCCAGGGAGCTTGAGTCCACTGAAGCCACAGCACAGGGTATCGGTCACCGATCACTGTGGGTTTCTCCTCTCTCCTATGTCCTTGTTCACGGTTGCCAGTGCCTGTCCTTGAGCACTGACTTAGGGGAAAGGGACATCTTTGCTAACCCATACAAGGTAGGAGAGCTCCCCTTCCCTCTGGTGGGATGCAGCGCCCTGGCATTGGCTTGGAGTGGGGACTGGGCTGCCCCCACCAGGCCTCCTTAAGACCCGTGGGAAGGGAGACCAGTGGGTCTGTCTGATGCCTTAGCGTCTCACTCCCAAGGCCTGGCCCCACCCTCATCTACCTCTGGACGACTTGATCAAAAGCACCACTAGCATTTTGGGCACTATCTTAAGAGTCCAGGTGACTGAGCTCGAGTGCTGCCTCCCTTCCTCATACTTATAAGCTGCAAGGTCTGGGACCAGGTGTTTAGTTTCTCTGAGCCACTTTGCCCCAACTGTAGCCTGGAGACATTATCACAGAACCCAAAGAGACACTGGAAGAATTAAATGAGACCTTCCTATGGCGAATGGCAAGCCCTTGGGGTTATATAATCCCACAGTCTACTTTGTTTGTTTTGCCGACTTCTCACTCATTCATTCATCCACTTGGCTGAGCATCTACTGGGTACCAGGTAGGCTAGGTGCCAGGAATAAACAGATGCATAAACAGGTTTGCTCAGTGCTGCATATGACAAGTGCATAAGGGAAGCCTGCGGGGTCAGGACCCCCTGACTCAGCCTAGTGAGGGTGGTGGTGGTCAGAGAAGGCTTCCTGGGGGAGGTGACACCCACACTACGATATAGAGGAAAAGGAGTAGCTTGCCAGGAACAAGAAAAATAGTGAGTGGAGAATGAACTGCAGGTATCCCACCTAGAGATGAAGAAAGCCAGTGTGTTAAGGAAACTATGGCCATGCCATCTGGTATTGCCAATGTGGGATATGACTCGTTGTGAGGTGCTGAGATCAGAGATGGGGGCAACGATTGAATCATAAAAGATCTATTAATGATACAGTAGAGGATAGATCTTATATGGCAGGTAAAGGGAAGTCATTAAAGAAAGTGAGAAAGTGATGTCAATAGACCAAACTGTACCATAATTCTAGAGGCCAGCAAAAATTTAGCCCCATTATCCAGAGGAGAAATTGAAAACCTATAGACAAACAGTAGTTTACCCAGGCCACCTAGCTAATTAGGCTCAGAGCCCACGGCATGACAATCCTTCATCACCCATGCTACTGGGCACTGGGCAGACCCTCCCCATAACTTTTCTCTCGTCCTTAACCACACACCTACAAAACCAGCTAGGATTATTTTCATTTCACATATGAGGAAACAGGGGCTTGGAGAGATGAAATCACCAGCCAGAGTCCATCAGCTCACAACACAAACTGAGCATCTGTGCTGTGTGACTGGGAGGCATCAGAGAGAATGACAGGGAGGAAGAAACAAGAGCTTGACCCCAGGTCTGCAGCTGAAGTTCCATCTCTCACTAGCAAGAGCTGCTCCTGCTATAAAACACACACGCACTACCTGGGGGTCTAGTTAGGATGCAGGCTCTAAATCTATGGGTCAGAGGAAGGACGGGAGGTTCTGCATTTGTTTAGCAGACTTCCTGCTGGTGCTGATACTGCCGACCACACTTGAGTAGTAGGCTCTGTCTACACCATGCTCCATTCCAACATCCATTCCTACACCTGGTTCTCTGCTCTGGACCTTGGGGTTCTTGCCTCTCAGGTTACCTCTGAGTTGTACTCAGCCAGGTAATAAACAGCTACACAGCAGGCAGCTGCCACTCCAGTAGAGACAACCCAAGCTGCTATGTGGGCAGACAAGCGGATCAGCTGTTGATTGAAAGTCAACTTGGTGTTCTCCTGGCGGATCTCTGACAGGTTCTCCTATAAATGCAAGAAAGTCAAGTCAACCCACAGATCCTTCCTCACCAATCCCAAAGGAAAATTTGCCACACCCAGAGACACAAATCCAGTCCAGATCCACAGGTGAGAGAGAGAGGAAAGCTTGTGATGCACATGGAGCATGGGAGATCCATGGCAGGATCTTGAAGGGCCAGGACCCCCCCCCCCATCACCATGTAAAACTCCATTTGAATCTTAGAGGAACAGTGGGACTAACAGGTTAGAAGCATGTCCTTGAGGAAAGTACCTTGAGGTCACAGAGCTCTATCTTGAATCAGGCTGGGGTACTCTCACTGAGGAAGAAGTTAACATCTGCAACGTTCTTGGCAAAAGCTCCTTTCTGCATAAATTCTGCTTGTTCTTTCTCTTGAGTAAGTTTGTTTCCATCAACCAAGCTTTCTCAACCTCCACACTATAGGCATTTGGGGCAGTAGCCATCTTGAGTGTTGCAGGATGCTAAGCAGCATGCCTGGGCTCTATCCACTTGATGCCAGTAGCTCCCTCTCCCCAGTTTTAACAACCAAAATCGTTTCCAGAGGTTGCCAAATGTCCCCTGTTTGAATATGGCCCCCAAAATTCATGTGTTGAGCCTTTGTAATGGAATTGAGGGAGCAGAAACATGATCTAATTATGGTGTTAAAGATGGGGTTCTGGTGAAGAGATCAGTGAAAGGGTGGTTATAGGGAGGCCCCTGTGGTTGAGTCCTCATGTATTTATAAGGGAGGACTCGTGGTACGTAGAGACCACATGGATATAGGCCATACTATCCAATGCTCTGCTCAGAGTTCTGTGCTCTGCCATTTTGTAATGCCTTTGGACTTTCCAGCTACCAGAATCATGAGTCAAATAAACCTCTATTTATATATCACCCAGTCTCAGCTATTTCTGTAAGCAACACTAGAGCAGACTAAGAAAACTTCTGAGGGCAAAATTGTTATCGGTTGAAAACCATTGCTCTAGGAAAATTTTAAACCTCAAACTGTGGGATTAAGAAGTGTGTACACTTATCATTTTGATATAAACTGGTAAATTGGCCTCCAGTAAAGTTGTACCAATTACAAAGCCACTATATTGTATGAAAATGTCTACTTCCCTATACCATCACCAATACTAGGCACCTTGAATATTTAAAAAATTTCTGCCAATCCTATGAATAACAGAAAAATAATTTCTTTAAGGAAAGTTACAGATGTACTGCAGGAAGGAAGGAGACTACCTTAGGAAGATGGGTATGTGAGCTCGTCTTACCCTTATCTCAGTGCTAAGATTCTTCTGTTTTAGTTTCACAGCTTTTTCATGAGTGACAGTGAAGTCCCAGCAAAAGATGAGTTTAGCAATCCCTCTGGAGTAAATGTGGGGGTTAATGAAGTTATTCCGGAAATACCTGGCCATGCTAGAGAAGGTAGAAACCAAAACATCTAAGGGTTATTATAACAGGCATTAGTGAATGCAGGGATTGAACAAAAGACAGTACTATCATTCACAACAAAGACAACATGGAAGAGTTAGCCCCAAGCCCCCTCCCTGAGTTTCTTGCATTTTGCCCAAATCTAAAATGAACCTTAGAATCAGGTACTGTGGATACTTTATACCTGAAGAGCAAGCTGAAAAAGCAGGTGATCAAGCATGCTCCGATTGTGAATATGTAGGCCAGTTGCATGTTGTAGGATGCCATGTTGTCCCCGTGCTGGATTGTGGAATTGGTGTAGAAGCCGTAGTACATCACTGTGTCCCTAAAATAACCCTGAAAGGAACAATAAACCCTAGGTCAGGAGGCTCTTCTGAGAAAAAGGTCATGATTATGGCTAAGAGAGTTGACCTCTTCTGTCTGCAGGAAGTTTGTGCCATGGGACCAGCAGTTAGCAAAATGGCTATGTCGCTAGGTTCCCATGTAGTGGACCACGGTTCAAGTCCTGGACCCAGTGGCTTAAATTCACACCGGTTGTGTGTGCGCGCATGCCCAAGATCTCTTTTTTCTTTTTTTTTTTTGAGAGGTTTTTGCTATAGGGCGCGTGCGCTCGCCAGACAGACAGAGAGACAGAAAGTGAGAAATCACCCCCCCAGGGGGGATGGTCATGCCGCAATCCCTTCTCCTCCATTCTCCTCTCAGGATCTTGGGCGCGGGCGCACACGCGCCCGGCATGAATTTCAAGCCAATGGGTCCGGGACGCGAACCGCAGTTGACTACGTGGGAGTCCAGCAACATAGCCATTACACTAACTGCTGGTTCCCAATGCCCAAGATCTTGAGAGGAGAATGGAAGAGAAGGGATTGTGGGGTGGCCACCCCCCGTGGAGGGTGATTTCTCGCTTTCTGTCTCTCTCTCTGTCTTTCTGGTGAGTGCACGCACCCTATAGCAAAAATCTCTCCAAAGGAAAAAAAAAGTTTAGGCCAGTCAGTTTAGACATTTATTAGGCCATCAGGAAAGTCATGACATATTTTTTTGTTTTTCTATGCAACAACGCATCATGACTGTCCCGACCCGGGGGGGACAGCCGAACGAGACGACACGGTGTCACAACTCTTCAGGGTCGTCTGGAGACGATGTAGTGTTACAGCTCTTCAGGGTCTCCCAGTTCGTCTGGAGACGATGCAGTGTCAGCTCTTCAGGATCTTCAGGGTCGTCTGGAGACTGCGCGGTGTTTCAGCTCTTCAGGCTCTTCAGTTGTCGTCTTCCTGGTCGTCGTCTTCTCGGTCGTCTGTGTCGTCTTCTCGGTTGTCTGTGTCGTCTGGCTACTGTGGGCCAGGCATCATGGTTATATACACTCTGGTGGGTTGTAAACGGTGGGTCGTGATTGGTTGTAAACGGAGGACTGTGATTGGTTGTAAACAGTAGGCCCTGATTGGTTGTTAACGGTGGGTTATGATTGGTTGCTTTTGGACCAATCATGAGGTGCCGGATATGCAAATTTGAGGGATTCTAGTGGCCAATCAGAGCAAGGTTTCGAAGGTCAGGTTTTTGGAAGGGAACCAATCATGGTAATTGTTTGCCCTCTGAGAAACCTCGGCAGACTCGCTGGTGTGCAGCTTCCCACACATGACTTTCCCAACAATCCAATAGTTTGCCAGGAAAGGGGCGACTGAGGCCACTGAAAATAGACATTCTGATTACCAGACTCTCAGAGTTGGACAGGAATCTCAACCAATGTAACTGTACAATGGAGGGATCCAGTAATCACCATCTGGACTCACTGACCAAGGGAAAGAAACATCGTAAAAGCAGGACAGTCAGGTATTATGTACCTCTGTCACCTGGAAAGTATTATGGTCAAATCATTTCATAAGAAATAAGTCAAGTCCTTCATTTTCCACTTCAGTTTAAAAGGAAAAAAAAAAAGGAACCAGAGAAACAAACCAGAAAGACCATGAAGAAGTAATCAGACAATCTCAGAAGATGGAGTACTAGAATCTATAGGATACTGGCCCAGTTTCTGTAACAAGCTATGTCAAGAAAAACAGGGGGTTAGGGCTGTGGGGATTATTCTAGATTAATGGAGGTTTAAGGGAAAAGGAAAAAACTGGAATGCAAAGTCCAGTCTTTGGTTGGCTCCTGGTTTGAACAAGCAAGCTACCAAAGACATTTTTTGGGAAATTGAATACAGTTTGGATTTGGGATGATACACATTTTTAATGTTGTTAGGTGTTATTGGAGCTCAGGAAATGATCCCTAAAGTATACTTCGGCCTGCTGCATACTCCAAACTGAAGCACATGGAAGGACCTCAGATGCAAGGTCTCCTATCTCCCACCCTCCATATCCTGCTCTCTTTCTTCCCTCAACACAGGCCATAGAAACTAGAATCTCTCTTTACCAAAGTTGGATCATAAAAACCAGAACCTCACTCCCCAAAGCCAGCTGTGAGAACTAGAAATATCGCTCTGACCTTCCCCTGTCTTTCTGTGCAGGAGCTGGTCATACAGACATCCTCTGACCTACCTCTTGTGAAGGTGGATACTAAGAGAAAGGAAGGTCTGTGGAGAGGCCAAGAACCCAAGCACACTGGCCTGACTGCGTTTCCCACTCATTCTCTGCCATCAGATCATTCTCTTTTGGTCAATCACATTTCTACATGGCTGTCCACTCTTCACTGCATCTAAGCATAAAAATGGGGCTTTGGGTCTTCATTTCCTGTGTCTCGTAAAACTTTGGTAAAATGGATTTGTTAGGCTTTCTTTTTATTAGTCTGTCTTTTGTTGTAGGGGTGTCAGCTGTGCCCTTCGTGATGAAGAGGAAAGGGGAATCTTTTCACTCCTACAGTGTGATAAAGGTATTGCGACTGCAGAAAAGTGTCCTTTTTCAAAGATGCATGTAGAAGAATTTCACAGTGAAATGTTCTAGTGTCTGCAATTTATTGGGTTGTCGGAAAAGTCACAATGTATTTTTTCTACCCCAAAAATGCACTGTGATGTTTCCGAGAACCCAATAATTGAAAATGTTTCTAAAAATAATAAGATAAAACAAATAGGACAACTTAAAATCTATATAGGGTTATGTGAGTGCTCATTATACTTTTGATTTTTTTGTTTAAAATATTTTGTAATAAATTGTTTCCTACATACCAAAATGAAGCATATGCACAGTTAAAAAAGAAGACAATGATGAAGTTTACACAAAAATTTCATCTTAATTCATCTACCCCAAAAGTGTTTTCTTAACAGAAAGGAGAAAAGAAAAAACAGGGCCAGGCGGTGGCATACTAGTGACGTAACTGGACCATATGCAGGGCTTCCTGGGCTGCTGCCCTGGTCTTCTTGAGCATGCTGGCCATGTATGTGGCTGGCTGGGACTGGGGGTGGAGTGTGGCAAAAGGGCTCCTTTGGAGGTGGCCTCTCTCTCTCCTCTTTTTCCTGGAAATAATTATATAAATCTTTTTTTTTTTTTTTTTTTTTTTTTTTTAGACAAATGGAAGGACATTTCTTTGAATGTTCTACTGTAAGGGCTGTCAAACTTATTCTGGTAAGAGCTAGAGAGTAAATGTCTTCAGTTTCGCAGGCCATATGGCTGCCACCATGGCAGCTATTCAATCAACCCTGCTGTCATAGCATGAAAACAGCCAGACATCACAAAAATGAATGGGTGTGGCCGTGTTCCAAAAGAGCTTTATTTATGGGCACCAAAATTAAAATTTCATGTAATTTTCAGCTTCACAAAATGTTATCCTTCCTTTGATTCTTTTTATTTATTTTTTTTTGGAGAGTTTTTTTTCGCTATATGGCATGTGCGCTCACCAGACAGACAGAGACATAGAGATAGAAAGCGAGAAATCACCCTCCAGGGGGGATGGTCACACCGCAATCGCTTCTCCTCCATTCTCCTCTCGGGATCTTGGGCATACACACATACCTGGCGTGAGTTTTAAGCCACTGGGTCCGGGATGCGAACTGCGGTTGACTACGTGGGAGTCCAGCGACATAGCCATTATGCTAACTGCTGGTTCCCACCTTTGATTCTTTTTCAACTTCTTACAAATGTACAAAACAATCTCAGTACACAGGTGGTGCAAAACCAAGTGGTAAGCTGGATTTGACCCTCAGCTGTAGTTTGTGGATTTCTGCTGTAACAGAATCTCGATGGCAGAAAAAAGCTCTTTGAGAATGCACACCCTGTCTTGTGACTTCCTTGTTTTCCATAGGGAGCTGGATAAATACATTATGGTTTCTGTTAAACAGAGTAATGTGGATTCATAAAAAATGTCTGAGATATAGAGTGAAGCAAAAGTAGTCATAAAAAAGACTCATAGTACAATTCTATTCTCTATTTTTTTTTCTTATAAAGAATATTGGGTTGTCAAAAAAGTCATGTTGGGGCCTGGCAGGTGGCCTGGTGGTTAAGGCTGCTGGACTCCCACATGGTCGACCGCAGTTTGAGTTCCAGACCTGGCAGCTTGCTTTCTCAATTACTCCTTCTTTCCCCTCTCTCTCTGGTCAAATTTAAATAAATAAATAAATAAGAAAGTTAAAAATTTAAACATTCTTTTTTTTTTTTTTGAGAGGTTTTTGCTATAGGTTGCATGCACTCGCCAGAAAGACAGAGAGAGACAGAGAAACAGAAAGTGAGAAATCACCCCCCAGGAGGGGATGGCCACGCTGCAATCCCTTCTCCTCCACTCTCCTCTCGGGATCTTGGGCACACGTGCACATGTGCCTAGCGTGAGTTGAAGCCACCAGGTCTGGGACTCAAACCGTGGTCAGCTACATGGAAGTCCAGCGACATAGCCATTATGCTAACTGCTGGTCCCAAAATTTAAAAATTCTTTAAAGAAAAGTCATGACGCATTTTTGCATAGAAAAAAAAATACGTCATGACTTTTCTGACAACCCAACATGTACCTGTGTGTCTGTCATCCATCTAACTATTTATCTATGTTCATATAGGAACAAAAAACAACCTATAGGGCCAGCAGGTGGTGTGATAGTTAAGGCACAAGACTCCCACATGGCCAGCTGTGGTTCAAGTCTCAGACCTGGCAGCTTGCTCTCTCACTTTATCCCCCCACACACTGGGTCTCTCTGGTAAGTGCACGTGCTCTACAGCAAGTTAAAAAAATAATAATAATGAATACAATTAAATAATTCTTTAAAAAGAAAAACAGTCTACAAAGGTATACCCTGCAATGGTTTAAATGTGTCCCCCTCCCTAAGTTCATATGTTGGCAACAGAATTGCCTTTGTAATGGGATTAAGAGGGTGAAATTTAATCCATCTGAGGTGTTGAGATGGATGGAGCTTTTGGGAGGAGATTAGGATAAAATAGGGTCATCAGGGCAGGGCTCTCCATGATTGAACCCTGTACGGAGACGCAGAGATGCACTCATGCTCACTCAAGCACTTCCTGGCATGTGCTGCCCCGTCCCACCTTTGGACGTTGCAAAGAACCCCTCCACTAGCAAGAAGACCCTCACCAGGTACAGCTCTTTGACCTTGGACCTCCCAAACCAGAAGCTGAATAAACTTTGATTCTTTATAAATCACTGAGACCGGAGTGTTCAGATGTTAGCCACGGGAGAGCAGACTAAGACACACCCAAAGACGGGAGTTAGACCAAGGAAGAAAGGTGAAACAAATCTCTTCTTAGTTCTTGTCTATAATATGAATTGTTCAAAATGAGCACTGAATTTCATAGAAATAAATATAAAAAAGGGGGACAGCAGGTGGCACGGTGGTTGGGGTGCTGGACTCCCACATGGCTGATCATGGTTCAAGTCCCAGACCTGGTGGTTTGCTTTTTCACATTCCCTCCCTCTCTCTATCTCTCTCTAGTGAGTTCATGTGCCCTATAGCAAATTTTAAAATAATAATAATAAATTAAATTAAATAAATAATTATTTCCAAAAACTTTTAAAAAGAAAGAAAATGTAGATCCATGGATACAAACATGAGAAAATGTCCACTGTATTTGTGAGGGCTTCAAAATGTTCATGGAAAATGTATATTATGAAACAACTGTGCACACATTTCAAAGTTTTTGTATAAAAATAAACTCAAATTTTAATTCCATTTGTCCACTGCATTTTTAAAAAATTATTTATTTAATTTATTATTATTTTTAAGCTTGCCATAGCCCACATGTGCTCACCAGAGAGAGAAAGAGAGAGAGAGGGAAAGTGAAATAGCAAGCCACCAGGTCTAGGACTCAAGCCATGAGGAATCTAGTGCCTTACCCGCCATGCCACCTGCTGGCCCCAGTCCACAAGGCTTTTAAAGTACCTTCATATTGTTAGGTGAGAGAAAGCAAATTCTAGAGCATATGTAATGAACAATTTATCATTCCATAAGGAAAGAAAGAAAAGAAAAAAATGCCTGTGTTCACGCATAGGTGTGACCACATGTGTGGAAAAAGGGATGTGGACAGCAATGCAAGCTATTCATGGTGGTTACCTCTGGAGAGAGAAATTCTCTCTGTTGTATATACGTTACTTTGTGGGGGAAAACATTTTAAGTACCCACTTTCCCATCAGTTGCCCCCAGACGAAATGAGCAATCTGGGCAGGTGAAGGCCAAAGTATGTCCCTGGGTTTCTGAGGGGGTGAACGTGTGGTCAGGAAATGCAGGACTTACCGCCCCTGTGAAAAACTCCAAGCCAGTGAATGAGAGGGTGTTCTTTTCAGCCACGGTAAACTGAGGGATTATGATGAAGCTGAAGTTCAAGATGAACGAGAAAATGTTGAACTTTAAAAGCCACCTCAGGAAGTTGAAATAGGAGAGGACACTGGTTCCGAACTTGCCCCCAATGACCTTGAGTGTCTTCTGCCACAGGCTGATGGAACTAAGGATTTCCGACAGGCTGTTCTTGGACCTTCGGTAAACCTAGGAGCCAGGGAGCCAGGATGCAAAGCAGGTGACTTGATGGTCACTCCACACACATCGACTGAGCAGGTGCCATGGCAACTAAATGCACACCATTGCTACAGCGTTAGAATGTGCCAGGCGCCATGCTAAGTGTGTGTACAAAGGTTATCTTGCTGAATCCTCACAACCACCCTCTGAGGTAAGTGTGACTATTACCCTTCCAGGCTTGCTATTGACCAAGGGACACTCCCAGTGGCCAAGCTGGGCTGCCATCTCCACATGTCTTAGACCTCATCCCATCTCGTTTCCCCACATCTACACTGACCCGATGGCTCAGGCAGTGGAATAGCCCTAAAGTTTGGTTCTTCTTCCCATTAGTCCCCTTCGACACTCACTCTCCCTCCGTTTTCAGCCAGTTGCTGTGCCCATCTTCCCGACCGTGGTAAAGGCTGACTTACCAGCGAAACAGAGCTCACACACTGAGCGCAGCAGTTGAGCTCATGGGTACCCGGTGACTGTTTACTCTTCTCCTTCTCAACTATTTTCCTGTGGGGGACAGCAGGACAAGTGAGAGACACCAAAGTTATCATTTTTCTATTCCAAAAATAGTTACCAAGGCCCAACCATGGTTGGTGATGGGTGGTAGGGTGACGCTGGGCAATGCTGGGGCCAGGAGGGAGTCCTGCAGTTTGGTTCCCAGATCGACCTTAACAAGTGGAGCACAGGAGTGTGACCTGTGCTCCTAGCCAACTGGGAGGTCAGGGCAGAGGATCTGAACAGGGAGATCTGTCAAAAATGCCTCACTCACTCTCCTTTTCATAAAAACATGTTTGAAAAAAATTGTTAATGAATTGGGTCAGCAGATGGCATAGCGGTTAAGGTGACTAGATCCCACATGGGTGACCATATAGTTTGAGTCCCAGTCTGAACTTGAAAAACACTCCAGGCACATCTGTGTACATGCCCAAAATCCTAAGAGAAGAATGGAGGAGATAGGGCGAAAGTCGAAAATTGAGGTTCTTATGAAATCTGGGGAGGAAGAAAAGCCTTTGGTCCATACCTAAGGTTTCTTTTCTCTTCCATGGTCCTTGGCTGGTTCCTGATGGCTTTAATTCTGTCTCTAGAAGTCATGGGTATCAGAGATGCAATTAACTTTTGTCCTGCAGAAGAAAATAAACCGAGATTAATTTCCTTTTCCTTTTTCTTTCTTTTTTTCTTTTTTTTCTTTTTTTAGAGAGAGAGATTTTTGCTATAGGGTGTGTGCACTTGCTGGAGATACAGAGAGAGAAAGCAAGAAATCACCCCCGAGTGGGGATGGCCATGATGCAATCCCTTCTCCTCCATTTTATCCTCAGGTTTTTGGGTACGTATGCATGTGCACCTGCGTGAGTTTTAAGCTGCCAGATCTGGGACTCGAACCATGGTCAACTACATGGGAGTCCAACGACATAACCATTATGCCATCTGCTGGTCCCTCATCTATTTTTTCCGTAATGGCAGCACAATATTTAAAATTGTGATGCTCAAGTTAGAGCATGTTTAGTTCCCCTTTACCCATGGGAATATGCTCTAAGCCTTCTGCAGATGTCAAAAACTGTGAATAGTACCAAACTACGGAAAAACGTCTTCAAAAAGTTCATGGAAATGCATATTGTGAAGAAATGATCCAAGGATTTCAACTTTTTTGCATAAAATAAACTGATACTTTAATTCCACTTTTCTACAAACTTTTCAGTCTCTTTCTCTATATTGTGAATTAAATGTATATTACACTAGAAAGCAATGATATATTTTTTCTGTTTTTCTATGCAATAAATGCATCATGACTTTCCTGACAACTTAATATATATTTTTTTCTATACAAACATACCTATGACGAAATTTAATTTATAAATTAGTAAGAGAATAACAGTAAGAGAATAACAGTAAGAGAATAACAGTAAGAGAATAACGGTAGTAAATAATACTAAAATAGAGCAATTATAATAATACACTATTTTTTTAAAAGTCAGGTGAATGAGGTCTCTCTCTTTCTCAAAGTATTTTGTACTAGGGCCAGCAAGTGATGCAGTGGTTAAGGTGCTGGACTTCTACATCGCTGACTGCAGTTCGAGTCCCAGACCTGGTGGCTTGCTTTCTCATTTTCCCTTTCTCTCTCTTTCTCTGTGTCTCTCTGGTAAAATCAAATAATAATAACAACAACAACAACCACTAAAATAAAATAAATAATTCTTAAAAAAAATATATCTTGTACCATACCATGGGGGGGTACCAAGGCACTGTCTTGGGGAATTCCAAAGATCACAAATAAAAACAAGAAGATATACGTATGTATTAAGCTTAAAGTCAAGGCAAACACTACAGTTGGTACTTCATTCCAATTCACTGTTTTTCTTTTTCCCGTGACAAAAACATTAGCAAAGCTAACAAGACTCTGCATGCCTGGCGGACCCACCTCTTCTCTCTCCCTCAAATATCACGCCTCGTTCTTCTGCCCTCTGAGTTCCAGCCACGTGCCTCCTTCACATTTCTTAGCTATTGTCCTGTGCTCATCCATCTCCCTGGGCATCCTCCCTCCTCGGCTCCCTCTACGTCATATTCACATTTTCAATCAGCACGGCAGATGCTGTGGGTCACCTCCCCCAGAGTTACTGCCCCCTTGTTAGCAGAGTCCCGGTTGATTTTAGGAGTCTGCCATTTCCTCAGACAACCTTGAGCTTCCATGGGCAGGCCCATCTTCAGGCACAAGGGGCAGGTCCTGATGAGTCTACACTAACCCCAGTGGTCTTATCCCTTCGCAGGGGACTGGTTTAGGCATCAGCATGTGACATAGTGCTGGCCAATGTCTCTGAAGGGTAGTCTGCTGAAAGTTTCTTGGAAAAGATTTCTTCCTTCTTCTTAAAAGGGTAAAAACAAAACAAAACAAAAACAAACACACAAAGGAAAGACAGATCCTTCTTTTTCTGGATATTGTCATGTCGAGACGTACTGTCTGAAACTGCCACTATCATCTTGCAACAGTAAGGAAAACAAGCAGGAGGTGGCTGGGGTGACAGCATTATGGAGCTGGCTGAGGGACAGAGGAGCAGGGACAGCTCCTTGGTCATACTGCAGAACCAGAACTCTCATGAGGAAGCACTGTGTTCATTTAATTTTAAGGAAAGTTTATTCAATTATTCCTTCTTCTGAGAGAGAGAGACTCTGTCCCCCAAACAGGGTCATCACACCATGATTCACCCCTAGTCACAGCCAGTCCAGATCATGGGCACAAGTTCATGGCTGGTGTTTACAGGGAGGTCTCAGGACACAAACCCAGGACCTTTCCCATGTGGGTCCAGAGCATTAACACTGCAGCACTCTCTGGCCCCTGGGTGTATTGTGTTCACTTTAATGACATTGTTGAGGTGGAAAGTGAATCTCCAAAAGAGGGTAGACAAATCACTATATTGAAGACGATGAATTTGTGTCTCTTCTGGGCAGGAAGGGGGTATAAAATTAGAGGAAGAAATGAGAAAAGGCTGGGAGAGAAAAAAACCCAGAGGTGCAGGGAGACAGCACCATGAGAGGGGAAGCTCCTGTCTTCAGTAAAAGAACTAAACCCATAAAATACTTTGGTGTGAACATACTTTGTTCTTTTCCCCCAAATCACTGAGAGCTGCTAGACTTTATGCCTAGACTATTATGAAGTAAAAATAAAACAGCATTTCTGTTGGCTTCAGGAACGGAGGCTAAGAGACCTCAGCTAAGACCTACTTTCATGATGAATGTGGTGATAAGAGGCATCCTATCCATGTTGCCTAAAACCAGGGTGGGTTAACTGGCCCAAACCAGAACAGGGCTCGGCCTTGGGGATAGGCTGATCTGCATTTGGGTACCAGATCTACCAGGTCACTAAATTTCTCTGAACCTGATTCCTCGCCAAGAAAATGGAAATGCCTACCTCAGAGGTGCTGAGTGTGGGGAGTAAATAAAACTAAATTCAGGGAGCCAGACGGTGGCACAGTGGTAAACCACGATATTCTGCAAGGCTGAGCCACATGGGAAGGTTCTGGGTTCATGTCCAAAGCCCTCCTTGAATACACTGGGCACGTGTGTGCCCATGATCCAGGGCTGGCTGAGGCTGTGTATAGATTGCAGCATTGAGATCCCACTGGGGAGGGGCCACAGGTGGCATCGTGCTGGACTCCCACATGGCCAACCACAGCTGGAGTCCCAGATCCGGCAGCTTGAAACTCATGCCAGGTATGTGTGCGTGTGTGGCCTAAACCCAGAAGGAAAATGGAGGAGAGGGGATTGCAGCATGGCCATCCCCCCTTGGGGGGTGATTTTTCACTTTCCCTCTCACTGTCTCTCTCTGAATCTCTCCTGTGAACACCCGTACCCTATGGTGAAAACCTAGGGAGATAAAAAGATCTTAGTGGGGCACTTGTCTCTCTGTTTCTCTTACTTATGGAAGAAATAAATAAAAACTTAAAAAAAAAAAAAGCTGAAAGACAAAAAGGAACACCAGGTACATTAAATAAGCTTGATGACAGTAAACCCATGCTAATGGAAGTTTCAAAGTAATCCCTTCCATGGTCCTGGCATCCATGTTCATCCACCAAACCTTCAACATAACGTGATGCCTTGAAAGTAGAAAACCCTGTGACCAACCTAGAGGCCCCCTTGGTTACCTCCCTAACTCTCACCCAGAGTTCACTACCTTGAATGGTTTCATGGGACGTATGAGGCGAGTCTACACCCACGCATTCTGGGCTACGAAGGGTTTGAGAAATGGATTCATTCAAAGATGCTGAAAATCGTAAGATCTTGTGGCCCTTTTTGTGTTTCCTGTTACTGAAAATCTGAGATTCTATCACGTCAACATCTGATACCGATGAAACCATGCTGAAGCTTGAGTTAGCCAATGACTTTTCTTGAAAATTCTGATTGGGGAGCAGATGGCTTGGGACCCCAGAGGGAACATTCTCAATCTCTACAATGATTTCATTTGCTTGGTCATCAGACAGCATCTCCTGCCACCTGCAAGCCTTGTTCTCCACGGAGGTGAGCGTCCCAGGTCCTTATTCAGCAGTCACATCGGCATCGTGGGGACTAGCCGAGGAAAAGCGATGACAGTCACAAAGATATGTACCATTCACATTTTCTAAGTGCCAGGATGAGATCAGCAAAGCCAACCCACACAATCACAACATAACTCCGAGCATCACCCCGAGAGGGGTCTCCTCGAGACAGGGTGGGTTTCCCTGGAGAGAACTCTGTCTTGGTAACTAGGTGAGAAATCAGAAACAGAATCCTTCACTTTAGTGACAACGAGATTCTAGAAACAGAAGGCAGACATTCTTCTAGATGATTCATAATCAAAGGGCATGATTTTCTTTTGTAGCGTTTCTGGCCTAGAACTTATATTTGATATTTACAATTTTATACACCTATATAAATCCAGATAGGTTTACAGTGATACCATTATTATCTCCTAACTGCACTGAGTGATGGACACTGCTATTTGTCGGCTTCCCAATATCTCTTTTCTGTTTTTGGTACCCACAGAAATCCCATTACAGTCCGGGCCCTTTGCTCAGATGAAATTCTCCCAGCTTCATTTGCAGCTAAAAATTTGGACTCCATGTATAATTTTTTTCTAATAATAATTTTCCATACATTTTTGAAGATCCCTTAATATAACCAACCCCCTTTCATACCTTAGAAAACACACTGCCCCCAAGGGAAAAAAAAAACAAAAAACAAAAAAACTAAGGCTCAAGTCCAGCCATGGTGCTGTAGCAATAGTATAATACTCTGCAATGCTACAAGCCACATGGAAGACTGGGGTTTGATTCCCCAGTCAACCTGTACACACCAAGTGCACATGCCTGTGACCATGGCTGGCAGAAAGGTTGGTGGTAATGTGGGGATGTTGTGATGTGAGACCCTGCTGAGGGTACTTTTTTTTCTCTTGGTCTCTGTCTCCCATGAAAAAAATAAACTTTAAAAAAACAAAACAGGGAGCTGGATGATAGCATAGTGGTAAAACACCATGCTCTGCAAGGCTAACCTAGGTGGGAAGGTTCCCGGTTCGACTGCAGAGACCTCTCTGAGCACAGAGGGCACGCATGTGCCCAGGATGCAGGACTGGCTGTGGGTGGGTGTGATTAGTCAACATCTTGTTGGGAATACTGCCTCTCTCTGTCTCTCTCTCTCTCTGCCACTCATGGAAGAAGTAAATTAATAATATTTAAAAAAAAAAAAAAAAACCTGAGGCTCGACAAGATAATTTGCCAAAACCAGGAAGCGATAGAGCTGGGAGTCACACCCAGGTTGGATTGAATCCAAAGCAGAAGCTGTTCATCACTTCACCCTGGCCTCTTCCTATAATGAGATGCTGATGTATCACTCATTCAGTCATCACTGAATGAATATTTGTGAGTGCCTACTATGCGCCAGCAGCTTCTTCAAACATGGCATAATCCATCAAATGATACTTTATCATGAGGCTGTCCAGCAATTAACTGCACGTGGTCTGAGAATCAGAACCAATGTAAGCCAAAACGGTAAAGAAGACCAGGATAGTCTTTGGGTCCTCTATTTTTTTTACTTCTAGAGAGAAGTGAACTCTTCTTCTAAAAGATTCACCACATGGGAACCAGCAGTTAGCGTAATGGCTATGTCGCTGGACTCCCACGTAGTCGACCGTGGTTCGCGTCCCGGACCCGGTGGCTTAAAACTCACGCCGGGCACGTGTGCGTGCGTGCCCAAGATCCCGAGAGGAGAATGGAGGAGAAGGGATTGCGGCGTGACCATCCCCCCTGGGGGGTGATTTCTCGCTTTCTGTCTCTATGTCTCTCTCTGTCTGTCTGGCGAGCACACGCGCCCTACAGTGAAAATCTCTCCAAAAAAATAAAAAATAAAAAAAATAAAAGATTCACCACACATCGTGCTGATTAAACTGCAATCTTAGGAATTTAAAAACACTTCTCTTTTCTCAGAATTACAGGAGCCAAATGGGGAGTGTGAGCCTTTCTATCCTCGGGGTTTCCCCTTCCAGGTAATAATACCTAACCCCTGTGAAAGATGTATGCCTCCTTGAGGTGGCTCTTAAGGGATGGGGCCAAGAATTATCATACAGGCTGGAAGGTGAGTCACAGTTTTAAGTCATGGAGTCCCTCAATTTGCTTTACTATAACAAGGATTCTATTAGCTTCTTTCTCTTGTTGACAGACTTGCCTTTTGGTTCTGGCAATCCCAAGCCCCTCTCTTCTGTTGCTTCCTTTCTCTTTCTCAGGCTTTGGCTCTGCTTAGACCTCCCTCCCTGCACACAGTGATCCACACAGAGCTTCCTAACCAAGTCTCAGCAGGGTAGTCTTTCTACAGTCATAAAACCAGCAAGAAGTGGAACTGGGAGCCTAACCCTCTGGTCAAACCTTCCTTACCCATTTTGAAGCCTCTGTCTTTACCCAGTCTGATTGCTTTCAAACTCCACCATCATAATTATTGTATGATTATTCAGAAAAAGGTTGATCACTGCCTCTCATTCCCAGCAGCACAGACATTAGCCACAGAATGGACAAGTGACCCCATCTTGTCTGCTCTGGTTAAAATGATGGTCCTAGTGGAGCATGTGCCCCAAATAGAACTGGTCAGAATAAACACTCTGATATTCCAGCACTGATGGACAGACCCAAAGAGAAAGACTAAGCTAAGCTGGGGGGCACATAAAGGGAGGTCTTCAACAAGTTCATGGAAACTATTATGTGTCAACTATAGATTTTAATTTTTTGAAAGAATTATTTATTTATTTAATTCCATTAAATAAATGGAATAATAACTATTGTTGTTGTTGTTGTTGTTGTTGTTGTTATTATTATTATTATTATTATTATTATTATTATTATTTAATTTGACCAGAGAGAAAGTCACCAAGTCTGGGACTTGAACCGTGGTTGGCCATGTGGGAATTCAGCACCTTTAACCACCACATCACCTGCCAGCCCATAGATTTCAAAATTTTTGCACCCAAATAAACTTATACTTGAATTGCATTTTTCCACGGACTTTTTGAAGTCTTCTTGTACATGTGATCCTGTTCTCTGGCCCATGGAGAAGGCCTGAGTGTCATGGAGATAATAAATTCAAGCTTAAAGGAAAGCTGTGTCAAGCAGAGGTGAGAGTGGATAGAAAAGAGGAGCATCCAGGTGGCACTGGGCCCTGGTTTCAGATTCTGGGGCTCTGATTTCTATAACTCATTCAAAAAATTAAACCAACAAATATTTCTAAAATACATACTATGTGCCAGGCACTGGACTAGGTGCTGGAAGGTATTTACGCTTTCAGTTTTTTGAGTTTCCCCACACCCTTTCCACCACACAGACTAATACATTTCCCTTTGGCTAATGCCCATCTGCATTGGCTTTCTGTTACTTGCAATCAGAAGATTCCTAATGAAGAAACCTTGGTACCCAGAAGAGAGGAATAAAAATAAAAACTGCAGGTCTTAAAAAAACAAAAACAAGAAACTATTATGGTAAATTAAGTAAAGATTGCATTAGTTACCATCCCAAAGGTCATGAGGGGATGGCAACATCTGGATTGCCTTGAATGTGTTTCTTCTCCAGGGTGAGTTTTGATCACTGTTCATTAAGCCTTACCTTGGGGTGACTTGTGCCAATCACTTTCAGACAGCAGTGGGTTTCCATAAGCATAAATAGGGCTACTTTCATCCATATAGGCAGGGTTCACTGGAACAAAGGAGAGGGAGATATTGCTGATAAATCCCACCAAACTAGATATTATTGAGCACATAATAGTTATCATGTGCTAATAATAGCAATTGTTAATAATTCTTGAGGTTCTAACTGATTAAAGATTAAGAACATGGGTAAAAGTTCAG
>NW_006159657.1:9004258-9022050 GCF_000334495.1 Tupaia belangeri chinensis | reverse complement strand
GTGATGGTTGTTAAAAAGTTATGGATCTCATGTGCCTGACTGTACAGTTCAAGACTCAGACTTGGGGAACCAGCAGTTAGCGTAATGGCTATGTCGCTGGACTCCCACGTAGTTGACTGCGGTTCGCGTCCCGGACCTGGTGGCTTAAAACTCATGTCGGGCGTGTGTGCATGCATGCCCAAGATCCCAAGAGGAGAATGGAGGAGAAGGGATTGTGGCGTGGCCATCCCCTCTGGGGGGTGATTTCTCGCTTTCTGTCTCTATGTCTCTTTCTGTCTGTCTGGCGAGCGCACGCGCCCTATAGCAATAAAAAACCTCTCCAAAAAAAAAAAGACTCAGACTTGGTAGCTTGAAAAACATGCTGGGCACATATGCGTGCATGCCCAAAATCCTGAGCGGAAAATGGAGGAGAGGGGGCTTCAGCATTGACATCCTTCCTGGGGGATGATTTCTCACTTTCCTCTTTCTGACTCTCTCCAGCAGCACACATGTGCTACAGAAAAAAAAAAAAAAAAAAGAAAGAAATGGGTGGAGGCTGATCCACTGGCCTAGTGGCCAACTGCACAGTTCAAATCCTGAACCTAGCAGTTGAAGAACATACCAGGCACGTGTGCATGCATGCCCTAAATCCTGAACAGGTTTTTCTCTATGAGGCAACACATCTCTTTTCCCTCCTGGAAGGTAAGAACCGTTAGAAATTTCTTTTGCCTCCTAAGACCTTTTACCTTTACACAAACAGATTCTGAGTACATAATTTTTTACATATTAATGGTCTGCTTGCTGATTTTCTCTAGTCTTGAGACGACAGTCACATCTACCTATTGAGGCTTTAAGTAACATGAGATAGAGTTGCCCCTCTCCCCGTTTGCTCTCAGAAGGTCCCAAACACGCAAATGCGATGGTCTCAACACCTTCAGTGTGTGCCAGGCTAAAGGTGGCCACTGGCAGCTCACCAAAAGGTGATTTTGTTTGTTCAGCTCAGTGTTTTCAATTTTTAAAAATTATTTTGTAACACATAAAATCAGGAGATTGCATAGAAAAACAACAAAAAAAAGACAAAAGGACAAATTTCCGGCTTCTTTTAAAAAATATCTAAAGGTCTCAGTACATTAAGCCACGTTCCCACAATAAGCACAGGGACCGGATCTGACCATAGGCCACTGAGGTAGGCACAGGGCATGCAGGCCCTGTTGTCCACAGCTCTAACCTGGCCTGCTTAGATAATTGATGGATAGTATATGGCTTCTCTAGACACTGAGTTTTCAACTCTTTACCTTGGGAGGGACTTGCAGAGGGAGGAATAGACCACTTCTTCTATTGCTAGGGCTTCTTTTTTTTCCTCTTTTTTGGAGAGGTTTTTGCTATAGGGCGTGGGTGCTTGCCAGAAAGACAGAGAGAGACAGCGAGAAATTACTTGCCGGGAGTATGGCCATGCTGCAATCCCTTCTCCATTCTCCTCTCAGGATCTTGGGCATACACGCACACATGCCTGGCATGAGTTTAAGCCACCAGGTCTGGGACTCAAACCACGGGTGGCTACATGGGAGTCCAGCAACATAGCCATTATGCCAACTGCTGGTCCCGCCAGGCCTTCTTAATGATGGCACCGCTCAATCCACTGGGTTTTACTTTTTTGCAGGATACGATCCCTATTTTAACAAATGCTTACCATAGCCATGTCTTGGAGTTTCCGGCAGAGAGTATTCAGATGGGCTTGCCATCTCCATGGATGTCATTTCAATGCTTTCGTGGTAATCTTTATTATCTTTCTGAAGGATGCCCAAGAGGCCATCACCCCTGCAATGAAATGAGAGCTGGATTGAAGACATTCTCCAAGTATCCTGAAATCTTGAAATGATGAACTGCTATCCATCCAGGAGTATGACAGGACATTCATCCATCCTTCCATCCATCCATCCATCTTTCCAGCCATTCATCCAATCACAATGCTGATGAATGACAATCATGTGTTGGCCATGGCTCAGGGATGAGGATGCAAAGATAAAGACATGTCTGTCCTCAAGAAGTTCCCAGGACAATCTGGTGCAGTTTCTAGACATAGATATGACCAATTATAATTTAACTAGAAATGGTGAGGATTAGCAAAGAGGATCAAGAAGTTCAAAGGAAGGAGAGATGAATTCTGGCTAGAAGTTTTGGGAGAAATCTAAATGGAAAAGAGACATTTAAGCAGGAGTTGGAAGGATAAATTTGTGCATAATTAGGAAGAGGCAGTCCAAGGATGTAAAATAGCATAAATAATGAGAACAGAAAGTGACAAATATCTAAAGGGGATGCTATGCAAATCAATTAACTTGGAGCAATGGTCTTCAGTTTTAAACACACACACACACATGCACGCATGCACACTCATGCGTACACACACCGGTTCCTGTGCTAGTTAATTAAGTCAGAAACTCTGAAGGAAGGTGGGCCCAGGCAACTGCACTATTTTTAAAGTTCCCCAGCTAATTAAGTAGTAGTAAGGATCAGCAAAGGTCAGGGACTACTGATCTCTAGAAAATAGGGTTAAGGTATGGAGGGGGTGGGGAAAGAAGATGGGGACCAATCAGGCTGGTCTTTGGCTGATGTCTTAGGTTAGCACAGCGTATCCCATTGACGAATGTTCTGTAAGTGAAGCAGTGTGCCCATTCTCCCAAAGGTTATGAGGGCCCACGGAAGGTGAAAATCAGGGCAGTAACAACATCAAAGGTGTATTTTGAGTCAAGCAGTGGGAGATAAGGGTAAGAAGGACATTTCGACCGGGTCCTGTTCATTCTATTTATGTCCTAAAGAAAATGGGTTGTTAAAAAAGTCATTAAGTAGTTTTCTATGCTTTGATATGTAAAAATGCATCATGACTTTTCCAACAAGCCAATATTTTGACTGTTACGTACTCAAATCCTATATCCTTGTTACTAGAATCAAATACAAGTCATAATTTTAAATCAAATTCCTAATTATCACTAGTAGAAATAGTAAATACAAAGTAAGACTAATTTTGGTTAAAGTTTCAAATGGTAAAATTTGTTATAGATTAAAAAACTGATGAAAGAATCAATTCATGTCAAAACAGTGATGAGGTAAGAGAGTTTTGCCACAACCTCAGATCATGGAGACCATCATCCACGTCCCTAATCTAAACCATACCAACCAAATTTCATCGACTTGATGCTCTAGTACTCACGCAGTCCCACCCCCGGTGAAAGGATATACCTGAACTTACTGCCTGGTCATTTTCGGTGTTTCAGAAGAGCCATAATCATGACCGTCTTCAGCACCTGGGTAATCGGGTTCCCCCCAAAGGTTTGGTGAGTTCTGAGAGTCTTTGGCACCCGGATAGTCTGGTTCTTCTAAATAAGGTGGGGAGTTAGGTTGATTCTCAGCACCTGGATAATCAGGCTCTCCCAAATAATCTATAAATGGGTTGATTCTGGAACCGGTATGCTCTGTATTCCTTCTGAAGCCTGGACGGTTGGAGTTGTCCCTGGGGCCGAGATGGTTAGTGTTGCCCTGAGCTCCAGGATAGTCTGGTTCTCCAAACGAGCCCAAGTAATCTGAATTTGTTCTGGAGTGTCCATAATTTCCACTGCTTCTGGAACCTGCAAACTCAATATTTCGTTGAGATCCAGGATAGTCTGGCTCTCTGGATGAGCTGGAGTGGTGTGGATTGCTCTGAAAGTCAAGGTAATCTGGTTCTGGCAGAGATGCATGATAGTCTGGATTCGCTCTGGAGGCTGCAGAGTGTGGATTGCTCCTGGTCCCAAGATAGTCCAGATTACTTGGAGAAGATCCAGGATAATCTGGTTCTGCTAGAGAGCCAGGATACTCTTGGCTTGTTCTGGAGCCTAGGGAGTATGGGTTGTTCTTGGGGCTGGGGTAGTCTGGATTATTCAGAGGACCTGGGTAATCCTGAGTTTTCGAATACTCCTGTGTTCCGTTCCAAGACTCCGAGTAGTCAGGGTAATCTGGATCTCCCTCAAACCCGTGATTCCTGTAGTAGGCAGACATGCTGTTACAAATTCTCTACCCTGGGGCATTAAAACGCTCCTTCATTTGCGGTTACTTGGGGATTTTTTTTTTCCTTTACCTGACAAACAAAAAGGACAAAAAAAGTCACATTCTTTTCCTTTTATTTTTCCTGCAGAGATTGCTAGTTACCTTCCAGTATCAGTTCTCCTTTCTTTCAAAGTCGAGTCCACAGCCGCCCATAATAAAGACTAAGTTTCCCAGCCTCCTTTGCACCTAGGTATGGACATGAGAGAAATAATGACACGTAGCAGAAACGATATATAACTGCCAGGTCATGCTCTTAAAGGAAAAAGGTTGTCCTTCCCTTTCTCCGTCTTATTTCCTGGAGGCTGGAAGGTAGAAATGATGGTGCAACATCTTGGGTCTTGTATGCAAAGGCTGCACCCACCATGAGAACAGTAGCACAACACATACGTGGGGATCTTCAAAGAGTTCATGGAAAATGTGTATTATGAAAAAGGCTATGGGGCTGGCCCTGGGATGCAGTGGTTAAGCTGGATCCCACACAGCTGATTGCAATTTGAATCCCAACCCTGGCATCTTGAAAAACACTCTGAATGCATGTGTGGGCATGCCCAAAATTCTGACAGGATAGAAAATTGGAGAAGAAGAAGGGATGGTGACTGTGTTACTTTGTGGGGCACTTTCTTTGTTGAGCACAAAGACCCTATGACCACAAAAAAAAAAAAAAAAAAAAAAAAAAAAGCACTTTTAATAAAAGAGACAAAAATGGGAGGAGCAGGTGGCCTAGTGGTTAAGGCACTGAATTCCCACATGGCAGTTCAAGTCCCAGACACGACAGCTAGAAGGTCATGAGAGGCACATGCGCATGTGTGCCCAAAATCCAGAGAGGGGAACGGAAGAGAAGAGAAGGGATTGCAGTGTGGCCATCCCTCCTGGGGGATGATTTCTCAATTTCCCTCTCTCTGTCTCTCTCCACACACCCTATGGCAAAACAACAACAACAACAACAGAAACAAAAAAATAATAAAAAGGAAAGGAAGAAAGGAAGAAAAACCTGTGCTTGGATTTCAATTACCTGGGGCACCAAAATAAACTTGTACTTTAATCTATTTTTCCACAGATTTTTAAAAATCTCCTCACTGAAGGAACCCAGGTTGCTGGTGACTTCACAGAACCAAGACATCATATCAGCTCAGACTATTATGTAAATAATAGTTTTTTAAGATATAAATACAGGGAACCAGCAGTTAGCGTAATGGCTATGTCACTGGACTCCTACGTAGTCGACCGCGGTTCGTGTCCCGGACCCGGTGGCTTAAAACTCATGCCTGGCATGTGTGTGTGCGTGCCCAAGATCCCAAGAGGAGAATGGAGGAGAAGGGATTACGGTGTGACCATCCCCCCTGGGGGGTGATTTCTCGCTTTCTGTCTCTATGTCTCTGTCTGTCTGGCGAGTGCACGTGCCCTATAGCGAAACCCTCT
The DNA here is from genome assembly GCF_000334495.1 of Tupaia belangeri chinensis. Classification (NCBI taxonomy): domain Eukaryota; kingdom Metazoa; phylum Chordata; class Mammalia; order Scandentia; family Tupaiidae; genus Tupaia; species Tupaia belangeri. The sequence continues at coordinate 9,016,572 of NW_006159657.1, read as the reverse complement.
CCAAAAAAAGAAAAAGAAAGATATAAATACAGTTGTATGGACCAAAGATTTAAAAATGGTGGTTTAAACAAGATAAAAGTTGATTTTTCTTTTACATAATAGTCTGAGCTGATATGATGACTCGGTTCTGCGACGTCATCAGCAACCTGGGCTCCTTCAGTGAGGAGATTTAAAAAAATCTGGAAAAATAGATTAAAGTACAAGTTTATTTTGGTGCCCCAGAAAACTGAAATCCATGCACAAGTCTTTTTCTTTTTTTTTCTTCCTTTCTTCCTTCCTTCCTTCCTTCCTTCCTTTTTTCCTTCCTTTCTTCCTCTCTCTCTCTCTTTCTCTCTCTCTTTCTCTCTTCCTTTCTTTCTCTCTCTCTTCCTTCTTTCCTTCCTTCCTTCCTTCCTTCCTTCCTTCCTTTCTTCCTTTCCTTCTTTCCTTCTTTCCTTCTTTCCTTCTTTCTTTCTTTCTTTCTTTCTTTCTTTCTTTCTTTCTTTCTTTCTTTCTTTCTTTTTAGGTTTTTGCCATAGGGTGTGTGTGCTTGCTGGAGAGAGACAGAGGGAGGGAAATTGAGAAATCATCCCCCAGGAGGGATGGCCACACTGCAATCCCTTCTCTTCTCTTCCGTTCCCCTCTCTGGATTTTGGGCACACATGCACATGTGCCTGTCATGACCTTCTAGCTGTCGTGTCTGGGACTTGAACTGCCATGTGGGAATTCAGTGCCTTAACCACTAGGCCGCCTATTGGCACTTGGGTTTCTAGGATTCAAAGCACAAGCTGGTATGAGTGCACAGAGGAGGTCAAATTAAAATCAATGAATAAATGAATAGATAAATAGATGCATGGAGATGGCTTTGCAAGAAGGAAGTAGAACATTTTTTTTAAGTTTGTCAACTTGTCCAGGTTGGTCTCTGTGTAAACAAAGGTCAGACTTTTTCAGTAATCAGACCTAATGACAATGTTAACATTTTGCTGTCACCTAGAGCCTCAGAATGTTCATTTTGCCAAGTCTATTCTAAGTATCTCAGCATAGCAGAAATCCATTTTTGTGTTTTATCCCTGCCCAGCATCTGTTTCTATCGTGTGTTAACACTTTGTCTTGAGTAATACCTCTCCCCACTCAGTCCCTATAAACCAGATGTGGGCTTATAATCCAATTGCAATTATTTTCTTCCCAGCCACGGTGACCAGGTTAGGAAATACAACCCAGCCAGAGCCTATGAGATTCAATTTGGGGAGTTTTACGGAACTGTACTGTCTGTTGCACTTGGAGTTAGGAAGTTGTAAACCTGAAGCCATCAGAGATCACCAGTAGAGATTGGTACTCACAGGTAGGAGGAGAACAGAGCCAAGAGATAGACAGAAAGACCAAATATGATGACATCTGAATCCAGCATGCCTGAAGGCAGTAGACTCCTGGAGCGTTGAGTCATTACATTCCCTTTTTGACTGAAATTAATTTGAGCTGGGTTTCTGTCATTTGCAAGTGACAGAGAAGAATTCTGACTAATATGGTGAGTATTGCAAACAGGAATATCTGTATAAGCTATCTGCACTCACTTGAAATTTAGGTGCTATTCTTTATTGCAAATTAATTCTCATAATGTGGAAATGGAAGCCATTTGTTTACTTATATTTTAATATTAGAAATTAATATATTTCTGGGGTTAGCAGTTAGCATAATGGCTATGTCACTGGACTCCCACATAGTCGACTGCAGTTCGAGTCCCGGACCTGATGGCTTAAACTCACGCCGGGCGCATGTGCATGCGTGCCCAAGATCCCCAGAGGAGAATGGAGGAGAAGGGATTGCGGCATGGCCATCCCCCCAGGGGGTGATTTCTCGCTTTCTGTCTCTCTATTTCTCTCTGTCTTTCTGATGAGCACACGCGCCCTATAGCAAAAGCCTCTCAAAAAAAAAAAAAAAAGAAATTAATATATTTCTTCTCTAGGAACTTCCATGCCCTCCCAACACCAACACACAGACTATTACATCTAACAAACAAAATGGTCCCTAATAAAGTCAAAATATTGAGAGCAGGTGCCGCTATATTAGTCCAAGAGAAGTGAGTGTGTCTACCAAAAGATAAGAAGGTTCACAGAAACTTTTTATGGTATTGTTTTGTTTTTAACATTTTTTAAAGAATTATTTATTTTTTATTATTACTATTTCATTTGCTATAGGGCATGTGTGCTCACCAGAGAGACAGAGAGGGAGGGAAAATGCGAAAGCAACCCCCCAGGATTGGGACTTGAACTGCAGTCTGCCATGTGGGACTCCTGTACCCTAACCACCATGCCCGCTGATCCCCAAAACCTTTTGCTTTTGTAAGTGCCAAAAATTTTGAAACAATCCAAATGTCACTCAACAGCAGAATAAATGAATCATGGCATGTTCATACCATGAAATATCACTCAGTGATAGCAAAGACTGAATTTCTGCCACATGTTACAAAATGGATAAATCTCACACATGTAGGGATGAAAGGAAAGAGCTAGACACACCAAAATACTACCATGTTACATTTACCCAAAGTTCAAGAACCAGCAAACTAACAAATGTTGACAGAAGTTTGAATGGTGGGATATCTTGGGGAGAGAAAGAGGTGGGTAATGACTGGAAAATGCCATATGAGAGTCTCTGCGGAGCCACCAGGGTGGCAACATTTGGTGGTGGTTACTTGGTAGCGTGTGTGTAAAAATGTGTCAAATTGTATGCTTAAGAAATGTGCACACATACACATAAGTATATTACTCCTAAATTTTAAAAAGAAGATGAAGATGTAAAAGATCTAACCTAGAAGCCATAACATAAAACCTTCTATTTCTCTCAGGGGCTATCAGATTACTTAGAAAAAAAAAAAACCAAAGAATTTTGGCTCACAAATATTTCCAATTTTCCTATACATAAATATGAATTAGTGGGAACCAGCAGTTAGCGTAATGGCTATGTCACTGGACTCCCACGTAGTTAACCGCGGTTCGCGTCCCGGACCCGGTGGCTTAAAACTCACACCGGGCACGTGTGCGTGCGTGCCCAAGATCCCGAGAGGAGAATGGAGGAGAAGGGATTGCGGTGTGACCATCCCCCCTGGGGGGTGACTTCTCGCTTTCTGTCTCTATGTCTCTCTCTGTCTGTCTGGCGAGCGCATGCACCCTATAGCAAAAAAAATACATATGAATTAATGAAAACAAAAGCTAGGTGAAGACAGGACACACTGCCTGAATCGAATCCTATCTATGGGATGCTCAACAGTGAGAGTGGTTAGAAATCCACCCCTTGGCATCACACTGAGCCGGCCTTAGTTCCCATTTGCTGACTGCGTGGACTTCAGCACGTCACTTAACGTCTCTGAATCTGTTTCAACACTGACAATGCTATCTCACAGAGTTTTTGTAAGGAATGGCCACGATAAGGCACATGGAACAGCCAGCGCTGAGGAAAACAGAACAGAAGCTATCACTTATCACTATTTTTATTTTTATGTAACGTAAAACTGGGCAATTTCCATAAGAGACAAGAGTGGGTAGATAATGAAAGTAGTAACTCAGCCAGGACATTGATTAAAGAAACTCAGCCACAGTGGCACAGCTTCTGCAAAGCTGAATGGGAAGGTTCCAAGTTCACATTCCAAGGTCTCCCAGCACAGGCTGGGTGTGCCCCAGCTGTTAAAGCTGGAGATAGACTGCAGCCTGAGGATCCTTCTCTCTCCCTCTCTCTCTTTCTCTCTCTCTCTCTCAAAACTAAACAAATAAACTTTAAAAAAAAATAAAAAAAGGAAACCTCTTATACTCAGGTACAGGAAGGAACAACGCTGCAAAATTCCTAGGTTGACAGGCTGTGACAGAACTAAATTTCGATGAGAGTTGCTTCGCCCGTACTGACAGGGACTCAGGACAGGTTATCTACTACTACTTGTAGAAAAGAGGAAGTATATCAGTTTTTCAAGAGGTCCACATTTCTTCCCAGGATTAATTTCTGAAAAGAATTTATCATGAGAGCCCTTTAGAAGAGATCAGATAACAACACGGGAAACCAGGGCTCAGGGCTCCCAGCAAACCAAGCGCTCAGAACCTCAACTCCAGGACGAGCTGCAGGAGCAGCAGGGAAGAGACTCTGCATCTTCTCCAGGACATCCCCAGGAGATGAGGAACCCCTTTGCTGTCAGGCACTGGCACATGGTGCTCTCTGGTCAATAAGCTGTGGATGTAGGGGACTGTGTCACTTCTAAGCGAAAGCATTCAGGAGCTGAAGCTTTACCCTCAGCGCTCCTTTAGCCTCTCCAGGGCTCCTGCATGACCACATTGAGCACATGAGGACCCACCCCTGCCCCAAACCATGTCAGCGTTTTTTTTGTTGTTGTTGTTTTTTGTTTTTTTTTTAAGAGGCTGACCTCAAACTGGAGATCCTCCTGCCTCAACCTCCTGAATAGTTAGGATTACAGGCATTGTGCACTACACCTGGCTTTTTACAACAGCTTTTCATGGGCAAGAAATGAACTTTTATTTGTTAGAAAACTTTGTGATGTTTTAGTTTGTTGTTTGTTTTAATGCAACAGAACTTAACCTCACGGATAAAAGCACTTTGGTTTTTGCTTTAAATATTTGATCATGGCATAGGGACCTTGTTGGTGACACCCCTCTCCCTATCTCACTAAAAAAATTAGTGAATAATTTTTTTCTTAAGTTTCAGATTTTGGATTTTTGATCAGGGATGCTGAACCTGTACATATGTATTTTATATATATATATATATAATGTACATATATATATATAACATACATACACATATATGCATACATATTATAAATATAATACATATTATAAATATATAATACATATTATAAATATAAACATTCCTATTATGCACAAACAACACAGACAGATTAGCTAAATAGATAGATGGATATTAAACATAACAGGCCAAAAATGAGTCCAAGTTCCTTGGTGCAGTTTTCCGTTCGGTGGTTATCTGACAGTTTGTGAACTGCACATCTTCACAGTGAGGCACACAGTTCTCTCACCACGACCACCTGCACTGAACAAATTCCACAAACAAAGCTAAACCCACAGAAAAGGTCGGGGAGAGAGAGGAGGAAATGACCACAAGGAAATAGTCTCGTATTGATTGTCAAATGAAGTGGGAGTGGCCTTCTGAGAATTCTACTCTTAGCTTCCTATTAACCATCAGGGGGGCAGATGGAAAATCTGATTGTTCAAAGGAATAATAATACAGCTCAACGCCTTGGGAACAGCACTAGGAGGGTATTCCCCTTTTCACCCCGGTTTTCGTTTCTCCAGTGCCTTCCTAGTAAGGGCTACTGAACCATCTATTCCAGCCCTCCTTTTCGGGTCCCTTTTGGGCTCTCTCTGGTCACATATATCTCAATGGTTTTCTTTCTTCTCTTTTCTCTCCTCTTTTTTTCTTTCTCTCTCTCTCTCTCTTTTTTTTTTTTTATTTGCCAGAGGGCAAGTGTGTTCTTGCCAGAAAGAGTCAGAGAGAGAAAGAAAGCGAGAAAGCAGTCCCGCGGGGAATGGTAATGCAGAAATCCCTTCTCTTCCATTTCTCCCTCCTCTCGGGATTTTAGGCATGCACACAAACATGCCCCAAGTGTTTTTCAAACTGCAGGTGCCAGGATTCAAACTGTACTATCGGCTGTGTGGGATCTAGCTCTCTTCACCACCCCACTGGCGAGCCCCCCACTGCTTTTCAGTCATACGAAGGCTGCTAATCCGGTACTCCTTATTCCATGTTGCACAGACCCCCGGCTTGAATGGCCATCCTACCGATCTTGTGTTTGTAGTTCTGATAGTTCAGGAATCTTCGAGGGGCACATTACACCCTCGCATCTGACGAGGTCACATCCAGGCTATTTATCTGGCCCTCTGCTGCCTCTTAGTGAGACAGAAATTAGACTCAGTGAGTAGGTGGATAGGGCAGGGACTGAGAGGAGAGCCGCTGTCCACCCCGCTGGGTGGCCATGTCATGTTACCTGTTTCTTTTTCCTCTTTTCTCCATAGAGTCACTATGTTCCTTTGACCTATAGATATATAGACTTTGTTCCTAAAGAATTTAGGATTCATTATTATGAGATGGACTCAGGCAGAAACCAGAGATCGATTGTCATAGCCCAGAATGCATAGATAATGTAGGAGATTTTTTGTTTTGTTTTGTTTTTCAGAAATCTGGAGCAGATAAGACTTCCTGCCTTGTGGCAATAAATCCTAAATTTAACAGTCTCTGAGCCTTCAGAGTTAACTGAGATAAGTTCTTCCTAAATTAACAGCTTACATGAGACCCCTGTCACAAAGAAACATGCATACACGGGGTCTCTCAGCTAGGATAGAAACCGGAGACCAGACCACGGGTGGTAACTCTTTCTGAGACCCCTTCTACTTGGGAGTGCTTGCTTTTTTATTTGCTCTCTCTCAATAAACTTGGCTTGCTCTCCCTTCTCCATGTCCATGAGTCTAAGTCTTCGTGAGCGTGAGTCAGAACTTGGTCAGCTTGCAGCCCAGGGGTCGGCACTGCAGTTGGGCCTGATCACCCCAACTTCACGTATCATTAGTTCTCCCCACTCAAGCCAATGTAAGCCGAGGCAGCCACCCACGAGTTCTGCTCTGCATCATCAGATGACATCACAAAACATAAGGACTCAGAACCATGAAGGACTGGCAGGCCAAGCTTTGTGTGTAATGACAACAACTGGAAACAATCAAAAAACCATCAAGAGGAATGGGCTGGATCAGTTTTAAGACATCTGCACATTGGAATCTCACAGTGTTGTCAACAAGAATGCAGAGATCTCCATGCACCGCAGAAAAGGTTAAGGTTAAGGTTCTAGCTGCTAATCTCCTTTTCCCAGCTCCAGTCTCTGGCCCACACTGGGGCCTGGTGGCCATGCAGACTGTGAGCTGTGCAAAGGTTAATTTTGCTCATCGAGGCCATTTATTACCTGAAAGACGGGAACGAGAAGCCAGGGCTTTTATAAAACAGCAGCCCTGACTGGCACCAAATGCAGGAAGTGACCCCTGCAAGTCAAAGTGAGGCCACAACTTCTCATTTCAGCCGCATGTTTTATTTCTAAAGAGGTGAACTGTGTTATATGCAAGGTAAACCTTTTAACCTAAATGAAATCACTGTTTTCTAGGCTAGTGACAATCCTATAAGTGACATAAGACATATTTAAGACCACGGTCAGCCTAACTGTAGTAGCACAGGTGATAACTCACTGATCTGCCATGCTGGAAGCCACATGGCCAGCCACGGGTTCAGATTCTGAGTCTACCTGAAACACAGCAGGTGCATGTGTGCCTGAGGTCCCGACTAGCTGGAGGGCCAGGGGAAGAGGATCATGGTGTGATGACGTCCTGTTGAGGGTGCCTGTCTCTGTCTCTCATATACTTTCTCTCATGAAAGAAATAAAATAAGCTTAAAAAGAATAATGAAAGTGATTCTATAGAAACTCTTAACTAGTTCCAATGAATTGCATCTATTTGACTTAAAACAGACCAAACAAAATTTTTAAGAATAGTTTCTATGTAGGGGAGGGAGAAGGAAAGAATCTAGAGTCGCCAACATAAATGCAATGACAGCTATCATGATTGACTATCAGCCATTATCACATAAAATATTTTATAGTTTTCTTTTAAAGAAAGGGGGGCCCATTTCAAAAGGAAGGACAGTTTGTTTAATTGAATACATTCAGCTCCTTTTTTTTTAAAAGAGATTTTTGCTATAGAAGAGACAGAGAGACAGAAAGTGAGAAAATCACCCTCAGGGAGGATGAGCACACTACAATCCCTTCTCCTCTATTCTCATCTCAGGATCTTGGGCATACACATGCCCAGTGTGAGTTTGAAGTTGCTTGATCAAGACTCAAACCACAGGTGACTACGTAGCAGTCCAGTGACGTAACCATGACGCCATCTACTGACCCCCACATTTAGCTCCTTAAAAACATCTTTTATCTTTAGTTTACTCACTTGGTCCCAAATAGATGTCAACTTTGCCCCAATCAACTTGTTAAAGATCCTTGTGTCTTCTCTAGGCTGGCTTGGATGGGAGCCGGGTGGCAGGTGACTCTCTGACGCTGGCCTGAGGACTGAATATTCCGAGGTGCTGACAGCAGGCAGAGTCACGTCCTGCAAATCAGAAGGCAGAGGACTTTGACTTCCATAAAAGATGGTCTCGTGTTGTACAGCTCAGGTGTATTTGCAAGTGGGGAAATGCTCGCTCACATGCCAGCTTGTTTTCATTTCTCCTAATAATTTAAAAGGAATGTTAGGCCACAATGAAGCGTAGAGCACAGTAGAATAAATATTAGCAATTCCTAGTCTCTTTGACATTAGTCATTAGTTCCACACTCACATTTACTGTATCAAGGAGGTAAAACATGACCAGTAAGGCCAAAGCCCTCTAATACCTCTCCTTCATCCAATGTCCCCCTCTCCTGAACAGAAGCCACCATGACCATGAATTTGGGGTGTTACTTTCCAGATCATGTTGTTAATACTTTGACTACTGCTATAAATTGAATTGTTCCCCCTACAAAATGGTATGTTGAAGTCCTAGCCCCTACACCTTGGAGTGTGGCCTTATTTGTGAATAGGGTCTCTGGAGAAAGTGATCAAGTTAAAATGAGGTCATTAGGGTGGGCTCCAACCCAGTATGAGTGCTGTCCATGTAGAGGGGACATTTGCAGCCCAGCCTCTGTGGCACAGCTGGTAGCATACTGGAATTCAGAGCCAGAAACCAGATGCCAATCATGGTGGGGGCCAGCAGGTGGCATGGTGGTTAAGGTGCTGGACATTCCCACATGGCCAACCACAGTTCAAGTCCTGGACCTGGTGGCTTGCTTTCTCACTTTCTCTCTCTGTCTTTCTCTCTCTCTGGTAAAATTAAAATAAATGAATAAATAAACAAAATAAATAATTCTTTTAAAAAAGAAGCCACATGCCAATCATGGTTTGAATTCCCTGCCTGGTTGGCTTGAAAAGTGTGCTTGGTGAGTGCGTGTGTGCCCAGGATCCTGGTGGCCTGGAGAACTGCAGGAAGGGGATGGTGGCACAAGAGAGCCCTGGGGAAGGTGCTTCTCTCTTACTTTATCTCTTGTCCACATGACATGCTCTATCATTAATAATTGTTTATTTTATAAAGGGAACATAGGCACATTCAGAGAGAGCATGGTATGAAGAGAGGAGAAGACCACGTGAAGGTTGGAGTTGTCCTGCCACAGGCCAGGAACATCAGGCCTTCCAACAGTTGGAAGGGACAAGTGAGGATCCTTCCCTTACTGGTTTCAGAGAGATCAGTACTCTGATTTCATACGTCCAGCCTCCAGAACTGCGATGATAAATTTCTGTTGCTAAGCTACCCCGTTAGTGGTACTGTGGCAGAGCAACCCTAGGAAACTAGCCAACCACATATATGAATATTGGCATGTGGCAATATTACAGGTTCGAGCATGTAAGTTATATGGACATCTTTCACATATGATACAGATAGAAAGAGAAATAGGGACAGAGTTTTCTCCCCTATTAAAGATAGAAAATCAGGGACCAGCAGTTGGTGTAATGGCTATGTCGCTGGACTCCCATGTAGTCAACCGCGGTTCGAGTTCCAGACCCGGTGGCTTAAACTCACGGCGGGAGCATGCATACCCAAGATCCCAAGAGGAGAATGGAGGAGAAGGGATGTGGCGTGACCATCCCCCTTGGGGGGTGATTTCTTGCTTTCTGTCTCTCTGTCTCTTTCTGTCTTTCTGGCGAGCACACACGCCCTATAGCAAAAACCTCTCAAAAAAAAAAAAAAAGATAGGAAATCAAAGCAAAATGATTCTGATTCAGGTAAGAAAAGAAGACCTCTTTGCAGAAAGGAAAACAATGAACAAGCCTGGGTAAAAAGGGACAAAAAATGTTCTAAATCACATACACTTCAAAATAAAAAAGTTTGTTTTTTTTTTTTCCAATTTTTCCACATGGGCTCAATGGAGAGAGACACTGAGAAAGTGAGTGAGAGAGAAGGAAAGAGAGGATTCATTTTCCTCCCTCCCCCAATGGGACATAGTCACACCACAATCTTCTCAATTTTTACATCCTGTCAGGATTTGGGGCACACATGCACACACACACACACACCCAATGAGTTTTTCAGACCACCAGGTATGAGACTCAAATCACACAGCTGGCCATGTGGGACCTGGCTGCCTTAACCAACATGCCACCTGCTGGTCCCCAAAACAGTTTTAATTACTTTTAACTTCCAGGGACACAAGTGTTTGCCAGAGAGAGACAGAGAAAGAGAGTGAAAGCACCCCCTAATGGGGCATGGACACCTCACAATTCTTTCTCCTCCCATTTCCCCATCCTGTCAGGATTTGGGGCACACACACATATGTATCCTGTGTGTTTTCCAAGCCACCAGGGCTAGGATTTGAACCACAGTGGACCATGTGGGACAGAGCTCCCTTAACCACCAGGGTTGGACCAAAAACTAATTTTCTCAAAACGGTAAAACTAAAAGAGTGAGAAAAAGCTAGAATTAGCTGATTGTGTAAATACTATTTTCCCCCCAGTCTTCAAATAAGCTATGGAAGCTTTAAAAATAAATCAAGATGGGACAGCAGGTGGCGTGATGGTTAAGGGTGTTGGACTCCCTCACGGTCAACCATGGTTTGAGTCCTGGACCTGGCAGCTTGTTTTCTCAGTTTCTGTCTCTCTCTCTCTTTTTCTCTCTCTCTCCACCCCCAGTCAAATTAAAATAGAAAGAAAAAAGAAAGAAGGAAGAAAGCAAGAAGAAAGAAAGAAAGAAAGAAAGAAAGAAAGAAAGAAAGAAAGAAAGAAAGAAGAAAGAAAGAAAGAAAAAGAAAAAGAATTCTAAAAAAAATCAAGATAATTGAACAAAGTTCACTGAATTTTTTAATTGGGCCATTTATGTTAAGCCTCAAAGCAAGCACAATAAAAGTGTCATTGAAATGTTGAGTAGATATTCATTACAGCAATAAAAGGAAATTAAAAAAAACATCTCTTACCACATTTCCAGCCCCACCTCCACCTGACAAAGAGAGCTAGCAGGTATAATAGTTTCATGCTTACCTCTTCTTCCTTTTTAAAAAAGTTTGCCAGAGGGCCTGTGATGTGCACTCACTGGGGAGAGAGAGAGAGAGAGAGCAAGAAAGCCCCCTCCATGGGGAATGGTCACATCTCATCCCTTCTCCATCTCCTCCTTCTTTCAGGATTCTGGGCACACAAACATACCTGCCGAGCGTGTTTCTTAAGCCTCTGGGTTCAGGACTCAAAGTCATAGTCCGCCGTGTGGAATCCAGCTGTCTGAACCACCATGCCATGAGCTGGCCCCAAGCCTACCTCTTCTACCAAATGCTAAGAAGGAGGCTAAAGGAAATGTAAAAAGATCAAGGACGATTCCCTTGCTGATCCAAAGGAAGACACTTCCCAGGGACTCCAGAAAAACTAGATCCATGGGCACCGTTAAAAATTTTCAAAAAGAATCGCCTGGAGGGTCGCAAGCGGGCTCGAGTTGACATTGGTGGGTATCCCGACCCGAACAGGTTTCCTGAGGGAAGGAGTGAGAGACCGGACAACACAGAGACAGATGACCCAGTGTAACAACTCTTCTGGGTCTTCTGATTATTGTGGGCAGCACGGAGAAGACACAGTGTTACAACATGGTGTCACAACTCTTCAGGGTCATCTGGAGACGATGCAGTGTTACAACTTCTCAGGCTCTTCAGGGTCGTCTGGAGATTGTGGGCCAGGGATCATGGTTATATACATGTTAGTGGGCTGTGATTGGTTGTAAAAGGTGGGTTATGATTGGTTGTAAAAGGTGGGTTATGATTGGTTGCTTTGTGGACCAATCATGAGGTGCCGGATATGCAAATCTGAAGGATTCTAGTGGCCAATCAGAGTATGGTTTTGAAGGTGAGGTTTTGAGGGAAGCCAATCATGGCTTTTGGCATTGTGTAATTGTTTGCTCTCTGAGAAACCGGGGATATTCCCTGGTGCGCAGCCTCCCACAGGTGGGCTGTTCTCTTGTGCCAGGAGGCTCTACAAGATTGAGGCCCAGTCGCTGCCTAGCCCGCCTGGGCGATGGCGCTTCTTCAGGGTGTGTGGAGCATGCCGAGAGCCCTGGGAAAGTGGGAGCCCAGCTGTGCGCTGTGGTGAGAGTCGACGGCGCTCACCCTTCAGTTTCCTGTATGTACCAAAATGGTTTCCATCTACCTTGGCTAGTTATCTAAAGAAACCTATGACTTGGGAACCAGCAGTTAGCGTAATGGCTATGTCGCTGGACTCCCACATAGT
>NW_006159657.1:8989919-9003822 GCF_000334495.1 Tupaia belangeri chinensis | reverse complement strand
TCTCTCTCTCTGTCTCTCTATCTCTCTCTGTCTTTCTGGCAAGCACACGTGCCCTATAGCAAAAAAAAAAAAAAAAAAAAAAAATCTCCCCCCCCCCCAAAAAAAAGAAAGCATTAATGAAAAAAGAGAGAAAGAGAGTTAATAATGCTTGGAAAGCCAAAAAAGACCTCGCTCAGCTTATAACATTTTTGTATCTGAAAGCTTCCAATAAGCTAGGGATGCTTCATCACAGGCAAAGCTGAAGACTGGAAATGAAAACTGGAAAAATCTGTTCAGTTCTCAAAAGCAAGTATATATTCAACTTGCTAAAGATGATCAAATTCATTATGATAATTAAATGAAATCTTGGAAAGAACAAATGTTTTTTTTTTTAGAGGATTTTGCTATAGGGTGCATGCACTCGCCAGAAAGACAGAGGGAGACAGAGAGACAGAAAGTGAGAAATCACCCTCCAGGGGGAATGGCCACACCGCAATCCCTTTTCCTTCATTCTCCTCTCGGGATCTTGGGCACGCGCACACACGCACCTGGCGTGAGTTTAGGCCACTGGGTCTGGGACTAGAACCACGGTCGGCTACATGGGAGTCCAGCGACATAGCCATTATGCCAACTGCTGATCCCGGGAAGAACAAATGATTAAAGTTGGACGAAATGACTTATACGTCACAGAATGAAGCAGCAAACAAAAAAGGGCAGTGAGGAGTCTTAAAATAGAAGATTGAGTTGTTATCATGATGGATAGGCACAGGAAATCATTTAGGTCTCAATACCTGAAGCTATTGTAAAATTAGAAAGGATAAAGTTGGTAAACATCTTATATTCAATTCCTTTTTCTTTATCTCATGGGCTTTTGACAATTTAATACATTTCGTTTTAGTATCTTGCTTTGGAAAACCCAAACAGCAGGTAAAAGTTCATGTGAAATTTATCTTATGTTTAGGAGCTACTGAGGATCAAAACAATTTGTGCAAATGAAGCAGCAAACCATTTTACCTTTGGTAAAGGTCAACCAGACTGTGAAAGTTTTTTATACTGGATGATGACGATGGAAAGAGTATTCTTGTCTCCTTATATTATGGAGGCAAGAGTTTCCTTTTCAAAATTATCACAAATTGGAGAAGCCACAGTGCTCTATGGTCTAATTGTACATTTCTTTCTTTCTTTTTTTTCGAAGCAACCAGAATTCATCTAGGTAAATTCCAGTTCCTAGGTATAATTTATGTTATATTCAGAGTTGATGATCATACATACAAATTATTGTTGGTTTCAGTTACATCTTTTTATAAAAGGGGCTGACACATTTATAAACCTTTTTCTCATTGTCTTTTTCTTTTTCCTAAAGACTAAGAAATTATGTACTAAACCAATACATATTGTTTTATAGTGCATAAAATAAAAATTTAATTGTAATTTTAAAAAATCAATAATGCCCTTACTTCTCTTCAACCCTGTTTAAAATTCATTAACAACTTTACATTACATTGAAGATAACATCTCAGTTCCTTACTGTGGTTTGTAAAGCACTCCCTGAGCTGGACTCTGTCCATCTCTCCCCTTGCTCATCATGCTGTGAGTGAGAGATAGACTTTCTGGAAATGATCAGAAAGTAAATAAGCTTTGTGGGTTATACTATCTCTGTCATGGAGAACATATCATTGAATGAGTGTGTCTGTATTCCAATTTATGGGCACTAAAATTGGAATGTCATGTAATTTTCGTGTATCATGAAATATCATTCTTTTATCTTTTCTCAACAATTAAAAAACATGAAACCATATTTAGCTCATGAGGCTACATTTTGATAACCCCGGAAGTAAACACACCTGCCTGTTTTCCTAGATCATAGGTTTTGCATATACTGTTCCTTCTGCCTAAGATGCTTTTCCCTCCACTCTGGTTAACTCCATCTGTAAAGTCTCAGAGAAGCCTTCTTTGGTCCTCCATATCTAGATTGTTCTTCTTGAGAGTCTCTCTCTAGCATCCTGCCCTTTTGCCTATAGGATATACTGCTTTGTAATGATACATAAACTTTATATTCTTTTTTTTTTTTGGAGAGGTTTTTTTTTTGCTATAGGGCACGTACGCTCGCCAGACAGACAGAGAGAGACAGAGAGACAGAAAGCGAGAAATCACCCCCCAGGGGGGATGGTCACGCCGCAATCCCTTCTCCTCCATTCTCCTCTCAGGATCTTGGGCACGCACGCACATGCACCCGGCATGAGTTTTAAGCCACTGGGTCCGGGACGAGAACCGCGGTCGACTACGTGGGAGTCCAGCGACATAGCCATTACGCTAACCGCTGGTTCCCATAAACTTTATATTCTTATTGTTCAAAATCTGTTCTCCCCTAGCCTGAAAGCTCTGTGAGGGCACGAGTGATTTTATTTACTTACTGTACCTCCAGCCTCTAACTCCATGTCTCACATATCAGAGGCACTCAATTAACATTTGTTGAATGAATAAATGAACACCGTTACCCAAAGTTCTCATTTATCACATTTGGAATTAGCCTGGGAATTTTTAAAAGGATAATTTCTTTGGTGGAAAATAAGGAATCTCCCAACAATCATTTCTTCATTTTTAATTCCCACTCAATATTTCTGATTAACACATAAAGTCATAGTTAGTGCCAATAGACCTTCAACATCTCTCTAAATTTGCCAGGGCCTCTTTATTCAACAAAGATAGAGCAAAATTCTTAGCTCACAACTTTCATGAGGCCACAACTGATGACTAGAAGTTATTTTATTTATTTTATATTTTTTTCCAGAGATTTTTTGCTATAGGGTGCATGCACTCACCAGAGAGACAGAAAGTGAGAAATCACCCCCCAGGGGAGATGGCCACACCACAATCCCTTCTCCTCCATTCTCCTTTCAGGATTTAGGGCACACACACTCACACGTGTACCCGGTAAGGTTTCAAGTCACCATGGCCTGGGCTCAAACCATGGTCAACCACATGGGAATCCAGTGCCTTAACTACTATGCCACCTGCTGGCTTTATTTATTTACTTATTTACTTTTAGAGAGATTTTTGCTATAGGTGTGTGTGCTTGCCAGAGAGACAGAAAGTGAGAAATCACCCCCTGGGGGATGGCCCCACCACAATCACTTCTCTTCTAATCTCCTCTCAGGATTTTGGGCACACATGCACATACGCCTGGCCTGAGTTTTAAGCCACCGGGTCTGGGACTCAAACCACAGTCAACTATGTGGGAGTCCAGTGACCCAGCATAAGTTTTTTTTTAATTATTAATTTAGTTTTATTTATTATTATTACTTTTTATTTGACCAGAGAGAGATGAAGGAGAGAGAGAGGGGGAAAATGAGAAAGCAAGCCTCCACGTCCAGGACTTGAACCATGGTTGGCCATGTCTGAGTCTGGTGCCTTAACCACTATGCCACCTACCGGCCCCCAGCATGAGTTTTTAAGCCACCGGGTCCATTGATTACATTCAGTGATGTAACCATTACACCACCTTCTGGTCCCAGTCCCCATTATTTCATTTTTAAATTATATACAGTATAGGGCTGGCAAGTGGCATGGTGTTTAAGGTGCTGGACTCTCACATAGTGGACCACAATTCGAGTCCTGGACCTGATGGCTTGCTCCCTCCTCTCTCTCTCTCTCTCTCTCTCTCTCTCACAAATGAGCCCTATAGCAAATTAAAAACTAATAATAAAGGTTAAATAAATAATTTTCTTTAAAAAAAGAAAGAAAGTGAACACAGGGTAAAATTTTTTGGTATATAGTTCTACATTTTCTTTAAGGTTTTTGCCAAAGGGTACATGCACTTCCAAGACAGACAGAGAAAGACACAGAGAGGGAAGGTGAGAATCACCCCCAGAGATGATGGTCACACCACAACCCCTTCCCCTCCATTCTCCTCTCAGCATTTTGGGCAAACATGCACACATGCCTGGTGTGATTCTCAAGCTGTTAGGTCCAGGACTCGGACCGTGGACGACCTTATGGGAGTCTAATGCTTGAACGACCATGCCACCTGCTGGCCCCTAGTTCTACATGTTTTTGTGTTGTTTTCTATAAAAATGTTTAAAGAGATTTTTGCTATAGGACATGTGTGCTCACCGGAGAGAGAGAGAGAGCCAGAAAGTGAGAAATCACCCCCCCCCCGAGGGTTGGCCATGATACAATCCTTTCTCTTTCATTCTCCTCCCAGGATTTTAGGCATGCACGCACATGCACCCATCATGAGTTTTTAAGCTGCCAGGTCTGGGATTCAAACCCATGGTCCCCTATGTGGGAGTCCAGTGACATAAGCATTACACCATCTGCTGGTTCCAGTTCTATGTATTTTAACACACACATTGCAGTCATGTAACCAACACTGTATTCAGTATAGAGAACAATTCCATCACTGCTGAAATTCCCACATGCTCTCCACCTGCAGTCAATTTCTCCTCCCAGCCTTCATCCACTACTGGCTGTTTTCTGTCCCTGTCTGTTTACCTTTTCCAAAATGCCATATAAATAGAACCACATAGTATTAGCCGTCTAAGACTGAGAGTGTGAGGAAAGAAATTAAGGAGACAAACAGAGAGGCAAGATATTTATGGGACACAGAAATGGATTCTTATCTGTTGATGATAACGTGTATAGTATCCTCAACTGGACCAGTGTGAAGTATATTCACGTTGGGTAAAATCACTTTACAAGCTAAGTGATGTGTACTGATGAGTGTGCAAAATAAATTAAAATTTTAAAAAAGACCCAAAAAGGATGGCCAATCCACAAGCCTTCCCCATTCTCCTCTCAGGATTTTGGGCATGCATGCATACATGCCCTATGTGATTTTCAAGCCAGGGGGTCCAGGACTCAAACTGTATTTAGCCACATGGGAGTCCAATGCCTTAAACACCATGTCAGTAGGTGGTTAGAATTCTTGAAAGGGGAGGACACAGAAATAAAAACAGAAGTGCCTTTTTTTTTTTTTTTAATTGCTAGAAGTTGGATACACTTACCAGACACAGACAGCAAGAGAGGCAGAGGGAGGAAGCACCCACTTCGCGGGGCATGGTCGTACCACAATCCCTTCTCCTCCATTTCTCCATCCAGTCGGGATTTTGGGAATGCACACACACACACACACACACACACACACACACACACCTGCTTGGCATGTTTTTCAAGTTGTGGGGACTGGGATTCCAATTGGCCAGCCATGTGGGATCCCACTTCTTTAGTCACTAGGTTGTTCCCTGGCATCTCACTCCAATCAAACTCTAACAACAGCAGTTCTGGAAGCTTCGGTTGCTTTTGCTTGCACCTGACCTTAAAAAGTCAATTTCAGCACAAAGAGTGACCATGGCCATCCAACGCTGAACACATACACGCTTCAGCCGAGATGTTGATTTTGTGTGTTTGCCTGTGCTTCTCCGTTCTTTCTGGGCTTGTCACGTTAGCTTAACGATTACTTTACCTGTCAGCTTTGAGGCCATTACAAATAAATACCTTGGAACTCCTTTATCTGCGGTGTGTAATGCTTAGAACCAGGAAACAAAGATAACCTAACCGTATCTAAAGAACCTGTTGGGGCAATACCTTCGATCTCTCCCTTAACAAAGCTTTTCCCATAACTAAACATTAATTGTCGCAAGATTGCGGATGAGGTTTTTCAGAGAGTGTTTCTGCCTTGGAATCGGGCATATTCGTAGCTATATGTCTGAATCTCTCAGAAAATAAGGTCTGTGATTCAGAGACAGCAATAGCAAAGCTATGATTAGAGGAGGGAAAATGGAAACAGAGCAAAATAGTTCTATCATATTGTTCCCTTTTAGATGTTTTCCCTTCTCAAAAGGATTTACTAAGTGTCCAAGACATTTATTTATTCTTGAGAAAAGATAAACTATATTTTAGGATTGCAAAGAGAATATAAGATACTTGACTTATTAAACAACTAGGTAAGAGTCGGAAAATAGAAAATGAAAGTGAATTTTAATCACATGAAGGGCATCACCTAGACACGGCAAAGATACATCAAAAAAAAAAAAAAAAAAAAAAGGTTCAGGCCCAGCCAGTGGCATAATGGTTACATTGTGGACTCCCACATAGTCGACCACGGTTTGAGTCCCAGACCAGGTGGCTTAAAACTTGTGCAAGTTCCGTGTGTGTGAGTGCCCAAAATCCTGAGACTGAAGGAGAAGGGATTGTGGCATGGCCATCACCCCTGGGGTGGGGGGGTGATTTCTCGCTTTCTGTCTCTCTGTCTCTCTGGTTAGTGTACATGCCCTGTAGCAAAAATCTCTCTTAAAAACAAATGGTCAGTGAGCCAGCAGGTGGCATGGTAGTAGAGGCACTGGACTTCCACATGGCCAACCAAGGTTCAAGTCCCAGTGGCCTACAAAATCACAACAAATAAATAGATAAATAAATAAATAAATAAACAAATGTTTTTGAAAAGATTGCTTAAAAAATTATTGAAAAAGAAAGGTCCAGGGACGATCAGTTAGTGTAATGGCTATGTTGCTGGACTCCCACATAGTCGACCGCGGTTTGAGTCCCAGACCCAGTGGCTTAAACTCACGCCAGGCGCATGTGCGTGCGTGCCCAAGATCCCGAGAGGAGAATGGAGGAGAAGGGATTGCAGCGAGGCCATCCCCCCTGGGGGGTGATTTCTTGCTTTCTGTCTCTCTGTCTCTCTCTGTCTGTCTGGCAAGCACACGCGCCCTATAGCAAAAAGCTCTCCAAAAAAAAGAAAGGTCCAAATACACTGCATTTATCATTGAAACAGCAAATGCTTCTCGTAACCCCAAATCAAGATGAGTTCTAATATATTTTTACATGAGAATTGGGAAACTGGGGATGAAAGAGTTGGCAAATATCATCAAGTAATCTCTAGGTGTAAAATTGGAGAAAAAGCTGGAATGGAAATATTGTTTTGTTTATATGGATGCTTTGAAGCTGCTCAAATATCCCACCAGCTGAGATACCTCCTTTCACTATCATCCCTTCTTGGAGAGAAGACCATGAGCCAATCCCCCCCCCATTATAACCCTCCCAATGTAAATGCCATTTGTAACAAGACTGTTTTCCTCGTATTAGACTATTCTGTGCACAGTAGGTGAGGATCACAAACTTTGATGGAAAGCTGGCTGATGCAACTCAGTCTCACTACATCTGCATTTGGGAGCCAGTGCTCTGTTCGAAGTGCACAGAATGTGCTTGGCTTTCATTCTACTTAGAAAGAGGTGAATGGGGGCCAAGAGGTGGCTTGGTGGGTAAGGCACTGGACTCCCGCATGGCTGACTATGGTTCGAGTCTCGAACCTGGCGGCTTGCTTTCTCACTTTCCCTCTCTCTCTCTCTGTCTCTCTCTCAAGTCAAATTAAAATAAATAAATTAATTAATTAATCTTTTTAAGAGAGAGAGGTGGAAGCCATGAATCTAAAACAGTAGTTCTCAACAGGGGTAATTTGGCCTATAAGAGCACATGTTGGCAATGTCTGGAAAGAGTTTTTGGTTGTCCTAACTTGGGGCAGGGTGTGTGGTACTGACATCTAGTAGGCAGAGGCCAAGAATGCTGCTGAACATCCTAGAACGAGGAACCCTTCTCTGGTGAGTCCACACAACTCGAGGTGCACACCTCAGCTCCTGCACCTTTTAATGCCTTCTAGAAGTGGGCCCCTGTTACCCAGCAAGGAAGGACTTTGCTTCCTGGAGACCTGAAAGCTACAGAAACCCATCTCTTCCCCTTCACCACCGACAGAGTGCTCAGAATCCTGCCAAGAGCCCTGAAAAGCTTAACGTCCCCTTCGGCTAGGGATCCTCCCTATTCTCTACCTTGGGTCTCACCAAGGCAGGAGGGGGCAGTACAGATGGGGTGAGTTTTAGCCACACCCCAGGAGTCTAGGTCTGTGTCAAGCTGCCCTTTCCTTTCCTTTCCTTTTCTTTTCTTTTCTTTTTTTTAAAAATACATAATGATTTATTTAATTTGACTTATTACTATAATTTTTTTTTTTAAATTTTGCTGTAGGGCATGTGCATTCACTAGAGAGAGACAGAGAGAGAAAGTGAGAGAGAAAGTAAGAAAGCAAGCCACGAGGTCCAGGACTCGAACCATGGCTAGCCATGTGAGAATTCAGAGCCCTTTACCACCACGTCACCTGCTGACCCTCAAGGTACCTTCTTCTGGAGGAAAAAGAACCTCTTTCTGGATCTATCTCTGGGCCTGGAAGCCTAGTTTAATCAGACTAATCCAGATCTCTATAATATGGTAATCCTTATAATGCCTATTTAAATAAGCATTATCTATATAACGCATGGGGCCAGATTTGCTGAGAGGAAAACAGAAGGAGAAACCGTTGATAACAAAACAACTAATATGTATGAAGGGACTTCAAAAAGTTTGTGCAAAAATGAGAATAAGGTACAAGGTTATTTTGGTGCAATAATTTCAAAATTAATGCGTCATTTTTTATAGTATGCATTTTCTATACACTTTTGAAGACCCCTGTTTAGGGGGTGCCCCTGTGCCAGACACTGTTCTAAGAACCTGACAGGTATTCGCCCATGAAAGCCTTACTGCAGCTACTCCTCACTTAACCACTAACCTGTTCAATGACCACTCGACCTTAGGATCAGGTCTCCAGGGTCAGGAATCCCCTTTCTCAGTCTTTGCCCCATTCTGATAGTTGGATAGTATTCATTACATGAAGCATCCACAAGCACACAAGACCACATGTTTCATTTATTAATTTATAATTTGTTGTGTACCCACAGCAATACAATATCCAAAACAAACAAGAAAGATTACACCAAATTTATATTATTGTGTTGTGGTGTTTCTCATCACTTTCTTGCTTATCTAATGTATGCTTTTTGTATGAGTAGAAGGACATTATTCTTGTGTGGTGTCACATGCTATGTATTGAAAAATACATACCCGGGAACCAGCAGTTAGCATAATGGCTATGTCGCTGGATTCCCACGTAGTCGACCGCGGTTCGTGTCCCGGACCCGGTGGCTTAAAACTCACGCCGGGCGCATGTGCGTGCGTGCCCAAGATCCCGAGAGGAGAATGGAGGAGAAGGGATTGCGGCTGACCATCCCCCCTGGGGGGTGATTTCTCGCTTTCTGTCTCTATGTCTCTCTCTGTCTGTCTGGCGAGCGCACGCGCCCTACAGTGAAAATCTCTCCAAAAAAAAAGAAAAATACATACCCTATGGCACCATGACACATCACAGATAGGCCTTTAAGCTCTTCGCTTATCATCAAATTCACTTTATGGCTTTCAGGAAGTGAGTTATCAAGTGATGAGTGCCTGTATAGCCTCAGGTGCTATTATTACCCTTATTTTACTGAGAAGGGTCCGGAGACACAGAGAGGAGATGGAACGTGGCCTGGAAACACAGACAGTAGAGGCGGAACTTGGATATACACCCTGGCACTCTGATTCCAAAGTTGGCACCACTGTGATTTGCAGTTTTCAAAATCTAAACGATTCCCTGTGGCTAAGTGGCTTGGCCAGAGCCGGAGCCAGAATCTGGGTCTATTGAACTCCAACTCCAAGCTACCTTCACTGAGTCACGTGACAAACTTGATTTGTCCTGACAAATTTTGGGAATTGGTTCAGAATGAAGAAACAAAATGCCAAGTATGGGCCCAGGTGGTAGCACAGTGGTAATACAACTGGACCCACATAGGAAAGGTCCTGGGTTTGCATCCAGTGACCTCCCTGAGCATGCGTTAGTCTGCTCACTTTTAGAACAAACCCACTCCCACAATAACGACATTAATCCATTCATGAGGGCAAAGCCTTCATGACTTAATCATCCCCTTAAAGTCCCACCTCTTAACTTTGGAGATTAAGTTTCCAACACATGAACTGGCACATTCAACCCATAGCATGACTTTAACCTAAAAGCCTTTGCCCAGCAAAACTATAAAGAAAGTTGAAGGGAAAATTAACAAAGACATTTGCAGATATGTGAAGTGTAAGAATGTTGACCTGAAATTGCTTGAGGAAAAGCTGAAGAAAGACAAAGAAGATAAGAGAGAAAGGAAGAGAAGACAATAAAAAGACAAGGGAAAGAAATCCCAGGCTCACAGTGGTATATGTGGACAGCTAGGAATGAGCAGATAGCCCTGAATCAATGGCAGAAAGACATCTACCTCATCCATCACAGCTCATGAGGAGGCACAGCCAGACTCTCTTTGAGGATTCCTTCCTTCTTCCCGGCTCTTGGCGCCAGGAAGGGGGAAGCTGATCCCATTTTTATTTCTTAGGTAATACTAAGCTTTCTTCAAAGAAGATTGTTATCTTCCCTTCTGCCATTCCACATCATGGAGATACTTGGTCAACATCCTAATTCCCACTCAGGGCAATAACTATTGGATTATTGAAAACATAATGATGCATTTTTGCATAGGAAAAAATGTGTTATGACTTTTCCTATGACCCAATGTGGGCAGAATTGTCCCTAGGCAGATGCTTAGTCCTTCAAAGTTTTAGTAGGCATGAGGAATCGGATAATCAAATTCTCTATCTGAGGAGACCTAGCAAGTGCAGATAAAAGCAGTGAATTCAAAGGACCCAGCCACAGTGACAGACCTCTCCTCTTAAGTATTCATGATAAGACTCCACAACAAAAGTAACACCTAACCCGATTCCCAGTGCAGGGGGTCTCTACCAGCAGTCCACCCACATGCCTTTCTGACATGGTGATATATTTCTTTTCTGCTAAAAATCTTCACTTTCTGGGGGCCATCAGGTGTCATATTGACAAGCACTGAACTCCCACATGGCCGACTGTAGTTCACGGGCCCTGACTAAGCAGCTTGAAAATCACACAGGGTATGACTGTGTGCGTGTCCAAAATCCCAACAGAAGAATGGAGGAGAAGGGATTGTGGCATGGCCATCCCCAATGGGGGGCGATGTCTCACTTTCCCTCCCACTGCCTCTCTGCCTCTCTCCAGCAAGTGCACACACCCTATGGCAAAAACTTAAAAACAAAACCAAAAAACTTCCCTTTCCTATGAAGAAGTCTCTTTTCCTACTTTATTATGTGTTTGTGGTTTTTTTCATTCTGCATCTTAGAGTGGGTTTCTAACCTTAGAGATCTGGACCCAAAGAACTGAGTATTTTGCACAACACAGTTCAGCTCCCTTTGTCTGATAACAGTTGTGTCAGGCCTAGGAAGCAGCCAAATTACCCCACCCAACACCCAACAAGAGGATGAGTAAGAACTGGATGGCCTGAGAGACGTGAAGGCTGTGCATATATTCTCAGTCAACAACAAAACATTCAAGACAAAAAGAAATTTCCAAATGAGCAACCCCTAAAAGCTGAAAGGAAAGTCAAATTCAGACATGAACAAACTGAAGCCTGACCTGACTGTGAGAAATTTGGAGAATACAAGAAGAGAAAATGCAATTTACCTGGACCTGAAAATTTTATTTCCTCCAATGGCTCAATTAAGTGGCATATTTCTTTTTTTAAAAAAATTTCAGTTTATTGGGAACTAGCAGTTAGCGTAATGGCTATGTCGCTGGACTCCCATGTGGTCGACCACGGTTCGCGTCCCGGACCCGGTGGCTTAAAACTCACGCCGGGCGCGTGTGCGTGCGTGCCCAAGATCCCGAGAGGAGAATGGAGGAGAAGGGATTGTGGCGTGACCATCCCCCCTGGGGGGGTGATTTCTCGCTTTCTGTCTCTATGTCTCTCTCTGTCTGTCTGGCGAGAGCACGCGCCCTATAGCGAAAACCCCTCCAAAAAAAAAATTTCAGTTTATTTATTTCATCCATGAGCAAGAGAGACAGAGAGAAAGACAAATAAGCAGGAGCCCTCAATGGGGTCTTGACACCCTGATCCACCTCCGGCCTCAGCCATAGGAGTGTGAATGTGTGATGTGCTCGGGGAGGTCTTTGACAGAAACCTGGAACCTTCGCACATGGATGAACCTCACAGAGTATCGCTTCTATCACTACCACTGTCCAACCCCTGTGCGTTCTTTTTTAAGGGCCCAACTTTTCTAATACTTACCTAACTATAGTCTTGTAGTCACACATGGTAGTTTTCAATTTTACAGTCCACCTATGTAACACAGCAATTTATAATAATAAATAAATATATTGGTCTTCAGTCCCAGTTGCTGGCACTCCTACAATCCTTGTAATTTTCTAAGCACAGAAATGTCAGGAGAATCTTTCTCTGTGTGTATACACACGCACACACACACACCTGGGAGTGTGTTACACATGCAGAGTATTGGGCTCCTCTCCAGACCTACTCAGCGAGAATCTGCATTTTAGCAAAATGTGGTAGATTTTTGTTTTTGTTTTGCTCTAGGGTGTTTGTGCTTGCTGGAGAGAGACAGAGACAGAGAGATAAAGAGAGAAATTGAGAAAGCAGCCCCCAGGGAGGATGACCGCACTGCAGTCCCTCCTCTTTTATTCTCCTTTATCCTTTATATATATATACTTTATATATATACATACTTTTCTTGTCAGAGGGTACATGCGTTTACCAGAGAAAAGAAGAGAAAAAGAACATACCACCCACCTCCAGTGGAGTACAGTCATGCCGCACTCCCTTTTCTTCCATTCCGCCATCCCATTAGGAGTTGGGGCACCCACACACATGTACCTGGCCTGTTTTTCAAGTGACCAGGGCTGGGATTTGGACCACGGTTGGACATATGTGATCTGGATCCCTTAACTATGCTGTGGGGCTGACCCCAAGAGTGCTCATATTTAAGGAGAATTTTGAACATTGATCATTCTGATTTAGGTAATACAAGGGAATAACATACCTTCTTGGAAAGAGAGAATCCAGTAAGAAAATGTTTTGCTCTAATATTTGGTCTTTGACCCCGGTTCCTGCCACAGAACTCCTAATCTCTTGGAATGTCCTAGGTAATAGGAGTGTCTTCTGTCCTAAAGAGGACTCTTGGTGAATGCCTGGATAGAGGCTGATCACAGGAAAGGCCAGGCCATGACTGGAAGCTTAGAGCCTTCAGCCCTACCCCTCACCGTCATTAGAAGGAGAGAGAGGCTGGAGATTGAGTTAATTAATAATCGTGCCTACATGATGAAGCCTCTGTAAAAATGCCTGAGGTTCAGAGGGATTCCAGGTTGGTGACCACATTACCATGCAGACAGGGTGGCACACCCCAGTTCCACAGGCACGGGAAGCATTGCATTTGAGACTCTTCTAGACCTTGCCCTGTGTACCTCTTTATCTGGCTGTTCATCTGTGTCCTTTGCAACATCCTTTATAATAATGTGGTAAACGTGTTTCCCTGAATTCCATCAGCCATTCTAACAAATAGCTAAAACCAAGAACGAGACGGTGGGAACCTTTGGTTTGCAGCCAGCTGGTCAGAAGACCAGCCCCACACTAGCTGCTGGCATCTGCAGTGGGGATCCGCTTGTGAGACTGAGCATTGACTTGCAGGATCTGACTCTGCGTCCAGGTAGATGGTGTCAGAATTTAAACACATTGCAGGTCACTCCAGGCCGGAGTCACAGACTTGGTTGGTGTGAAAAAGCCCACACATCTGGTTACAGAAATATCCCTAATAGTCAATCTACAAAGGAGGAACCCTATCACTGAAGTTTATAAGAGAGAATATAAATACTTATAAACCACAACGTGAAAAAATAAATTCTAGGGAGCCAGACAGTGGCATTGCAATCAAACTCGACACTCTGTGAGGCTGACCCACATGAGAAGGTTCCAGGTTCACATCTGGAGACCTCCCAGAACACACCAGGCAAGCACATGCCTGTGACACAGGGCTGGCTGAGTCTGGGGGTGGATCATAGCATGGAGACCTTGCTGGGCGTGCCGTCTCTCTTTCTCTTTCACTCACAGAAGAAATAAATAAATAAGCTTATAACAAATTAATTTCTAGAAGTGGGAAAATAGAGTGAGGGTAG
>NW_006159657.1:8962641-8989888 GCF_000334495.1 Tupaia belangeri chinensis | reverse complement strand
GGGAAAGAGGTTGAGCTTCTAATTGCCTCACCTTATGAAAAGGAGAGTGAGCCAAGGTTGTCCAGGTTATGAAACTGTTCGGCACATCATCACTGGCAGTTGTTTGCCACTGGGGACGATTTTCTCTCCCAGGAGACATTTGGCAAAGTCCAGAAAATTTGTGATTGTCAGAACTGGGGTGTGCGGGTGCTCTTGGCAGCTAGCAGGTAGAGGCAGGGAGGCTGTTAAGCTACCACAGGGCAGCCCCCATGGCAAGAGGTTATCTGCCCAACATGCCAATAGTGCCCGAGTTGAAAAACGCTGGTATAAGCTAAAAAAAGAACAAAACGTAGTAATAATAAAATAAAAATTTTAAAAAATAATAAAACCTGGAGAGAAAATGGGCGAAGGAAGAAGACAGAAAGTAAAGAGGATAAAGTGTCAGTGAGCTAAACTCTGAGCTTTCCTGTAACAGAGTCAACGCACGAAATCTATGCGTGACAAAGAGAGAAATCATTGAGAATTTCAGAGGTAACCGGTGAAAGAACGAAACCCAGAAATGGTTACTAATGATAGTTACCTCTCTAGTGCAGTATGTGGTCTAGGAATCAGGAGGAGGAAGCCCATAACATTTTTTTTTCTTTTTTTTTTTTTTTTGGAGAGGTTTTTGCTATAAGGCACATGTGCTCGCCAGAAAGACAGAGAGAGAGACAGAGAGATAGAAAGCAAGAACTCACCCCCCATGGGGGATGGCCACACCACAATCCCTTCTCCTCCATTCTTTTCTCGGGATCTTGAGCACGCACGCACACGCACCCAGCGTGAATTCAAGCCACTGGGTCCGGGATTCAAACGCGGTCGGCTACATGGGAGTACAGTGACATAGCCATTACGCTAACTGCTGGTCCTATAACTTTTATTATCTACCTGTTGAATAATTTGAAATTATATATACACACACACAAGTTTCTATAGGGCACATCAGCTCACTGGAGGGAGAGAGAAAGACAGAGAGAGCAAGCACCTTCCGAGGGGGATGGCTACGCAGCAATCCCTTCTCCTCCACTCTCTTCTCAGGATTTTGGGCGTGCTCGCTCACACTCCTGGTGGTTTTCAAGCTGCTGGGTCCAGGACTTGAACTGTGGTTGGCCACGTGGGACCCAGCTGCCTCAACCTCTGTAGCACCTGCTGGCCCTCTTTTTTTCTTTTTAAATGAGATTCATCCAGATTCAAATGCTATGTGAAGTGGAAATTGTTCACTCTGGCATTCAGTAAAAATATGGATATATTTCTTTCTCTGTGAATATCCCTTTCCCCATGAATTCCTTCATAAAAGTGACCCTACCTGATGATTCACATTCCCGCAGTGGAGCTTTCTCTCTGGGAACACTGAACCTTGGATGGGTCCAGATAACTTGAGCAACGTAGTCATCCCCGGGCACCACCTTCTGGGAAATCCGGACAAGCACGATCCACCGAGTGATTCCTGAACTTGATGAAGGTGTTAGTACCTTCAAGCTGGCCCTGTTTCCTGTGGAGAGGACCTGTCTTGGCAAAACATGACTAACCCTTGCTCTGCCATCCATCTTGACTGAGCTCCTCGTCCTTTCTCTAGTGCGGAAGACATGGAATCAAACAGCCACGATTGCGATCACAGTAGGCATAAAGACAGGGCTGTTTATCGAGCGCTTATGTGTGTGCCAGGCATCATAGCATGCCCTTCACACACATCAGTAATTGAACCTGCAAACAACTTTATGGAGAGGCATTATCCCCAGTTTATGATGATTCCATTGAGGTCCAGGGAAGTTCAGTAATTTGCTCAAGGTTACACAGCTGAGGAGAGGCAGAATAGGATGCAAACTCGTGCTTCTCTGACCGCGGATTCTGAATTTTGATCATCACTGTCAACAACATAACCGCTATCCGAGGAAGAGGGGAGGGAAGAGAAGACGGAGAAAGAGCTAACTTTATGGACTACTTATAGTGGATCATATATTTTTCTGAGGTCTGACACCCGTTAGTGGAGGCGGGAGCTTTCAGCATGCTACCTATCCATTCTACACACAGGGGAGCCAAGGCCAGAAAGGTACAGCCACTCCCACGGAGTCTCGCAGTGAGGACCTGGGGGACCATGGATTCAGCTCTAGTGCTTGTCCTTCTAACCAGCACTCTCTGTCTCCTGCTTCCTCATAGATGGTCACAGATGTTCTGTTTTTGTTTTTGTTTTTTAATAAAAAAAGAAAGAAAGAAAGAAAGAGTTATGGGGTGGGGAGGGTGGTATATTTTTGCAGAGTTTTAACACAATCCTTCTGTCCCAGCTTCCTGGTTAGCTGGGACCCAGGTGCTCACTGTCTGTCTAGGTTGGGCCTCCCTCCTGTATGACCTCAGCCCGGATCACGTGTCTACCTCCTGCTTGCACCACATGGCTAGGCCAGTCTTTCCTTTTTTAATATTTAATTCTATTTATTATTATTATCAATATTATTCATTTGCTATAGGGCGCATGTGCTCATCAGAGAAAGACACAGAAAGAGAAAGCAAGCTGCTAGGTTCAGGACTTGATCCACAGTGGACCAGGTGGGAATCCAACGTCTTAACCACCTGCTGGCCCTAGGCCAGCCGTCCTTCTAACAAATATTTACTGGGCAGGAATTCTGTACCTGCACCTGTTGGTAAGGAACAAGACAGTGCTGGTTACTGTCCTCCTCCATGACACATCCCTGAGAAGTCCCCATTATTTCCGTGATCTCCTTCCCCCTCCTTCAAAGCGTCCTCTCTTTCCTGCCCTCAGTCCTGCAGGAATGTCTAGATGACTCTCCTCTCCTCTCTGTGAACCAAAGCCAAAGAGATAGACAGGGTATACTCTTTCTCTCACCCCGCTCTTTCTTTCCCCCCCTCTCTTTTTCTTTTTCTTTCCCCCCCCCCCTTTGGAGAGGTTTTTACTATAGGACGCGTGCACTTGCCAGAAAGACAGAGTCAGAGAGACAGAAAGTGAGAAATCACCCCCGGGGGGATGGCCACATCACAATCCCTTCTCCTCTATTCTCTTGGGACCTTGGGCACATTCACTCATGCTCCTGGCGTGAGTTTAAGCCTCCGGGTCTGGGACTCGAACCGCGGTCAACTACATGGGAGTCCAGCAACATAGCCATTACTTCAACTGCTAGTCCCCCCTCTCTCTCTCTTTTTAACTAACTCATTCGGCCCATCTTTGTCTGCCTCTGCGCTGCATCCCCTTAAACATAGTACTCCTTGATGTCATGGTCACACTGCTGGGCCAGATGCCAGCCAGTCCCCCTTGGTTCTAAGCCACCCATGTTACCATCTCTTCCCCCGCTAGCCAGTGAATAACCAGGACTCACCTTGCTATAACACAGATCTGTCTTGCACCCCCGGCATCACAGACGAGCGCACGGCCTCTGCACCGCTTTGCAAGGATAAAGCCCTAACTCGGCCCTAGACAGTGCCATTCTGTATTCCTAGACTCCGGCGCCTCCCTTTCGTCGATGTTCTTTGGAATCTGCACAATCTAAAGAGCAAAGTCCTTTCTAGAGGTTTATTTCATGGATACCATAAGGAAGTGAGTAGATTTCTGTGTTGTTATGTTTTTCACCCCAGACAGTGAGATGTGTGGGGGGAAAAATGTCTAAACTCATTTATCCATGAAAACATTCTCCTAGAACACGATGCTCCACTAGCCACCCCCAAGGACTGGCCACTTCTTTCTACAGACACATCCCCTGGGGCAACGTTCTTACTGTACAGGTTAACTCTGTAATTATGATCTCAATGGCACGTCTCTCCTAGGATAAAGGACAGACAGGGTAAAGCCAGGCCACATTTCAAGGCCACCTTGAAGTCAAATCCTGACTCTAACACTGTTATGTCTCCGTCCCTCCGAGCCTGTTCTCCCATCATCTGGGTGGGAACATCATACTCCACTTCTTTGGAGCGTTGGTAAGGCTCAGTTGGCTAACGTTTGAGAACATCTGGACCGTTTCACCGCTCTAGTTATTTTCAGTCACCTGAGACTCAAATTGTCAGAGATGAACTCCAGCTGCTGAAATCCTAATCCTCCAGGAACAGTTATCTCTGGAAAAGAAGGAAGGAAGTAGACAGTCCAGGGCTGGGTAAAATTTCTCTATTTTTTAAAAGAGAGATTTTTGGTATAGGGCACATGTGCTCACTAGAGAGACAGGGAGAGACAGAGGGACAGAAAGTGAGAAATCACCCCCTCCCCAGGGGAAACGGCCACGCTGCAATCCCTTCTCCTCTATTCTCCTCTCAGGATCTTGGGCACACACGCACACGCGCCTGGTGTGAGTTTTAAGTTGCCGGATCTAGGACTCGAACCGCAGTTGACTACGTGTAAGTTGAGTGACGTAACCATTATGCCATTTGCTGGTCCCAAATTTCTATATTTTTATAAATGTCAAAACAAGTAAGTTTCAATACCTGTGGTATTTGAAACTGGTATCATCTAAAGGGAAAAAGGAAGCTCTATTTTTATAATTCACAAGAAGACTTGGGGGGCAATAGTTACTGTCCCCAACCTTTATATTAGCACCCCCAAATAAATGCAAAATTGTGGCTGTCCAAAGGAGAAATGGAGTATCTCTGCAGCAGAAACTTGACTTAGACACTGTACGATCAGAAGAAATTCACCCCCGGGGGGATGGCCACATCACAATCCCTTCTCCTCTATTCTCTTGGGACCTTGGGCACATTCACTCATGCTCCTGGCGTGAGTTTAAGCCTCCGGGTCTGGGACTCGAACCGCGGTCAACTACATGGGAGTCCAGCAACATAGCCATTACTTCAACTGCTAGTCCCCCCTCTCTCTCTCTTTTTAACTAACTCATTCGGCCCATCTTTGTCTGCCTCTGCGCTGCATCCCCTTAAACATAGTACTCCTTGATGTCATGGTCACACTGCTGGGCCAGATGCCAGCCAGTCCCCCTTGGTTCTAAGCCACCCATGTTACCATCTCTTCCCCCGCTAGCCAGTGAATAACCAGGACTCACCTTGCTATAACACAGATCTGTCTTGCACCCCCGGCATCACAGACGAGCGCACGGCCTCTGCACCGCTTTGCAAGGATAAAGCCCTAACTCGGCCCTAGACAGTGCCATTCTGTATTCCTAGACTCCGGCGCCTCCCTTTCGTCGATGTTCTTTGGAATCTGCACAATCTAAAGAGCAAAGTCCTTTCTAGAGGTTTATTTCATGGATACCATAAGGAAGTGAGTAGATTTCTGTGTTGTTATGTTTTTCACCCCAGACAGTGAGATGTGTGGGGGGAAAAATGTCTAAACTCATTTATCCATGAAAACATTCTCCTAGAACACGATGCTCCACTAGCCACCCCCAAGGACTGGCCACTTCTTTCTACAGACACATCCCCTGGGGCAACGTTCTTACTGTACAGGTTAACTCTGTAATTATGATCTCAATGGCACGTCTCTCCTAGGATAAAGGACAGACAGGGTAAAGCCAGGCCACATTTCAAGGCCACCTTGAAGTCAAATCCTGACTCTAACACTGTTATGTCTCCGTCCCTCCGAGCCTGTTCTCCCATCATCTGGGTGGGAACATCATACTCCACTTCTTTGGAGCGTTGGTAAGGCTCAGTTGGCTAACGTTTGAGAACATCTGGACCGTTTCACCGCTCTAGTTATTTTCAGTCACCTGAGACTCAAATTGTCAGAGATGAACTCCAGCTGCTGAAATCCTAATCCTCCAGGAACAGTTATCTCTGGAAAAGAAGGAAGGAAGTAGACAGTCCAGGGCTGGGTAAAATTTCTCTATTTTTTAAAAGAGAGATTTTTGGTATAGGGCACATGTGCTCACTAGAGAGACAGGGAGAGACAGAGGGACAGAAAGTGAGAAATCACCCCCTCCCCAGGGGAAACGGCCACGCTGCAATCCCTTCTCCTCTATTCTCCTCTCAGGATCTTGGGCACACACGCACACGCGCCTGGTGTGAGTTTTAAGTTGCCGGATCTAGGACTCGAACCGCAGTTGACTACGTGTAAGTTGAGTGACGTAACCATTATGCCATTTGCTGGTCCCAAATTTCTATATTTTTATAAATGTCAAAACAAGTAAGTTTCAATACCTGTGGTATTTGAAACTGGTATCATCTAAAGGGAAAAAGGAAGCTCTATTTTTATAATTCACAAGAAGACTTGGGGGGCAATAGTTACTGTCCCCAACCTTTATATTAGCACCCCCAAATAAATGCAAAATTGTGGCTGTCCAAAGGAGAAATGGAGTATCTCTGCAGCAGAAACTTGACTTAGACACTGTACGATCAGAAGAAATGAGAAGTGGGGGGGGTGGTCCCCAAGAAGATGTTTTGTTTTGCTCCTGGAGATGACAGTGCCTGGCAGTGTGCAGCATGTGACTGGAACACCTGGGTCACAGGGTCCTGCCTGCCAATCCCTTGGAGCTGAGCCAAGTTGGAGCCTGAGGGAAAAGGAAGAAGCAGTAATTCTGATCCTCTTGTAGCCCTAAGTCTGGATTTCTCAACCTCGGCACGGTTGACATTTTGGATCAGGTAAGTGTCTGTTATGAGCACTGCCCACATTGAAGAATGTTTAGCAGACACCTTCTAGAGTCAGGAGATACCCAACGCCACCCCATCCACAAGCTATGACAACCACAAACGTCTCTAGGAACAAGCACGCTGTCCCCCAGCTGAGAACACTGTTGTCGTGACATAAATTCCCAAGAACACTAGAGCGTATCTCCTGACCCCCTCTGGTCTCAGACAAGGAAATCAGGCCCTCAATGATTTCCCCTTCTCTTTCTCCCCTTTAGAAACTGGGACCAGCAGTTAGCGTAATGGCTATGTCGCTGGATTCCCACGTAGTCGACCGCGGTTCGCGTCCTGGACCCGGTGGCTTAAAACTCAGGCCGGGCGCATGTGCGTGCGTGCCCAAGATCCCGAGAGGAGAATGGAGGACAAGGGATTGCGGTATGGCCATCCTCCATGGGGGGGGAATTTCTCGCTTTCTGTCTCTCTGTCTCTCTCTGTCTGTCCGGTGAGCACACATGCCCTATAGTGAAAACCTCTCCAAAAAAAAAAAGAAACTGTACCATATTTTTAGATGTCAGTTACAGGACACATATTCCACCTATACATGGTCAATGTATTTCCTACTTTATCTGCAGGTGACTGTAAATTGGCAATGGAGTTTGCAACTGTTTGGCTGAGAACACATAAGGAAGAAAGAATTTTTTTTCAATATTTGCTTACACATCTTTTGTATTTCTTTTTAATTGCGAGGGGGCACATGTACTCACCAGAGAGAATCAGAAAAAGAAGAAAGCACCCCCCACCATGGGACGTGGTCATGCCACAATCCCTTCTCCTTTTTCTCCATCCTGTCAGCACTGAGGGCACGCACACACACGTGACCAGTGTGTGTTTCAAGCCAACTGGCCAGAATTCAAACCACCATGGGCTATGTGGGATCCAACTCCCTTAACCACTACGTACAAACCCATCTTCTGGATTTTATAGCATGTGGCAGTGGAACTTTTTCAAAAAATACAGTAAATCGAGCATTTTCTCCTGTGAGTTGCGTGCAGTTTGGATAGTCTATGTCACTACATCTGGGAGAATAAGGAGAAGTCTGGAACAGCACTCATAAAACTCTAAACCGGGATTATCTCCAGGGGGTGAATTCAGCATTGTCTGGTTTGTTTTTTTTTGTCTGTTTTGGGGTTTTTTTGGTAAAAATTATTTTATTTAACTGTATTTATTTATAAAAATTATTTTATTTAACTTTATTTATTTATTTTAATTTATTTTATTTTTATTCATTGTTGCTATTTTTAATTTGGCCAGGGAGAAAGAGAGAGAGGGAAGTGAGAAAGCAAGCTGCCATGTCTAGGACTCGAATTGTGGTTGGCCATGTGGGAGTCCAGCACCTTAACCACTGTGCCACTTGCCGGCCCCTTAACCTGGTTTATTTATTTTAATTTTCCCAGAGAGGGACAGAGAGTAAGAGAGAGAGAGAGAGAGAGAGAGGAGAGAGAGAGAAAGTAAGAAAGCAAACTGCCAGGTCTGGGACTCAAACCAGTCAACCATGTGGGAGTCCAGTGCCCTTAACCACCATGCCTCCTGCTGGTCCCTTGTTTTTGTCTTTTTAAGGTTTTTGCCATAAGGCATGTCTGCTCCTTGGAGAGAAACAAGGAGAGACAGGAAGAGGGGAAGTGAGAAATCACCCCTCACCACCACCAGAGAGGATAGCCACCTCTCAATCCCCTTTCCTCCATTCTCCTCCTGAGATTTTAGGCATACAAACAGTTGCTGTGTGTGCGTGTGTGCACGTGCGTGCGTGCGTGTGTGCGTGTGTGGTGTTGTTTTGCCTCTTGTGCAAATACTATACATTTAAAAAAGAACTTGTAGATGTCCTATGTTTGTGACTGGCTAAAATAGTAGGAAGAGTAAAACGAAAAGAACTAAAGTATTTTTTTTTTTGACATATGCAGACATTTTTATTAAGGGGTGCCTTCGGCACAACACCTACGGGGACGGGGCTGTGGCGGTAAAGGAAGCAGGTGGGCCAGGGAAGAAGTTCTGCTGCAGTGGTGTCACAGCAAGGGCTTCAGCCAGTCCTGCGGTGAGTTCTGGAACTGCGGAGGCCTGTGAGAGTTCTCCACCCAAAGCAAGAGCACCAGGCTTTCATACTCCACCAAAGGCGACCCTGGGATAGAACGTCCCCTACATGGGATGTGGCTTTGGTCAAAAGGACACTATTTAGAAATAGAGTATTTCTAAGGCCACTGGGGAGCCCCCTAAAGTTTGGGAAGTGAGGGAAAGGAAGAACCCCTGGAAGAAGTAGACATTGTGAACCCGACTCAGGAAGCAGGTTTCTAGCTAGGGGCTGAGGAAGGAATCTAGCTCTGGGATGAGGGAGGCACAAATTACGATGGTGGCAGTGGCGATGGAAATAAATGGGTAGACGCAAGTGAAGAAAGGGTAGCGGTGTCATTGGGCAGGTCATTCATTTCCCTGAGCCTGCCTCAGTGCTTTTCAGCTGCAGAGCGGAGGGAATTATAATATTAGGTCGTTAGAAAAGTCACGACATATTTGTCTACGCAAAGGGCGTCATGACTTTCCCGGCAACCCAGTAAATAAAAATGGCCCACGTTTATCACTACACTGTTCTTATCGCCATATGTATCGATTGCACTAATCCTCATAACTTATGAGCTAGGTACTATTATAACCATCTCAGTTTACAGATGAGTCATTTGAAGTACAGAGGTTAAGTATTAGGTCATCAGAAAAGTCATGACATATTTTTCTATGCAAAAATGCACCATGACTTTTCCTTCAACCCAATGATTTGGCACAAAGTCACATAGCCAGGAAGGGGCAGAAGCAAGATTTGAACCCAGGCAGTCTGACCCTGGATTTCATCTTCTACAGATCACTAGAACTGGATTTAGTACAACATCTGGCACTCGGTAAGCAGAACAGACGGTAATGACTATGATCATAGGAAAAGACAAAGATTCCTCCCCTAACCAGATGTTCACATGAAAGGCTGCAGCACCCCTAGCAGAGCACAGTGTCCGTCCCATCACATGCCAGAATTCCCCAGAGGCAAAGGGAGCCTGGTTCTGAGGGCTACTCCGAAAGCAGGAAAGTTCCTTGGCCACTGCCACACCCTGCATCCCCTCTCTTCCTTCTGCCTTCTCTGGATAGACACTCCACTCTTTTTTTTTTTTTTTTTTTTTTTTGAGAGGTTTTTGCTACAGGGCACACATGCTCACCAGAGAGACAGAGACAGAGAGACAGACAACAAGAAATCACCCCCCAGGGGTGAGGGCCATCCGCAATCCCTTCTCCTCCATTCTCCTCTTGGGACCTTGGGCACACACACACACATGCCCGGCGTGAGTTTAAGCCACCGGGTCTGGGACTCGAACCGCGGGTGGCTACATGGGAGTTCAGCGACATAGCCATTACACTAACTGCTAGTCCCGACACTACTCTTAAAGAGTGCGGCCACAGCACTCCTGCAGCTCATGTCTACTGAGTACCTGCAAAGCGCCAGGCAATGTTCTGAGTGTCTCATCTTCATTTAACACCCCGCAAAATCCAGATGGGGTAGGTACCATTCTTGTCCTCATTTTACAGAAAACGAAACTGAGTCACAAATAAGCCTAGTAACTGCCACAGTCACCCTGCTAGGGTGAAGGAACTGAATTTTACATTAAGACCACACAGACTTTATGATCCAACAGAGCTAGGTGCAAGTGTTGACTTCTCTACAGACCGCCCATGTAACATGGGGCCAGTCAGCTAACTTCACTGAACCTCCGTTTCCTCACCAGTAGTCTGAATCTAGCTGGAGTTGTTGTAAGAATAAAAAATAATGTGTGTCCCTTATTCTTTCAGCAAGTATTTGTAGAACACCTACTGTGTGCCAGGCACTGGGGATGTATCTGCAAACAAAACAGAAAACGCCGCCCTCCTGCCACACATGCATTACCAGGGGCACGTGTGTGTGTTAGCTCAGTTAATCCTCACCTCCCGTAGGTTAGGTAATGTTTTTTTTACCTGCTTTACAGAAAGGAACCAAGAGTCTCAGAAGCAGTTACCCAAGTTCATCCTCTGAAAAATGGTGGATCCTGGATTAGACATCAATGTCCAGTCTCCGGAGTTTGATTTGTGAGGGTTCAAATCTCTCAGTTTCCATTTAATTTAAGTAACTATTATTCCCATTTTTTTCTAGCTAACCAATGTCCTCGTGGGTAAACTGGGACCAGGAGACGCTGTTTTCAGGAGATTATCTCATGGGAAATAGCATCTAATACTAAGGTAAAACTTCTCCAATTCCCAGCACACAGAAGGCTCAAACAAATCCCTTTAAGAGAAGGTGGAGACTGAGGTCCAGAAAGGGTAAGTAACTTGCCCAGAGATGCACAACACATAAACAGTGGTGAATCCAAAACTCTCACCCTGGCCCATATCCCTCCAAAAATAAAGAAAAGCTCACCGCGTCTGGCATATGCTATCATATGCTATAATGAATAAACGCGGGATAAAGGGATGCGATCATTCTTTCCTTCCTGCAGTCGCCTGGAGGGCTGCGTGGGGGCAACGACTTAAGTGCATTCCTCAGAAGCTTTAACTCAAGAGGATCCGCGCGCGGTGGTCTGATGCCGAAGTTGCCGGCTCAATTCATCCATTCCCGGTTCCTACCCCTGGGTGGTTCTCCCCAATTTCTAGTTTCTCAACTCGCTCGCTTCCAGCTCCTCTGGCGCACCTGCCACTCCTGGACACCCCACTGCTGCCCTGCGTTGGGAGCACACCCCGCCGGGAAGCCGGGTTGTGACTATCCATCCCGGGGAGGGGGATCCCCTGAGATGCCCCTTTTGAGTTGACAGTCTCTGCGCCGGCCCCGAGTTTTGGTGAAGTGGCCTTACCTCCTAGCCCGCGTTTGTGTCCCTGGCGACTGGAGGTCCTGCCGCCGTCGCGCCTGCTCCCGCCCAAGTCGCGGCCCTCGCCGTCGGTGCGGGTGGGGCACCGGAGCCTGGGGCAGCCCGCAGATGGCGCGCGCTGGCTGGCGAGCCGGACTTCCTGCCTGGAGGGCGGACCGCTTTCCTCTTGGAATTGCGCCGAGTTCCTGCGAGAGCTGGGCTGGGGCACCTGCTGGCATCCGAGACCTCTGTTCTCTGCCCCAGTCTGCGTTCTTTCTTTCGGCCCATCCAGAGAAGCGTACCCCGCGCCCACCATATGCCAGGCGCCCGGCACCCGCCTGCTTCCTGCCAGCACCCAGAAGGGGCAAGGGCTAGGGCTGCGCTCGCCAACACGCTGGCCACTAGCTCCATCATCCAACCATAACAAAAATCCAAGTTATGTTCTGGTTACCGTCATCATGAGAGAAATGCAGTCAGGGTCACAGTGACGCTATCCAGTCATGTCTATTAGGAGGGACGTTATTATTTTTTTATTTATTATCATCATAATCTTGTTGATATTACATTGAACCACATATAACTTTACAGTGTGTTAGATTTCTTTTTCCAGAAGGAATACCATGCATATCAGTCAATACAGAGACATTAAAATCCCTATTTCATCATCCAATAGCTTTTCATTTTTTGCTCAGATGATTATTATTATTTTTTAAACAGTCAGTCACTATTTCTCATTTTGCTTGTAAAAAGACTTTACCCAACGTGAAATACTTTTCAGACCAATCCAGCTGCGAATACTATACACGTCATCAACAGGTAATAAACCGTATCTGTGTCCCACTGACGTCCTGCCTCTCCATTTGTTCTCTTGCTATCTCTCTCTATACTCTTCTCTTCTCCCACCCCATTCCACACTGTCTTATCCTCATTAACTATTTTCACTGCTTTTATGTTCTCCAATATTTCAATCTCTACCATATAGTGCGGATAGTTGGTATATATTAAGCAGATATATACAATATCTTTCTTTCATATCCTGGCTTACTTTACTCAGCAATAGAGCCTCCATATCCTACCATTTTTTTTTTTTTTGGAGAGGTTTTCGCTATGGGGCGCGTACGCTCGCCAGACAGACAGACAGAGAGAAACATAGAGACAGAAAGCGAGAAATCACCCCCCAGGGGGGATGGTCACACCACAATCCTTTCTCCTCCATTCTCCTCCCAGGACCTTGGGCACACACGCACATGCGCCAGGTGTTAGTTCTAAGCCACCAAGTCCGGGACGCGAACCACGGTCGACTACGTGGGAGTCCAGCGACATAGCCATTACGCTAACTGCTGGTTCCCAATATCCTACCATTTTCTATCAAATGTCATGGTCTTGATTTTTTTTTTATGGCTGAATAGTATTCCATAGAGTATATGTGCCACACTTTTTCAATCCATTCATCTGTTTGTGGTCATTTGAGTTGGTTCCATGTCTTGGTGAATAACGCTGCAATAAACATTGATGTGCAAGCACTTTTTTTGACTGAGCATTCTCCTGTCCTTTGGGTAGCTACCCAGAAGTGGGATTGCTGGATCAAATGGTGGTTCTATTTGTAGATCTTTGAGGAACCTCCATATTGTTCTCCACAGTGGTTGAACTAGTTTACATTCTCACCAACAGTGTAGGAGAGTTCCCTTTTCACCACATCCTTGCCAACACTTACTACTTTTTATATTTTTAATATTTGCCATTCTGACAGGAGTTAGGTGGTATCTCATTGTGGTTTTTATCTGCATTTCCCTTATGACGAGGGATGTTGAGCATTTCCTCATATGCTTTTTGGCCATTCATATTCTTCCTTAGAGAGATTTTTGTTCAGCTAATTTTCCCATCTTTTAATTGGGTTAATCTTTTTTTTTTTTTGCATAAGTTGCTTAAGTTCCCTGTGTATTCTGGTTATCAGTCCCTTGTGTGAGGCATATTTAACAAAAATATCCTCCCATTCTGAGGGTTGTCAACTCACACTTGTTACTGTGTCCTTTGCTGTGCAGAAACTTCTTAGTCTGATTTAGTCCCACCTGTCTGTTTTAGGGATTATTGCCTGTGCTCTGGGAGTCTTATTTAAGAAGTCTTTGCCTACTCCAATGTCTCCCAGAGTTTCCCCAGCATTTTCCACCAGTAGTTTTATTGAGATCTTAGGTTCAGATCTTTGATCCATTTTGAGTTGATTTTTGTTAATGGTGAAAGATGGGGTTTCAATTTCATCTTTCTGCAGGTGGGTACCCAGTTTTTCCAGCACCATTTACTAAAGAGGTTTTCCTTTTCCCAATAAATTGACTAATATCCTTTGCCAGAAATCAGTTGGCTGTAAGATGTGGGGGTTATTTCTGGGGTCTCTATTCTATTCCATTGGCCCACATGTCTGTTTTTATGCCAATACCGTGCTGTTTTGATAATCACAGCTTTATAGTACATCTTGGGATCAGGGAGTGATATGCCTCCCACTTCATTTTTTTTGCACAGGATTGTGTTAACAATACGAGGTCTTTTATGATTCCAGACAAATTCTATGATTGTCTTTTCTAGATCTGTGAAGAATATTTCTGGTATATTTATTGGAATTGCATTAAACATATAGATTAATGTGGGTAGAATTGCCATTTTGATTATGTTAATTCTTCCAATCCAGGAACATGGGATGTCCTTCCACTTTCTGAGGGCCGCTATTGGCAGAACGGAGAGAAATGGTACCGGGATATAGAAGTGGTGCAGCCCATGAGGATGTAAAATCGGTGCAACCACTATAGAAAACAGTGTGGCAGCTCCTTAAAAACTTAAAAATAGATTTAGCGTATGCTCAGGCAATCCCACCTCTGGATATGCACTCAAAAGATTTCAGAGCAATATCTCAAAATAGTATCTGCACATTTATATGTATAGCAGGGTGATTCACAATAGCCAAGAGCCAAAAGCAATCCCAATGTTCATCGCAGGTGAGTGGATAAAGAAAATATGGTGTATCCATACAACGGGAAGTTGCACCGCTTTAAAAAGAAGAAAACCCTATCGTACACTATAATGAGGACCACACTCAAAGACATTATGCTAAGTGAAACATGCCAGCCACAAAGGAAAAATGCTGTGTGAGTCCATCATAGTACCTAAAGCAGCCAAAATCCAAGACACAGGGCTCTGTGGCATGGTGGTTAAGGAGGCTAGATCCCACATGACCAACTTGGCAGTTCAAGTCCCAGACCTGGCAGCTTGAGAAACACGTCAGGAGCGTGTGCATGCATGCCCAAAATGCAGAAAAGGAGGGAGAAACAGAAGAGAAGGGATTGTGGAGTGACCATTTCCCATGAGGGGTGCTTTCTCCTCTTCTCTCTCTGTCTCTCTCTCTCTCTTTCTCTGGTGAGTGCACTAAAGCAAAACAAAAAACAGCCACACAGAAAGTAGATGGATGGTTGCTAAGGACTTTGGAGAGAGAGGAGAGTAAATGAGTGTTTTGGGGTAAATGAGACACAGTTTTTTGGCCAGCAGGTGACATGATGGTTGGGGCGCTGGACTCCCACATGGCTGACTGCAGTTCAAGTCCTGTACCTGGTGGCTTGCTTTCCCACTCTCTCTGTCTCTCTTTGGTCAAATTTTAAAAGTAATAATAATAAATAAATTTTTAAAAATTAGACCTGAAGTTTCAGTTTTGCTAGATTAAAATGTTCTCGAGATCTGTTGCATAGCAATATGAATGTACTTCACGCTACTAAAGTGTACACTTAAAAAGGTTGGTAAATTTAATATTATGAGTTTTTACCACAATTTAAAAAGTGTATAATGACATAAATGTAATTAGGATTATTGCAGCCAAGGAAGGGTTCATAGTGCAGTAAGAATTTATAATTGAGATGCCCTGGGTGCCAGGGGACGTTGCCCTAAGGAAATGATGCTTCAGTGAGCATCTGAGTCAGGGTAGCAGAAGGGGAAGCAGCCCATGCAAAGGCCCCCAGTCAGCAGGTCAATGGCATACCCGAATTCACTTCCTTTAGCTCAGTTCTGGCCAGCTGAACTTTTCTGTCTGGTGGGTAGAGTCCATGATAATGATGATAGCAACAACCAACAGGTACTGAAAAATAATTTGATTAATGAATTCCTTACATAGTGCCCAAGTGCGGGGATTCTAAAGCCAGACTACTTGTGTTTGAATTCTGGCTCTGCTATACCCTTACTAGCTTTGCAATTTTTTTACAGAATTATTTAATTAATTAATTAATTAATTAATTAACTTATTTATTTATTTTTTATTATTTCATTTGCTACAGGGCATGTACACTCACTGGAGACAGAGAAGGAAAATGAGAAAGCAAGCCACCAGGCCCAGGACTCAAACTGCAGTCAGCCACGTGGAAGTCTAGTACCTTAACCACTACACCGCCTGCCAGCCCCAAGCTTTACAATCTTAAACAAATTACAGACTCATACCCGCCCCCAGACTACAATTCTTGATGGAGAAACAGATAAGGCCAGGGCACTTCTCCAGGATCGATGCACTTGGCAGTAAGGAACTGTAATTCAGTCTTGCCTGTTGGTTCCAAGTCCAGGGGTCTGAGCCGCCAGCACAAAGGCTGTGTGTGAGGAGTCAGATGCCCAAGCTGTGGAGTTTGGACCCAGAAGACTTTGAAACTTGCCTCCAGCACTTCCTTGCTGGATGGTGCTGGGAAAGTTGGTAGCTCTCTTTGTGTCCCCATTTTTTCACTCATCACATGGGGATAATAAAGGTTCAGAGCATTGAGTGAGAGAGAAGGTGTGGAACGTCATGATTTTTAAAGTGCTTTAAAAATAAATGTTAAGGATCTTTTGGTGGGAAAATAATTAATTAATTAATTTTAAAAATATACGCATGGAGGCCAGCAGATGGTGTGGTGAAGGCTTGGGACTCGCACATGGCCAATCACGATTTGAATCCTGGACCTGGTGTCTTGCTTTCTCACTTTCTGTCTCGCTCTCTCTCTGTGTCTCTGATGAGTGTACATGCCCTATAAAAAACTTAAAAATAAATAAATAAAGTTAATTAATTAATTAATTAATTCAAATGTAAGTATGTTACTTTGAGGTCATTCAAATATTTTTTTTTAAAGAAGGATTTTTGATTTCTCATGTTCTGTCTCTCTTTCCAGGGGAAAGACAGAACATGAGAAATCACCACCCCTCCCTGGAGGTGGCCACACCACAATCCCTTCTCCTCCATTCTCCTCGGGATTTGGGGCATGCACACACATGCCCAGTGTGTTTTAAGTTGCTGGATCTGGGACTTGATCCACAGTTGGCTATGTGGGAATCCAGTGACAAAACCATTATGCCATTTGCTGGTCCCTCATGCACTTTTTTTGAGAGACCTCTGATTCTACCTAAATTTCATCAACTAACCATAGAGGAAGTCTGAAAAGTTGATGCCATCTATTTTTCTTTTAAGTTTATTTATCCAATGAGGGAGAGAGGCAGAGAGACAGTCACCCCACTAGGGCCTTGACTCTGATCAGC
Organism: Tupaia belangeri chinensis; assembly: GCF_000334495.1. Classification (NCBI taxonomy): domain Eukaryota; kingdom Metazoa; phylum Chordata; class Mammalia; order Scandentia; family Tupaiidae; genus Tupaia; species Tupaia belangeri. The sequence goes on along the minus strand of NW_006159657.1, from coordinate 8,972,936 downwards.
CCCCAGCCTCAGCCAGCTTAGATCGTGGGGAGCACCACCCTGCCACTCAGGGAAGTTTCCAGGGAGGAACTGGCAACCTTCCCACGTGGTCTGCCTCTCAGAAAGTTGTGTTTTACCATTGTGAAGCCTTTTTTTATTTTTTAAAATCTTTATTGATACCATTTAGTTTACCACTTTTTTACGGTGATGAAAACGGGCTCCAGGCTGCAAAAGGGATTTGACTAGGTGCTTTTGGAAGAGGATATGTGTGGAAAACTCCATAGCAACCAGAAGGCAGAGCAGAGCCGTGGGCACCCCTGGAGCACTCATTATAACAGAGACAATATCTTTCTGCCATCTCCTGAGACGATAGTGTTTACACACTCAGAGGTGCAGGCGACCGACACAAAGGTGGCCCTGAGCCTCCACAGCGAGCGTCGCACTCAGACCCCGGGGACTATGAGCTACGCACACCTGCTCCCCTGCGCCTCCTGGTGGAGAGCCTCGTAGTCTTTCCAGAAAGAGGTAGCAGAAAAGGGGGTGAACCTACTAGCCGTCATGTATAACTTAACATTTCCACAAGGTGGCTTTGCAAATGGAAAAACTGAGAGAGAGGGAGAGAGAGAGAGAGAGAGAGATGACGACAAATAAACAACATAATACCAATCTTCCCAAAAGCCACCCTGCTTATAAGCATCAGGGCCCACTTTGAGATGAGGCCATCTGGAATTCAGAGCCCACACCCTACCTCTGACGTTGATGTGGAATGGACCTAGGTGGGGATCAGACTATCACATGATTCCACTATTCTATTCTACTCTGAATGACAAATTATGAACTTACCTCCCCCCCACACACACACTGGCTAGAAAAAAGTCTCACGATGATCAGGCACGAGGAGTGGGTGGGGCTGGAGACTGTCTCACCCAACATGCATGATTGCCAGATAAACTGTTCAAACAATGTTAGATGATTGACCCTTACATACACAGCAACCCGTTTATTTACTTATCTTTATTCAGGTGTATAATGTGTCTATAAAGTCAGATAAAGTGGTCAGAAGAATATAAACTTAAAAGTGATTACTTCTAAAGAGGGAAGCAGGCTAGGGAATAAGAAGAGGAGTGTTACTTTTTATTTTTCTTGTTTCTGTGTAAATTTTGATCTGTAGTCAGCCATGGTCTGAAAATAGGTGAGTGCAGCCCAATAAGATTTTCTTAAAGAGATTTTTTCCATAAGGTACATATACTCACTAGAGAGAGACAGAGACAATGAAAAGGAGAGTGAGAAATCCCTTCTCCCCCCAAGAGAATGACCACACCTCAATCCCTTCTTCTCCATTCTCCACCTGGGATCTTGTGCACGCACATGCACACACCCAGAATGATTTTTAAGCCACTGAGTCCAGGACTCAAACTGCAGTCAGCTATGTGGGAGTCTGGCAACATAACCACTATGCCATGATAAGATTTTTTTTTGGAGAGGTTTTTTTCTTATTGGTCGTGTGCACTCGCCAGAAAGACAGAGAGAGATAGAGAGATAGAAAGCGAGAAATCACCCCCCAGAGGGGATGGCCATGCCACAATCCCTTCTCCTCCACTCTCCTCTTGGTATCTTGGGCACACACGCACACGTGCCTGGTGTGAGTTTAAGCCATCAGGTCTGGGACTTGAACCGCGGTAGACTACATGGGAGTCCAGCAACATAGCCATTACACTAACTGCTGGTCCCTTGATGATAAGATATTTTGAGAGAAAAACTACTTTCACATAATTTTTACTATAATATATTTGCATAATTGTCCTTTATAAATTGTTGTTGTTGTTAATCTCTTACTGTTCCTAATGTATATATTAAGCTTAATCATAGGTGTGCACAGATGCTCCTTGACTTACAATGGAGCTATATCCCCATAAACCCATAGTAAGTTAAAAATATTCCGAGTCAAAAAGCAAAGATCCTCATCTGTTACTTTTCAAATGTCATCAAGATTGAGAGAAAAAAAAAACATCAAGTTCTGACCCAGAGTTTAAAATCCTTTTGGATTAATCCAGCCCCCTTTATCACCCTAAAATCAGCTCCACAGTCAGGGTCATGAAGTCACCCAGTGTCACCGACTGAGCATTTTCCATGTGTCAGAAAGTTCAGGGGAGTGAATCTATTCCTGACCTTGGTCAGTCTCTGCCCTTGTGGGACCTTCATTCGAGTGTGTGTGTGTAAGACAAGGAAAGATGCAAAATAAACATAAAACAAGTCCGTGGGGTATTTTGTTAGAAGATGCTAAACACCATAAAAAAAGGAAAAATATTAGATCATCAGGTAAGTCATATTTTCTATGCAAAAATGTGTCACAAATTTCTGGACGACCCGATATACAGTACAGGTGTGGGTGGGGACTAGGAGATGGAGGTGGCAGAGTTTAATAGGGGCCAGGGAGAATGTCACTGAGTAAGGGACATTGGAAGGACAAGAGGGTGAGCCATGAGGGCATCTGAAGGGACAGTGTTCCCTGCACATGGTGGAATCCTGCCCACACGACTATCATAATATAGGAGATCAAACCACAGGCTGAGCCAATGCTAATAGAAAAGAGGGATAAAGTAGAATTATTTGATAATGAGACGATAGTGTAAGAAAAAAGAAATACCCATCTCAGCTTCATGGCTGAGACCCCTCAAAAAAAGGCAGATCTACAAGAGAAAAACGCACAGGTGCAGAACGTACTTTTCATGTGACCTGGGAGCCTTCCTAAGGAAATGAAGACCAAGAAACAGGTAAGCCCGGTGCCATTTCTAAGCTAGGCTTGTCGAAGGAATGGCTAGTGGATGGAGATGCGATTGAACACAGGAAGTAAAATCTAATTATAATTCGCTGGAAGGACTTAGTGAGGTCTGGTTGTTCAGAATCTTTTCGATGTCCCTAGGTCTTAAGAGATAAGGGTGTCCTTTCCTCTGGACGTAGGGAGGACTCCTCTCAAATGAGGGTCTTATGATCTGCTTCGGGGGGAAGGGCAAAAGGGGGACGGGGGTAAAGCTTTCTGCCATATTGGGAGGCCACGTGTCCCCAGTCCCATTGTCAATAATGACACAGTGGATGACTTCCTAGGGGTGGATGACTGAAGAATATGTGACCCCTTTGCTCCCATCGAAGAGTCACAGCCAACAAAAGACAGGCAACAAGAGGGAAGTCTAACAGACTCATTTAATTATGGTTTTGCATGGCATGGGAGCCTTCAGAATGAAGACCCAAGGACCCAGGGAAAACTATCTTTTTCTTTTTCTTTTTTTTTTTTTTTGTCAGAGGGCATGTGTGCTCACCAGGGGGAGAGAGAGAAGGTCAGAGAGGGAAAGTGAGAAAGCACTCTCCAGTGAGGAATAGTCACACCACAATCTCTTCTCCTTCATATCTCCGTCCTTCCAGGAATTTGGACATGTACACACATGATTTTCAAGCCTCCTGGTCCAGAACTCAAACTGTGCTCAGCCATATGGGATCCAGCTTTCTTAACCACCATGCTACCAGCTGACCCCAAAACCAGGCTTCATTTTATTTTTATTTTTGCCAAAGCACAAGTGCACTTGCGGGAAAGTGACAGAGAGAAAGGGAAAGTGAGAAAACACCCCCCAGGAGGGATAGCCACGCTGCAGCCCCTTCCCTTCCATTCTCCTCTTGGGATTTGAGGCATGCACACACATATGTGAATTTCAAGTCACTGGGTCTGAGACTAGAACTGCAGAGCTGGCCATGTGAGATGTAGTGCCTCTGCCACCACACCACCAACTGGCCCCCAAACTGTCCATTCTTATGTTTAAATTCGGTGAAGAGTGGACAGCCACGTAGAAATGTGATTGGACCAAAGGGGACGTTCCAATGGTAACAGATACTGGGGAAACTGGCAGGGTCTCTCTCTGGACTCTCGGCCTCCCTCTGGGGCATTCCTTCCTCCAAGTGCAGGGCAGGACCCATTCCGGAATGAGGGTCTTCCGCTCTCCTTTCAGACAAGGTAGGTCAGAGAATTTCTATGTGGCCTACTTCTACACAGAAAAATGGGGGAAAGTTAGTAATATTTCTAGATTTTATGGCTGGTGTTGGGCGAGAGGCATTCTGGTTTTCACAAACCAGAATGAATCCTTGGGAAAGATTAATTGAAGGATTCATGAACCAGAATGAATCCTTGAGAATCCTTGGGAAGGATTCTCATTTCTAGGGCCTACTTTGGGAGGGAAAGATTAGCAGTAATATATGAGAAAAAGACTTTGCTTCCAAAATCCTTCCACCGTCTGTCAGTTCAAAGCTCTCTGCACACCAAAGTGCCACAGTTCGAGGTATCGTTTCCTGAGTCCCAACAGCTTCTAGAAAAAACATCCCAAAAGTTAGAACTCTCAAAGCAGATACAGGAGTGTGACAGCAATTAGTCAGACCCTAAGCAGCTTTGATTTTCTGAAACCCAGAATAACTCCTGAGAAAATCTGAGACTATATATGTGCTTCTTACAGTATATGTGATACTTGCATTCCTAGAAACTTTTTTAAAGAGAGATTTTTGCTCTAGTACGCATGTGCTTGTGGGGGGAGGAGAGGAGGGGGATTGAGAAAAAGAGAGAGACAGAAAGCGAGAAATTATCCTCCCGGGGGGATAGACACACTGCAATTCCTTCTTCTCATTCTCCTCTCAGGATTTTGAACACTCATGCACACATACCTGGCGTGAGTTTTAAGCTGCTGGGTCTAGGGTTCGAACTGCAGTCGACTACATGGGAGTCCAGCAACATAACCATTATGCCATCAGCTGGTCCCTCTCAAAACATTGTTTAATTGTACAAAAATGTTCTATATTTATTTGTAAAATGAAGATTGGTTCTTGGCTCAGGTCATTGTAACAGATTTCGCCTGCTTCGTGTCTGTCTGGATCTTCTAGCTGGATCTTGGATGATGCTGTAGGAATCAGGATTTTATTGTGTGGATTGGAACCTATCTGCTTGTCGTTTTCAACATCAAATTAAAAGCCAGTAACATCTCATATTCACGCTATCAAATCGTCTCCTCACGTTTCCAAAATGCCCTCTAGGTGGAGCTACCACCCCAGGTTGAAAATCACCGGTCTAGCCCATTCATTTTATGTATTTGAAAACCCAAGGACTGGAGGATCTCGTGGCTAAAATGGGATGTCGGTGACCACACAGTCAGTAAAGAGCAGGACTAGGTAAATTTTACTTGTTATAGTAATGATAAAAATTATTTATTAGGTATCTTTGTGCTTGCCTATTAAGAGTTGGACCGGAGGAAACATGAAAGTAAAATTCTCTTGTAAAATATTTCAAAATTGAGCCAGCAGGTGTCAGGGAGATTAAGGCAGTTGGATCCCACATGGCCGACTCCATGGTTTGAGTCCAGGACTCTGCGGTTCAAGTCTAGAACCCGGAGGTTTAAAAATCATGCCAAATGTGTGTGCCCAAAATCTCAGGAGGAGAATGGAGGAGAAAGGATTGTAGGGTGGCCATCCCCTCAGGAGGTGATCCCTCACTCTCTGTCTCTCTCCAGCAAGCATATGCACCCTATAGCAAAATAACAATACTAATCATTAAAAATAGTAACTTCAATATCTCCATTATAAATGGAATTGTGTAGAAAAGTTGGAAAATGCAGAAGAGCAACAGAAAAAAAAATGATTTTTGAGTCAATTCCATGGCACAGTAATGTGCTACTAAAGAGAAGCTGGATCCCACATGGCGAGTGTGGTTCAAAACCCTGGCCTGGTCAGGCTGAAACACACAGGGCATGCACACGAGTGCCCAGGATCTAAGGAGCTAGGGGCCTGGAGGAAGGGCATCCAGGTGGGCCTAGGCCTGTGGAGGGGGCCTCTCTCTCGCTCACACATGTGCACATACGTGCTCTATCCTGAGTACTGCTGCACCGTGCCCGGCCCCTAGAACCTTATTCAGTACAGCAATCTCTCTCCCAGGCTTTGGGAACTGAGACACAGAGACTCTACGAAGTCTCTGTAGTGTTTATGCAGTCCTAGGGCTGTGATGTGGCCATCTCTCACCTTGTGAAGGAAGAAACGGATGGAATCAGGAAGAAGTGTGGGGTGCAGGTATGCTAGGTGTTTTGGGGAGTAGAGAAGGCCAGTGATTGTGGAGTTGGTAGGAGATAGGTTTGGACAGATTTTTTTTTTTTTTTTTGAGAGAGAGAGATTTTTGCTATAAGGGCGCATGTGCTCGCCAGAAAGACAGGGAGAGACAGAGAGGCAGAAAGCGAGAAATCACCTCCCAGGGCGGGTGGCCACGCCACAATCCCTTCTCCTCCATTCTCCTCTCAGGATCTTGGGCACCATGCACATGTGCCCGGCGTGAGTTTAAGCCACCGGGTCCAGGACTCGGACCTCAATCGGCTACATGGGAGTCCAGTGACATAGCCATTACACCAACTGCTGGTCCCTGGATGGATGTATTCCAAGGGGAAAGAGGAAACCATTGGAAGACATAGGTGGTGAATCAGGAAAATGACAGATCAGATCACTGCTGGGGGACAAGGCAGGGAGACTGTCATGAGGCAGGCCTTGCCTCCACTGAGGTGGCGGGGCCAGGTTAGGTAAGTTCCCCAAGGGAAAGTAAAGAGTCCTTCCACTTCGTCCCGCCCCTTGGTTCTTCTCTCTGTAACCTGCTGATCAGTGGTTCCTTGTGACCTGTGAGGGGTGAAGGTTGAACAAGGCGAAGCCTGGTGAGGACTTGCACAGAGTGAGTTTTCAGTGAGTGGCCGTCATTCTTCTTGTTATTCTCCTGACAAAAATAAAAGAGCCCTGGCCAAGCCACACTCCTGCAGGGCCTTGACAACACCATAAAAACACAAAGCGCTGGGATTGAAAGAGTGGGCAGGGGGCGCTGTAGCAAGATGTGTGTCTCCTCTTGAAATACAGCAAGAAATGAATTGGGGAACCTGAATGTTTTCTGTCCTACTCGCTGTCCTTCTGTCTCCCTTCTCTCCTTTCTTCCTCTTATACTTCCTTCAAATAGGAAATTTTAATAACTGTTCCCTAGAACGATCCTATTTCTATTTCTGAAAAATGATTCCTCTCTGTGAGGAAGGAGTCTCCTTCAGAAGCCTGAGTTCTTCCTCCTGCCGGTAAAGAACCTGTGGCCTCGCTTGGCCAGGATGCAGACCCATGCCAGGGCCAGGTGCCAGGTGCCAGGTGGGGCAAGCAGGGGGAAGATGAGTGTCTGGGCACTGGGTCTCCTGGCCAGAGTCACCACATGTCACTATGTGCGCCATCCCATTCCCTCTTCCATTTGTGAAGGAACTGGGTTCCCTCCACCCCCTTCCAGGTCTGCAGCTGTGGTCGGGGCTGGGAGGTGCCTCTGGTGAGGAAGGAAAGAGGGAGGGATTGTCCTGCCATAGAAATAGTCACCATTTCTTAACACTTCCTCTGTGCCACAGGCCTGCCAGGTATTTTTCTTACTTTTTTTTAAAGTTGAACATGTATAAGTAATGTATTTATGGAGTACATAGAAAGGATCATCGTAAGGAGGTCCCTCCCTTGTCCAGAGAGTACAATGCGTTTCCAAATACCCACAAACCTCCTCTCATGCTTTTCCCATCCAATATAGCGCCCGGTACGCTTCTGCACCTTGCTTTTTGTCACGTAATAATGTACCTTCTACACACAGAACTTTCTTTATTTAAAGAATTATTTTATTTTATTCATTATCAACAGTTTTTAATTAATTAATTAATTAATTTGACCAGAGAGAGGAAAGTGAGAAAACAAGCTGTTGAGTCCAGGACTCGAATCATGGTCAGACATGTGGAAGTTCAGCGCCTTAATCACCATGCATCTCTGTCCCACCCCGCCCCCCCCAGACCTTTTATATATGTCTACATACAGAACCATGTAAGCTGGACAGATGTGTCAACATTTATTGAACCTGTTTCCTATCGATGGAAACGTAGGCTGCTTCCTGTCTTTTGCTGTTCCAAACAACACTGCAGGGACTATTCTGTACAAATGTCGTCACTTGTGTTGTGAAATTTTAATTTTTAAAATAAAGTTTATTGATTTACTTATTTCACACATGAGGCAGAGAAAGAACCAGTACCCACAACGGGGTCTTTACAATGCGACTCACTCCGAGTCTCAGGTGTCTCTGGACCATGGGCACGTGTGCGTGTGCTCAGCACACTCAGGGAGGTCTTAGGGCGTGGACCCAGAGCCTTCCCATGTCGGTCAGTCTCACAGGGCATCGAGTCCCACTGCTATGCCACAGGCCAGCTCCCAAGAATTTAAATTTTTTATTGCATTTGTAGTTGAATTTATAACACTCTTGGCTTCTAGGTTCGGGTCAAACTTATTTTTTCCTATTTCTGGAAGTTAAAAAATATATATAGTTTCACTTTTTGTCTAGGTTTTCTTTTACATTTTTTTAAAAAAATTTTCAGTGGGGCACATGCACTTGCCAAGACAGAGGTAAAGAGGGAAAGTAAGAAAGCACCCCCAGAGGGGATGGCCTTGCCACAATTTCTTCTCTTCTGCTCTCAGGATTTGAGGTGTGCATGCACATGCGACTGGTGTGTTTTTCAAGCTGTGGGTCCAGGACTCGAACTGTATAGCCAATCATGTGGGATCCAGCTGCCTTAGCCTTCACATTATCTGCTGGCCCTGTCTGGGTTTTCTTTTGTGGAAGGCGTGAAGTTGGCATCCAGATTCATTTCCCCCTCACTGTTCTGCCGAGTACTTCAAGTGACTTTTCTCCCCACAGCCCTGGGACCTACATTCTACAATAGTTGTATTATCTATTTTTAGCTAACACAATCTTACAGTTGATGAAATAAAGGCGTGGAGAGGAGGAGACACAGGCCTAGCTCACACAGGAAATAACTGGAAGCTGATTTCCCACCCAGAGATCCCACACTTAACCACGATAAAAACAGCCTTTATTCTGAGCCAGGAAATTACCTAAAATTTTTTTTAAAAAAAAAACTTTCTATCTATTTTAGAACAGTTTTAGATTTACCGAAAAATCTTAAGGATTATACTGTTTCTACGTGATCCTCACACAGTTTTATCTTCTATCAATATTTTATATCAATAATGGTATATTTCTTGCAATTAATGAGGCAATATTGATACATGATTATTGACTGAAGACCTTATTTTATTCAGATTTCCACAGTTTTAACTTAATGTATTTTTTCCCTCATGTGCCAGGAGCCCATCTGGGACACCACATTGTCAACGTCTCTTTCCTGTTTTCTTGGCTGTGGCAGTTTTTGTACTTTTCTTTCTTTTCTTTTATTATTTCATTTTTTTAGAGGGATTTTTTTTCCCCCAGAGGGCACATGCTCTTGCTGAAGAGACAGAAAGCAAGAAATCAGCCCCCAGGGGATATGGGCACGTTGCAATCCTTTCTCCTCCATCCTCCTCTCGGGATTTGGGACACACACACACACACACACACACACAGGCACCTGGCTTCTGGGTCTGGAACGCAAACCACAGTCCACTACGTGGGAGTCCAGCGAGGTAATAATTACGCTATCTGCTGGCCCCCCTTTCTCTCTCTTTTAATAACCTTGACAATATTTGGAGGAGCACTGATAGTTATTTTGTACAATCTCTCTCAATCTTACGATTAGGCTGGGATTGCGGGGTCATTCTCATCACGTCATAATATCAAGGGTACTCCCAGGCCGGTGGCTCTCTCATCACCGATAACCGTCGGTCTGAGAAGTGCCTGTCAGGCATTACCCACAGGTCACTGCAAAGTTACCCCCACTCCCTTCCAAGCTGTGCTTTTTGTAAAGATGTGCCTAGACGCAGCGCACAGTTAAGGAGGTGGCAGTTAAGCCCCACCGCCTCAAAATAGCTAACCCACGGAGAAGTCTGCGCAGGAGATGCATTTACATTACCCATGTGTTTAATCATTTATTTACATTTGGCAATTACTTGTAATTTTTTTAAACTGCACATGGACATATGGATAGAAAAGAGAGGTAGAGACAAAACGTGGAAATGGCGCAAAATTGAAAAGACAAGCTGGCATTTACAAACACGTACAAATATGTTCTCCCCCCCCCTCTCTTTTTTTGGTACCCAAGTGGTGACTTCCTAGATACACTTGTTCCGAGTCTTGGTTATTTTTATTACTACTATTTTTAATATAGTAAGACATCCGGGAGGTCGCTCCTGATCCCCGCCGCTGGGTGGAGCCTTGGCGACCTCTGGAGCGCCCCCGGCCAGCTCTCGGTCCCCAAGCGCAGCGGGCGGGGGTCCTGCAGCCGCGGGCGTGGGAAGGGCGCGCGCGCCGCCAGGCTCTGTGACGG
>NW_006159657.1:8960542-8962486 GCF_000334495.1 Tupaia belangeri chinensis | reverse complement strand
GGGCGCCCAGTCTCCTCCCCCGCCCTGAGCCCGGCGCCCCGGCTAGGGGGCAAAGAGGTGGGAAGGGGGTCTTGTTACCCGGCCGGTCTTCCTCCAGCCGTCCTCACCCAGTGCGGAGGGCGCGCCCCTCCAAAAGCTCCAGGGTAGCGGTTGCACCGCGGCGGGCGGGCCTCCCAGGTGCTGGCCCGCAGGGCTTCGGCCCATCTCCAAGTAACCGTCTCTGTTAAAGGAAAAGTTGTTTTTGTTTGCTTTGGTAGAGGTTTTTGCCTTAGGGCGCGTCCGCTCGCCAGAGAGAGACACAGAGACAGTGAGAGTGAGAGGGAAGAGTGAGAAGTCACCCCCACCTCCCATGGCCGCGCCGCGATCCCTTCTTCATTCTCCTCCCGGGATCTTGGGCACACAAGCACACGTGCCCAGCGTGAGTTTCAAGCCACCGGGTCCAGGATTCAACCACGGGGGCCATTTGGCAGTCCAGTGACGCTACCGCCACGCCATCTGCTGGTCCCAAATGAAAAGAGATGTAAGAGCCCGGCCAGCACCAACATTTTGAATGAGATGTCTTCCAGACGTTTCAGGCTCTTTACCATGAGACCTACCTGAAACTGAATTCTGCCTGGACTGCTTGTTGCTGTGTGACCTTCGTAAGTGGCCTGCCTTCTCTGAGCCTCAGTTCTTCAACAGTACCGTGGGGAGGGAATGGTGGTAGGATTCGCTGAGAAACGTGTGAAGTGTATGGCACATTGTCTGGTACACAGAAAGGCGTACTAAATGATAGCTTGGCCACGCATTATATTCTGTTTTTCCCCCTTTTATTAGGCTAAACAGCCAAGTGTACAACTCTGTGATTGTTTGCAATGTATGTACCTGTCTCTCAGGATGAGAGTTGCCTGCACCCACAGGCTTCCGTTTGTAGCATTTGTGTCTTACATTTGTCCTGAACAAAAAACACAAGACCCTGCTGTGAACTTTATCTGCAGCGTTTATCTCTGTTTCAGGTTGAGACTAGATATTTAACAAAACCAAGAATTTAGAGTAAAACTTCAGTGTAGAGTTGGGCATTGGCCCTTCCTACGGGTTTTTCTGAACCTCTAGAAGAGAAAAAGAAAAAAATCCTAGGAGCGACCTAGACCCTGGGAACATGCTCAGGAATCAGAAGAAAAAAAAAAACTTAGACTGAGCTCCAATGTTAATTTTCAGTTCAATTTTATTTTTTAAAGGATTTTTTATTTAATTTTATTTATTCACTTATTTTCATTTGACCAGAGGGAGACACAGAGAAAGAGGAGAAGTGAGAAAGCAAGCCACCAGATCCAGGACTCGAACTGTGGTCGGCCACGTGGGAGGGTCCAGCACCCCAACCACCACACTATCTGCTGGTCCCAATTTTCAGTTCAATTTTAACACCACTGGTGTCAGCTCAATTTCAGCCTTCAATAATAGTCACTTGAGTATTTTTCTGGTTGATTTTCAATTAAAGTATTCTTATTCAGAAGACCATTACAATTAAGATGTCGGTCCTGTTTCCCACACAAGGCATGAATTTACCTTTCTTGAATCTGCTGAGTGTCTAAAGGGTTGCTCTGGACATCTTTTTATTAATACTCTTAACTGCCTAGTCTCCAGCAAAATATGTCTTTCCTGCCTTTGAACAGATGATATTTTTTGACCTTGTACCCACCTAAATGGGCTGGAGCTAGGAGTGACCGTATTTGTAACTCCGTAGCACTTTGTAAACTGGGACCTTCGGTCTGGTCTGTGTGTCATGGAAGGACAGCCAGGGAGGGGGCAAGAGACAAAGGAAGTCTGGCTTAAAAAACGAGAAGTGTGTTTTCTTCTAAATGATAAAACAGATCAGTCCCCTGCTTAATTTAAACCCCCCAGTGGCTTCTCACTTCTCTGAGCAAAAACTCCAGGCTCTTCCAGGGGAGCCACACCCACCTGGTG
>NW_006159657.1:8947961-8960493 GCF_000334495.1 Tupaia belangeri chinensis | reverse complement strand
GATGTCCCAGCCACACTGGCTGCCTCCCCATTGCTCCAACCTACCAAGATGACTGTGCCTCAGGGCCTCTCCTTTGCATCTGCAGTTCTTCGTCTGGACCACTCTTTTTTCTTTTTAAATAGAATTATTTTGTTTAACTTTGTTTATCCATTTATTTATTTATTTTAATTTGACCAGAGAGGGTTAGAGTGAGAGAGAAAGTGAGAAAGCAAGCAACCAGATCCAGGACTCGAACCATGGTCGGCCATGTGGGAGTCCAGCGCCCTTAACCAACACACTACCTGCCAGCCCCTGGACCATCCTTCTCTTTGGTCTTCACATGGCAGCCTCTTCTTCCTGCCAGGTGTCTGCTCAGTGTCACCTTGGAGAGGCCGACCTCTAGAACCATCTTGTCTGAAGGACTGCTCCCACCTCTTCCTTGAAGGAGTTGCCTTGCCTCTTCCTTCGGGGCACTGAGGTCATCTGGTTTGAGTGCTTCCTTGTTCGGTAGCTCTCTCTCCTGGAGTGTGGGTGCCACACAAAGCAGGGGCCTTGTCTTGTTTCCCTAGAACCCTGCCTGGCACATAGTAGAGTGCACGCTAAATATGTGTTGAGTGAGGGGCCAGCAGGTGGCGTGGTGGTTAGGGCACTAGATTCTCACATGGCTGACATGGTTTGGGTCCCAGACCCAGCGGCTGGAAAATCACACCGGGCGCACGTGTGTGCGTGCCCAAAATCCTGAAAGGAGAATGATGGAGAAGGGATTGTGGCATGGCGATCCCTCCAGGGGAGAGGTTTCTCACTTTGTCTCTGTCTCTCTGGCGAGTACACATACCCTTTGGCAAAAACCTAACCCAAACCATGTATTATGATACGTGTGTGCCTGACGTGGTGATGACAGGTCACACCGGAGTTCCAGGTGGACGTCCTCATTTCCCTCACTTCCTGCTGGTGTCTCTGGGCAAGGCAGTTAGTGCTTGGTGCCTCAGTTTCCTTAGGTATTAAATGGAGGTAATGAATGTACCTACTTCAGGGGGTCATTATAAGGCTTAAGCACTTTATATATAAACAACCTAGTAAGGACTTAGTTTTCTATGAGTCTACCTAAAGTTAGCGGCTTAGAATAATGATCATCGTTGGGACCAGCAGTTAGTGTAATGGCTATGTCCCTGAGCTCCCATGTAGTCAACTGCAGTTCACGTCCCGGATCCGGTGGTGTAAACTCACACCGCGTGTACGTGTGTGCGTGCCCAAGATCCCGCGAGGAGAATGGAGGAGAAAGGATTGCGACATGGCCATCCTCCTTGGAGGGGTGATTTCTCGCTTTCTGTCTCTCTGTCTCTCTGGTGATTGCACATGCCCTGTAGCAAAAACCTCTCCAAACAAATAAAAAAGAATGATCATCGCTTACTCTCTCATAGCTTCTGTGGGTCAGACATCAGGACTGGCTTATCTGAGTGATTCTACCTCAGGGCCACCCACAAGGTCAAAGTCAGGGTGATGGCTGGGGACACAGTCATCCAGAGGTTTGGCTGGGCTGGCAGGCCCCTTCCCGGATGGTCAGCTCATACACACGGTGACGTGACGCTGGCTGTTGGCAGGAGGCCTCAGCACCTCCCCACACGGCCCTCCACAGGACTGCTTGAGTGCCCTCAGGACGTGGCAGCTGGTGTCTCCAGAATGGACGATCCTAAAGAGCAAAGCGGAAGCTGAAATGTCTTTTACGATCTGGACCTGGAAATCACACTGGTACTTCCGCTGAACCGTATTGGCCTTTGTGGTCAGCCCTGTTCGGTGTGGGAGAATGAGACTGTGGGATACTGGGAGGGAAGGCACACTCGGGCTCCGTGGAACTGGCCACAGTGCCACGTCAGCCTTTTCTGTTGTTACTGGTGTCTGTGTGCCCCCTGCTGCATGACAGGCTCCAGGAGGGCAGGGCCTGGGCCCCTGGGCTCAGTGCTGTGTCCCTAGGTGGGGCCCAATGCTTGTACCTCGGGGCCTTTGCTTCCTGATTTGGTCTGTGTCTTGGCTCTCATACCCCTCTGCTACCCCACACCCGCCAACAGTCTCCATGTCGCTGCTGCTGCCGCCTTTTTGTTGTTGTTGTTGTTAGCTTTACTTATTTCTCCCATGAGAGAGAGACATAGAAATATAGATAGGCCCCTCAAATGGGGTATTCATTCCACTTTCCACCCTAGTCTCAGCATGCCCTTGGCAATGCTCAGGGAGGACCTAGGATGTGAACCTAGGACCTTTCCACTGTGGGTCTAGTTGCAGTGCTGCAGCTTCACCGTCTGGACCCTCCATGATGCTTCTGGAGCGTGTCCAGCTCCTGTTCCCTCCGCTGTGTAAACTATTACTCTACTTCCTTCTAATGAATACATGCCCTTTCTCTTATCTTTACATCTGGGCGACTTCCTCCTGGGAGCCTTCTCTGATCACCTCCGCTCCCCCAGACTGGACGCCATGTCCCGTCTCCATGCCAACACAGCCCCCGGCCTCACCCTGTCCACGTAGCCATTGCACTGCATTCTTGAGTCATGTCATTTAAAGAGCAGGGCTTTTGGAATTGCACATATGTGCAGTCGGCCCCTGATCTGGCCCCTGATCGGCTAGGTGGCTTTGAGCAAGTTACTTCCTTTTCTGAGCCTCGGTTTCCCCCTCTGTAAGGTGGAAATTCCGATGGGAGTAGAAGCCAGGGAGCCACCTTGTCTTAGTGGCTCTGGCAGAGGATTTCTGCTCCAAGCCGCCCACGCCCAGCCACTGCTAGTTTCTCCATTTCCCTCCTCAGAGCTTTGCATTTGCTGTTCCTCCTCCCTTCCATGCACTTCCTGACGCCAGCTCCTTGTGCTTGTGCTGTCAGCCTGAACGTCACCACCTTGGAGAAGCAAAGACCTCACCCCATCTAAGGTACTCCCTGGAGGGACCAGCAGATGGCATAATGGTTACATCCCTGGATTCCCACTCAGTCGACCTTGGTTCAAGTCCTGGACCCAGCGGGTTAAACTCACACTGAATGTGTGTGTGTGCATGACCAAGATCCCGAGAGGAGAAGGGAGGAGAAGGGATTGTGGTGTGGCCATCCCCCTGGGGGGTGATTTCTCGCTTTCTGTCTCTCTGTCTCTCTCTGTCTGGCAAGCACACGTGCCCTATAGCAAAAATATCTTTAAAAATTTTTTTTTAAAATGAAGTAGCCCCTTGAGAGTGTATCCCTGTGCTTCTTTGCCCTTGGCTGCATGAGGCCTGGCATGTTCTGTGTTTGTCGAATGCAGTGCCTCTTCATGGCCTTTCCCTTGGAAAATGCTTACACCATTCCATTCACTACGTGCACCGTCCTGGGTCATCTTTAACAAGTATGTGTGCAGGGTCCTCCCTGCCCCCTCCTTTTATGGAAGTATAGTTCACATAACAAAAGTAACCTTTTTTTTTTTTTTTTTTTTAATTGGCAAGGGGTGCATGCCTGAGAGAAGAAAAAAGGAAAGAGAAAGCACCCCAACAGGCCTGCTCACACCGCAATCTTTTTTTTTTTTTTCCCATTCTCCATCCCATCCGGATCCTGGCCACACTCACTGTATTCTTCAAGTCAGTGGGACTAGGACTCACACCCTGGTCGGCCATGTGGGATCTGGCCTCTTCTGCAGAGGAAGTGCTAATGGCCCTGTAGTGCTTAGCATTCATTTTTTGAGGGGGTACTTTATTGACTTGCCATGTGTGAGAAAGCACCTGCTGTGGGGACAGGATCCACACCGTGCTCCACCCCAGCCTCAGCTGGGCGTGGCTAGATCATGGGCACAGATGTGCCCAGAATGCTCAGGGAGGCCTCTGGACACGAACCCTGAACCTTCCCATGTGGCTCAGCGAAGCACAGCATTGCATTTTCTCTCTGCACCACCGTCTGGCCCTGCGTGTCTGTACTTCCAGAAGAAATGCTGTTGGGTATTAACTATGGGTAAACTGTTATTTTTTGGATGTGTTTCAGTCCAACAGACCTCGGTAAACTTGCAGACCACCATTCGGCCTCCGGTATTTATTCTTTTCCTTATCTGCAAAGTCCAGTCAGCCGGGTCACCCGTCACCCTTACAGGTGTCTCAGGAGTAAGGAATGTTCTGCCAGTCTGGACACAGCGAGAGGTGCCCCAGATCATTTCGGGGCTGATTATTTCTCAGCTCACCCCACACCCCCTTGACTTATTTTTCCCTCTCTGTCTGTAAGAGACTGGGCTCTGCCCAGCACTCAGGTCCAGATTAGGCCCAAAGGCCCCCGGGTAGCTTTTATGTTTGTTTTTTTAGGAAGTGAGGAATATAGAAGGATAAGAGGGGGAAGTAGTTTTTCAGTATTGTGACGTTTATTGCAATCTGGTTGCTTTTTAAAGAAGCATTGTTTGGGCCTGGGACCACCCAGATCCCTGCTGGGCGGTCCCTACCCCTTTGTCCCTCAGAGGAGGAGGAAGGGAAGTCTGGTCCTGTGCGCTGACCAGGCCCTGGGATCTAGTGTGCAGGAGGCCGGTGGCGTCCCTGCTTTCACAGAGGAGACGCTAAGCCGGAAAGAGCAAATGGGACTGGGCCTGGCACCCAGGTCCCGGTGCACTGAGCTGCATGCAGGAAGCCACAGGGCCAGCTGCGGGTCTGCCTCCTAGGTTGACCTGAAAGCATGCTGGGTATGCAAGCGTGTACCTAAGATCCTGACAAGCCAGAGAGCTGGAGGAGGGGACCACGGTGTGACAAGACCTTGTCGCGGATACCTGTGTTGTCTCTTTTGTCTCCTCTCCCTCTCACGCATGCATGCTTTCTCTCATGAGTATAATAAAAACGTTGGGCCAGCCCATGGCCTAGTGGTTAAGGAAGCCAGATTCCACATAACTAACTGCAGTTTGAATCCCTGCCCTCGTGGCTTGAAAAACATGCCAAGTGCATGTGCACGCATGCCCCAAATCCCAACAGATGGAGAAATGCAAGAGATGGGATTATGGCATGACTGTACCCCAATGGGGGGTGCTTTCTCCTTTTCTTCCTCTCTCTCATCTCCCTGGCAAGGGCACACAACCTGTTACAAAAACAAACAAGTAAAGGGGCCAGCAGGTGGCATGGTGGTTGGGGACACTCCCACGTGGGCAACTGTGGATCAAGTCCTGGACCTGGCAGCTTGCTTTTTCACTGTCTCTCTCTCTCTCTTTCACTCTCACTCTGTCCCTCTCTGGTCAAGTTAAAATAATAAAATAAATAAATAAATGGATAAAGTCAAATAGAATAATTCTTTAAAAGCAAAAAAAAAAAATAGAAATTTTAAAAAAAGAGAAAGGAAAAAAATAGGATAGCTGAAACTAGCTCTTACTGCAGCGTAGGTAGTGAACGGAGTGAGCAGGTACCTGCTTAGTGTGAGCGAGGCCTTGGAAGGAGTGACTTCTGAGCTGAGGCCTGACACGTGTAAAGGAGCCATTCATGAGAACTCCAGGTGGAAAGAATCCAGGGGACAGTCCAGCAAGAACAAAGGGCTGGGTGTGGTACTGACTTGGTGTAGCTGAGGAGGCCTCAGGCTGGAGATGGGATGAGACTGGACAAACCTGAGCCCTTTCATGAGAATCCGGGAGCCCTAGTCACCAGTTTGGTTTGGGACCCAGTTTGTGTAAGTTCAATCCCTTGCACCAACTCAATGAAAATAGGTGTTTTTTACGCAGTTTACCCGGTGGAAACAGGCTCTGAGAAGTTACTGAATAAGCTACCGGAGCAGAAGAACATTAGTGTTCCAGAGCTCGTGCGTCCCTGTGTTCATTGCTGAATATTTATTGAGCACCCATTAGGTGCCAGGCCCCATGATGATCATCCAGGGGGCTGAGAGTGACTATGACATGCTGAACATGTCATAGTCATGTTCTCTTTGCCCTCCTGGTTCAGACCTTAGCTCAACCTTGGACAAAGTTCGGGTCTTCTCCAAACCTTCCCCATCTGCAGAATGAAGATATTAGATAAGAAAGATGTGAGATAAAGTCGTGACGAGGCTAGAGATCACTATGTGAGGGTTTGGATGGGGGGTGGGGGGTCCTACTGCCTGCTAAGTGCTCAGTAAAGGCTCTTATCCTTCTTCTAGGAACATTGGAACTCTTTTTCGGAGAGGTCCTAGCCAAGGAGAATAAACACTCCACTTGGTTCATAGCAAGAAGATCCCCCACTGCAAGTTTAAAATCTTCATGTAGGGACCAGCATATGGCGTAATGGTTACGTCGCTGGACTCATAAGTAGTCAACCGCAGTTCAAGCCCCCAGACTTGGCAGCTTAAAACTCACCTGGGTGCATGTATATATCTGCCCAAAATCCAGAGAGGAGAAGTCAGGAGAAGGGTGTGACCATCTCCCCAGAGGATGATTTCTCACTTTCTGTCTCTCTGTCTCTCTGGTGAGCGCATGCACCCTATAGCAAAAATCTCTCTTGAAATAGAAAGAAAGAGAAAAATTGTTCACGTACAGTTTACCAATAAATAACGAGTTACAGCCCGCATGTGGCGAGCACAACATGACAGGTACCATTCTAAGCCACAGCTTCACAGACTGTACCCCATGGGCTCAATCTCGTCTGCTACTTTTTTCTTTATTTTTAAGAATTATTTTATTTAACTTTATTTATTTTAATTTGACCAGAGAGGGACAGAGTGAGAGGGAGAGAGAGAGAGAGAGAGAGAGAGGGAGGGAAAGATAGAAAGCAAGCTGCCAGGTCTGGGACTTGAACCATAATCAGCCATGTGAGAGTTCAGCGCCCTTAACTGCCATGCCACCTGCCAGTCCCTGCCACTTATTTTTGTAAATAAAGGTTTATTAGAACAAGACCATGCCCCCCGTTATGGAGCGTCTGTAGCTGCTTCTCTGCTGCATGGCGGTGCTGTCGTGTGGGCCCGTATGGCACATGGTGTTTACCATCCGGCTCTACAGAAGAGCTTTTGCGACCCTGTTTCTACACACTGACCATGACAGTCACCTAATCTCAGGACAGCGGTCCAAGGTGGGAACTCTTGTCTCCATTTTACAGGTGGGAAAACTGAGGTACCAAGTGTCCAAGAAACTTGCCAGGTCACACAAGTGGCGAGTGGAGCTGGGGTTCGAATCCAAGCAGGTGGCTTTAGAGGTTGTGCTCCTAACTGCTATGCCTTCCCGCCTCCTGAGACATGGTCCTTGGCATGTGGAGGTTGGGACTGGGTGCCATGTTCCATGGCAGCCCACCAGATGTCCTACTGGCTCAAACACCAGGGCACCTGGGTTCCAGGCCCTGCGGTGGCTCTGACTCCCGAGTTAGTCACTGTTCCTGAAGTCTGTAAGCTCCTCTGGTTATAAAACTCTGGGCTCGGCCAGTCTCAGCCCCACCCAGGTGCCCATGGGCATGACTCACGGCAGGTCCAACCTGCCGTCCCTTCTGAGTCTGGCAGATGGTGAGGTGCCCAGGGCTTCTGGCTCCTCCCCTAGCAGACTACGCTCTGGGCTTCTGGGAATGAGGCCCCACTTTGCTGACTTTTTAATGTGGCAACCGTGCTCAGCCTCAGTGACATGGGCTGCTAAGAAGCTGTGTCCCACAGGCTGGGACCACGTGGAAGGCCCAGGTCTGATTCCTGGTCCTGCCTAAAGGCCAGGCACTGTGGTGAATGCCTGTGATCCTAGCAACCAGGAAGGCTGAGGTAGGAGGGTCACGTGATCTAGGCTACCTGGGCAATATAGTGAGACCTTGTCTGAAGAAAAGAGCCAGGCAAAAAAAAAAAAAAAGGACCATCCTGGTAACACAGCAGTAACACAACTCTGTCCTACTGACACCATGTGGGCATGTCCCCCCCATACATTACATGTGCGCATACATGCCCACTGGTCCTGGCTGACTCAGGCTTGGGGGGATCACAGAGTAAAGACCCTGTTTGGATTCCCCATCCCCTCTCTTCCTCTCATGGAATGAATGGATGAATACCAACCACTAGGCACATGTGGCTTTAGAAATGTAAATGGAATAAGTCTTCCTTGTGTCCTCAGTCGGACTGGGCAGTGCCAATATAAATCATGTCCTTCATTGGAGAAGAATGGCCAAGCCCAACAAACATTGCCCTGGCTTGGATCATAGCATGCCACCCACTGTAGCTCAGGGCCTGACATAGCGGGAGGGACCCTGTTAAGCTGGAACCAGGCCATCACTCCTCTGCCATAACCTCCATGGCTCCAGCCTTCCCAAGTAAAAACCGGCATCCTCACCATGACCCTCAAGGCCCTGTGTGGCCTGGCTGGTTCTTCTCTGACCTCCTCTCCCATTGCTGTCCTTCCTCAGACTCCTCCAGCCCCACTGGTCTCATGCCTGCTGCTCACACCGGCTGACACCATTCTCACGGCCTTTGCACTCGCTCTTCTCGTGCTCTCTCGGAGGTGCTGTTCCCAGATGGCTTTGTAGCTGGTTCCCTCCTTTCCTTCTGGGCTTTCCTCAAATGTCACCTTCTCAGAAGCCTATCCTTGGTCACTCTGTTTAAAAATTGTAGTCCTCTTTCCTCAAACTTCCCATCTCCCATTCCTGACTGACTTTTCTCCACACACTTATCACCTGAAATTTGTTGTTCTCATCTGTTTAATGTCTGCCTCCTCCAGATAGAACGTGAGATCCAGGAAGGCAGGGAAATGGTTGTCGAATTCAAGTCTGTGTCCCAGTCCCAGAATAGGGCGGAGAGCTCAGCCATTGCTCAGTACTTGTTTGAGTGACTGAGTGGGTAAGCGATGGCTTGCTGGATGAGTTCCTGGCCCTGGAGGTTTCTCAGCACCTGACGGATGTGTCATAGCAGCTCCAGCTAGAGTCCCTGACTATGTACGCTCCCAGAGTAAGACCCTTCATAGCTGTAAGCACAAATTACTTGGGCACCTCACCTCCAAATGCCATCCAAAATCAAGACAGGATGGACAATGGTAGAGCGTTAGACACTTTTTATCACCCCTATAGAAAACAGTGTTCTATGCTCAGAATTTTTAAGTCTTTTTAGTTTTATTTACTTATTTATTTATTGGTGTCCCTGCTGCACTGGTGTGCAAAGCACATACGTGGATTGACATGGCAGGTGCTTCACCATTGCCTGAATCTCCAGCACCAAATGTATTCATTCACCATTCATGCATTTCTTCTTTTAGCAGGTATTTACTGAGTGCCCAGCCCATGCCAGGCTCTGTGCTAGACCTTGGAGATTCGGTGGTGATGGAGAGAGACAGGGTCCCTGCCCTCACGGAGGTTCATGGGGGAGAGTCAGGGTCAGAGACAACACACAAGTAAATAGGCAGAGGGTGGACTGATGGCAGGGTCGAGTGCAGCAGAGGGCCACTTCGGGTGACAAAGTCAGCAATGCTCATTGAGGCGGGAGCAAGTCATTGTTCCCAGACTCCCAGCCCTGGGTCTGGCACAGAGGGTGGCCTCCACACAGTCATCAAACAGCACAGGCTCAAACAGAACAGGCTCCCACAGCAGCTGGCGAGAGGCCAGGGGCCAGTGACCCCCAAGGTCCCTTCTCACCAGAGTTTCCATGGTGAGTGGGAAGCAAAGCCCTGCATGAGCTCAGCCCAGTACAGTCAGGCGGGTTCTTGGCAAGCCCTCTGGGCAAGCTGGTGGTGATCTTCGTGCCACTTAGATCATCACCCTTGGCAGGCGCCCACGTTCTGGGAGAGTTCACACTGGTTGGTAGGACTTGGTGTTCCATGGAAAGAGCTGCCAAAATGTTAGGGCCTATGTTTGCCCTCCAGGTGTGCCAGCCTCTGCCCATCCATTCACACGTTCGCTCATTCCAAAGATGAGCAAAGAGCTCCTCTAAACCTGAGTCAGACGGCGTCCGTAACCTGAGGAACACCAGAGACCAGGAGAGGTAGCTGCTCCTGCCTCTGCCCCACGTCTCCCTCCCACCTGAACGCTCACCTCTAATTGCTGGAACCTGGCTCCAGCCCAGCAGCTCCAGGCCTTCCTCGGCAGCATCCCTGTGTCTGCTATATGCCCCCTCCCCTTCCATGCACCTGGTCAGCAAGCAGCCCACCCCCTGCCCACAGGATGTAAGTGACCATGCTGACGGTGACACTCTCAGCTGGGCCATCTCAGTAGAAAAGCTGCCAGTTGCTACAGAGTTGTTCTCATTCTTCATTAAGAATGAGAAAACTGAGGCTCTGAGACCTGGGTTAAAACCAGGAGTCTGTCTTGGCATCAGCCTTGGGCAAGTCACCATCTGTCTGGGCCTCAGTATCCCTGTTGAAAAGCCATGGTGGTGAGACCTTTTCTGCCTACCTGTGCAGGTAGGTGTGAGAAATAGGTGATATCATGCTTTGAAAAGTGTCCATCCTGTCTAAACACAAGAGGTGGTAGGTTCTCGTTTTTGTTTGTTTTTGAGAGATTTTTGCCAGAGGGCACATGTGCTCACCAGAGAGAGTCAGAGAAAGTGAGAAATTGTTCTCCAGGGGGAATGGCCATGCTGCATTCCCTTCTCCATTCTCTTCTCAGGGTTTTGGGCGCATACACACATGTGCTGGTGTGTTTCAAGCCACTGGGTCTGGGACTTGAACTATGGTCAGCTATGTGGGAGTCTAGCACCTTAACCTCTATGCTACCTGCTGGCCCTGAGTCCTCCTTTAAAAAATATCCATACCTGGCCCAGCCTGGTGGCTCCATCAGTGGCATACTAAACTACAGCGCTGGAAGCCACATGGCACACTGCAGGTTTGGTTCCAGAGGTCAGCCTGAAAACAGGCCCAGCCCATGTGCCTAAGATCCCAGCAGGCTTGAAGACTACCAGAAGGGGACTGTAGTGATGAGACCTGTTGAGGGTGTTTCTTTCTGTCTTCTCTCATATGCACATATATGTACTCTCTATTATGGGCGAAAAAAAAAAACCCTTAAAGATATGATGCCTGTATTTAATGGCATGATCAAGATATTTTTGTTTGAAGGTAGGGAACTGCCCCAGCGTTTTCCGGTGCGGACTGCCTTTATGAAATGTAACTAGGACCTTTCCTGTGGAGTGCATGGGAGAACAATCAGATGATTGCCTGGTTGCTTTGGTGTGGCATTTTATTGATAGCATTTACAAAGCACTTCCAAGGTCATGGCCTTACTGACTCTTGTCATGCTGTAGCCTGCAGCTTTGGGGGCCAATAAACCTGTCATCTGTCCCCAGTCCCAACCTCCACAGTGTGAGTGAGCCAGCCACCTAAGGCCCGACCCTGTTTCTTCACCTGTATGATAGGGTGTTTCTATTGGAAGCGTGGTTCCGAGTGTTGGGAGTGAGGATTCATACCAGGTACCGCCAACAGCCTGGCGAGCGAGGTGCTCTGTATGGCTTAGTCCCATTTATGCTGTTCAGAACTGTCCCCACCGTCGCCTGTTGGGATCCATGCTATACCCTCCCCAGCAGAGAAAAATGGGACCGGAGAAGGCAGTGTCTGTCCTGGGTGACCCTGGTCCCTGACCCCTGGTTGCTGAATATTCAGTAGGTCCCTGCTGCTCTGTATTCAAAGACCTTTGTCCCTGGTTAATAATAGGTCTTTGTTGCTGCCCAGGGAGGAGCAGCCTCCAGCCCAGCTGGACCCTCTGGCCCTGAGGGCCGGCCCAGCCCAGCCTCTGGGTGTGTTTTAGGAAGCCACTGTTACTAAGGGACTGTGTCATATCCTCAGGGTGTGTTGCAGCAGGGAAATGAAAGGGTGAGTGAGACTCAGCAGACTGGCAAGGGGACTGGCAGGGCCCCAGGCGCACAGCGGTGTGTCATGAGCAGCGGGACAGCTGTTCCGTTCTGTCTGAACATGCCTGTCAGAGAGGCAGAGATCCCAGATCCGCCCTGGCAGAGGAGTCCTGGGCTGGCAGCTGCCCCAGCCCCCAGCCCTTCCTCATCCTGCCTCTGCCGTTATGGGGTCCAGTGCCCACGGAGCCCTCCTGCCCCTGGGATCACCTGCAGAGCTCATAACCAGGCCAGGGTTGGGGGAGTCCTGGCTTAGCCTCTGGAACCTTTATGATGTGATGGGGCCGAACAGAGGTGTTTTGGCAAAATGCAATCTCTGGGAGTCCGAAGGCTTTGGTTTGTATCTGGCCGCTTCCCCACGTACACTGGGCACCCGTGTGCCACAAGCCGGGGCTGGCTGTGGCCGGGGCTGGCTGTGGCCGGGGCTGGCTGTGGCTGGGGCTGGGTCTCAGCTTTGGGATCCTCTTGGGGGTGCTCTGTCTCTGCCTCTTGCTCCTGGAAGAGCGAGTCAGAGCGTGACGTGCTTGGTCCCAGGGCCCGCAGTGGCTTCCTGTGTGTCCAGCTGGAAGTCCTAGCACAGCCTGCAGAGCACGCTCAGTCCGGCCCCAGCCGACCTCAGCTTTGCCATTCTCCTGTCCCCGACCCCTAGTGCTACCTCATAGCTACTCCACACGTCGGACTTACGCAGTTATTTCTGCTGACCGTGCTCAGGACGTCAGCAAGGCATGAGGAGGGAACCAGCAGTTAGCATAATGGCTATGTTGCTGGACTCCCACATAGTCGACCGTGGTTCGTGTCCTGGACCTGGTGGCCTAAAACCAACGCCGCGCACGTGTGACTGCGGGG